>NC_060122.1:42402344-42767567 GCF_021461395.2 Schistocerca americana
AATCTTTCCTCTCTTTAATTCGTACCTTGGTGTCCTGCAGAAGCGATACGCCACCACCTGTCCATGTTACCGTTGTCTGAGTTACTTCAACGACGATTTCCTCGAGTTTTCAAATAAATTTCGCCGAGTGACGAGGCATTTGGCACCCTTAAGAGAGTCATAGTTACTGCTGCCAGCTGCTCGACCTACCTTCTTTCTTTCCACTCTTTAATTATTACTGTGGTCAGTCCTGCAGGGGCAATATGCCACTACATGTATACCTTAACGTTGTCTGAGCTACCTTAACGAAGATATTCTCGAGTTTTCAAAAAAAATTTAACATGGTGACGAGGCATTTGGCTACCTTAAGAGAGTCATAGTACCCCTGCCTGCTGCTCCCACTTTTCTAAGCCCTTTCTCTCTATCATTCTTGCTATGGCTGTCCTACAGAACCGATGTGCCACTATATGTCCACGTCAACGTCGTCTCTGTTACTCCCACTACGAGTCTCTCGAGTTAGCAAATGTACCTCGCCGGATGACGAGGCATTTGGCTACCTTATAAGCGTCATAGTTACGGCAGCCAGCTGCTCCCCCTTCTTTGAATCTTTGCTCCCTTTAAATCGTACTGTGGTCAGTCCTGCAGAAGCGATACGCCACCACCTGTCCATGTTACCGTTGTCTGAGTTACCTCAACAACGATTTCCTCGAGTTTTCAAATAAATTTCGCCGAGTGACGAGGCATTTGGCTACCTTAAGAGAGTCATAGTTACTGTTGCCAGCTGCTCGACCTACCTTCTTTCTTTCCACTCTTTAATTATTACTGCGGTCAGTCCTGCAGGAGCAATATGCCACTACATGTATACCTTAACGTTGTCTGAGCTACCTTATCGAAGATATCCTCGAGTTTTCAACAAAAAATTTCACATGGTGACGATTCATTTGGCTACCTTAAGAGAGTCATAGTACTCCTGCCTGCTGCTCCCACTTTTCCTTATCCCATTCTCTCTATCATTCTTGCTATGGCCTGTCCTACGGAACCGATGTGCCACTATATGTCCACGTCAACGTCGTCTCTGTTACTCCCACTACGAGTCTCTCGAGTTAGCAAATTTACCTCGCCGGATGACGAGGCATTTGGCTACCTTAAGAGAGTCATAGTTACTGCAGCCAGCTGCTCCCCCTTCTTTGAATCTTTCCTCTCTTTAATTCGTACCTTGGTGTCCTGCAGAAGCGATACGCCACCACCTGTCCATGTTACCGTTGTCTGAGTTACTTCAACGACGATTTCCTCGAGTTTTCAAATAAATTTCGCCGAGTGACGAGGCATTTGGCACCCTTAAGAGAGTCATAGTTACTGCTGCCAGCTGCTCGACCTACTTTCTTTCTTTCCACTCATTAATTATTACTGTGGTCAGTCCTGCAGGGGCAATATGCCACTACATGTATACCTTAACGTTGTCTGAGCTACCTTAACGAAGATATTCTCGAGTTTTCAAAAAAAATTTAAGATGGTGACGAGGCATTTGGCTACCTTAAGAGAGTCATAGTACCCCTGCCTGCTGCTCCCACTTTTCTAAGCCCTTTCTCTCTATCATTCTTGCTATGGCTGTCCTACAGAACCGATGTGCCACTATATGTCCACGTCAACGTCGTCTCTGTTACTCCCACTACGAGTCTCTCGAGTTAGCAAATGTACCTCGCCGGATGACGAGGCATTTGGCTACCTTATAAGCGTCATAGTTACGGCAGCCAGCTGCTCCCCCTTCTT
Source organism: Schistocerca americana (assembly GCF_021461395.2). Lineage (NCBI taxonomy): Eukaryota > Metazoa > Arthropoda > Insecta > Orthoptera > Acrididae > Schistocerca > Schistocerca americana. The sequence goes on from NC_060122.1 coordinate 42,404,094, forward strand.
TGAATCTTTGCTCCCTTTAAATCGTACTGTGGTCAGTCCTGCAGAAGCGATACGCCACCACCTGTCCATGTTACCGTTGTCTGAGTTACCTCAACAACGATTTCCTCGAGTTTTCAAATAAATTTCGCCGAGTGACGAGGCATTTGGCTACCTTAAGAGAGTCATAGTTACTGTTGCCAGCTGCTCGACCTACCTTCTTTCTTTCCACTCTTTAATTATTACTGTGGTCAGTCCTGCAGGAGCAATATGCCACTACATGTATACCTTAACGTTGTCTGAGCTACCTTATCGAAGATATCCTCGAGTTTTCAACAAAAAATTTCACATGGTGACGATTCATTTGGCTACCTTAAGAGAGTCATAGTACTCCTGCCTGCTGCTCCCACTTTTCCTTATCCCATTCTCTCTATCATTCTTGCTATGGCCTGTCCTACGGAACCGATGTGCCACTATATGTCCACGTCAACGTCGTCTCTGTTACTCCCACTACGAGTCTCTCGAGTTAGCAAATGTACCTCGCCGGATGACGAGGCATTTGGCTACCTTATAAGCGTCATAGTTACTGCAGCCAGCTGCTCCCCCTTCTTTGAATCTTTGCTCCCTTTAAATCGTACTGTGGCCAGTCCTGCAGAAGCGATACGCCACCACCTGTCCATGTTACCGTTGTCTGAGTTACCTCAACAACGATTTCCTCGTGTTTTCAAATAAATTTCGCCTTGTGACGAGGCATTTGGCTACCTTAAGAGAGTCATAGTTACTGTTGCCAGCTGCTCGACCTACCTTCTTTCTTTCCACTCTTTAATTATTACTGTGGTCAGTCCTGCAGGAGCAATATGCCACTACATTTATACCTTAACGTTGTCTGAGCTACCTTAACGAAGATATTCTCGAGTTTTCAAAAAAAATTTCACATGGTGACGAGGCATTTGACTACCTTAAGAGAGTCATAGTACCCCTGCCTGCTGCTCCCACTTTTCTAAGCCCTTTCTCTCTATCATTCTTGCTATGGCTGTCCTACAGAACCGATGTGCCACTATATGTCAACGTCAACGTCGTCTCTGTTACTCCCACTACGAGTCTCTCGAGTTAGCAAATGTACCTCGCCGGATGATGAGGCATTTGGCTACCTTATAAGCGTCATAGTTACTGCAGCCGGCTGCTCCCCCTTCTTTGAATCTTTGCTCCCTTTAAATCGTACTGTGGTCAGTCCTGCAGAAGCGATACGCCACCACCTGTCCATGTTACCGTTGTCTGAGTTACCTCAACAACGATTTCCTCGAGTTTTCAAATAAATTTCGCCGAGTGACGAGGCATTTGGCTACCTTAAGAGAGTCATAGTTACTGTTGCCAGCTGCTCGACCTACCTTCTTTCTTTCCACTCTTTAATTATTACTGTGGTCAGTCCTGCAGGAGCAATATGCCACTACATGTATACCTTAACGTTGTCTGAGCTACCTTATCGAAGATATCCTCGAGTTTTCAACAAAAAATTTCACATGGTGACGATTCATTTGGCTACCTTAAGAGAGTCATAGTACTCCTGCCTGCTGCTCCCACTTTTCCTTATCCCATTCTCTCTATCATTCTTGCTATGGCCTGTCCTACGGAACCGATGTGCCACTATATGTCCACGTCCACGTCGTCTCTGTTACTCCCACTACGAGTCTCTCGAGTTAGCAAATTTACCTCGCCGGATGACGAGGCATTTGGCTACCTTAAGAGAGTCATAGTTACTGCAGCCAGCTGCTCCCCCTTCTTTGAATCTTTCCTCTCTTTAATTCGTACCTTGGTGTCCTGCAGAAGCGATACGCCACCACCTGTCCATGTTACCGTTGTCTGAGTTACTTCAACGACGATTTCCTGGAGTTTTCAAATAAATTTCGCCGAGTGACGAGGCATTTGGCACCCTTAAGAGAGTCATAGTTACTGCTGCCAGCTGCTCGACCTACCTTCTTTCTTTCCACTCTTTAATTATTACTGTGGTCAGTCCTGCAGGGGCAATATGCCACTACATGTATACCTTAACGTTGTCTGAGCTACCTTAACGAAGATATTCTCGAGTTTTCAAAAAAAATTTAACATGGTGACGAGGCATTTGGCTACCTTAAGAGAGTCATAGTACCCCTGCCTGCTGCTCCCACTTTTCTAAGCCCTTTCTCTCTATCATTCTTGCTATGGCTGTCCTACAGAACCGATGTGCCACTATATGTCCACGTCAACGTCGTCTCTGTTACTCCCACTACGAGTCTCTCGAGTTAGCAAATGTACCTCGCCGGATGACGAGGCATTTGGCTACCTTATAAGCGTCATAGTTACGGCAGCCAGCTGCTCCCCCTTCTTTGAATCTTTGCTCCCTTTAAATCGTACTGTGGTCAGTCCTGCAGAAGCGATACGCCACCACCTGTCCATGTTACCGTTGTCTGAGTTACCTCAACAACGATTTCCTCGAGTTTTCAAATAAATTTCGCCGAGTGACGAGGCATTTGGCTACCTTAAGAGAGTCATAGTTACTGTTGCCAGCTGCTCGACCTACCTTCTTTCTTTCCACTCTTTAATTATTACTGCGGTCAGTCCTGCAGGAGCAATATGCCACTACATGTATACCTTAACGTTGTCTGAGCTACCTTATCGAAGATATCCTCGAGTTTTCAACAAAAAATTTCACATGGTGACGATTCATTTGGCTACCTTAAGAGAGTCATAGTACTCCTGCCTGCTGCTCCCACTTTTCCTTATCCCATTCTCTCTATCATTCTTGCTATGGCCTGTCCTACGGAACCGATGTGCCACTATATGTCCACGTCAACGTCGTCTCTGTTACTCCCACTACGAGTCTCTCGAGTTAGCAAATTTACCTCGCCGGATGACGAGGCATTTGGCTACCTTAAGAGAGTCATAGTTACTGCAGCCAGCTGCTCCCCCTTCTTTGAATCTTTCCTCTCTTTAATTCGTACCTTGGTGTCCTGCAGAAGCGATACGCCACCACCTGTCCATGTTACCGTTGTCTGAGTTACTTCAACGACGATTTCCTCGAGTTTTCAAATAAATTTCGCCGAGTGACGAGGCATTTGGCACCCTTAAGAGAGTCATAGTTACTGCTGCCAGCTGCTCGACCTACTTTCTTTCTTTCCACTCATTAATTATTACTGTGGTCAGTCCTGCAGGGGCAATATGCCACTACATGTATACCTTAACGTTGTCTGAGCTACCTTAACGAAGATATTCTCGAGTTTTCAAAAAAAATTTAAGATGGTGACGAGGCATTTGGCTACCTTAAGAGAGTCATAGTACCCCTGCCTGCTGCTCCCACTTTTCTAAGCCCTTTCTCTCTATCATTCTTGCTATGGCTGTCCTACAGAACCGATGTGCCACTATATGTCCACGTCAACGTCGTCTCTGTTACTCCCACTACGAGTCTCTCGAGTTAGCAAATGTACCTCGCCGGATGACGAGGCATTTGGCTACCTTATAAGCGTCATAGTTACGGCAGCCAGCTGCTCCCCCTTCTTTGAATCTTTGCTCCCTTTAAATCGTACTGTGGTCAGTCCTGCAGAAGCGATACGCCACCACCTGTCCATGTTACCGTTGTCTGAGTTACCTCAACAACGATTTCCTCGAGTTTTCAAATAAATTTCGCCGAGTGACGAGGCATTTGGCTACCTTAAGAGAGTCATAGTTACTGTTGCCAGCTGCTCGACCTACCTTCTTTCTTTCCACTCTTTAATTATTACTGTGGTCAGTCCTGCAGGAGCAATATGCCACTACATGTATACCTTAACGTTGTCTGAGCTACCTTATCGAAGATATCCTCGAGTTTTCAACAAAAAATTTCACATGGTGACGATTCATTTGGCTACCTTAAGAGAGTCATAGTACTCCTGCCTGCTGCTCCCACTTTTCCTTATCCCATTCTCTCTATCATTCTTGCTATGGCCTGTCCTACGGAACCGATGTGCCACTATATGTCCACGTCAACGTCGTCTCTGTTACTCCCACTACGAGTCTCTCGAGTTAGCAAATGTACCTCGCCGGATGACGAGGCATTTGGCTACCTTATAAGCGTCATAGTTACTGCAGCCAGCTGCTCCCCCTTCTTTGAATCTTTGCTCCCTTTAAATCGTACTGTGGCCAGTCCTGCAGAAGCGATACGCCACCACCTGTCCATGTTACCGTTGTCTGAGTTACCTCAACAACGATTTCCTCGTGTTTTCAAATAAATTTCGCCTTGTGACGAGGCATTTGGCTACCTTAAGAGAGTCATAGTTACTGTTGCCAGCTGCTCGACCTACCTTCTTTCTTTCCACTCTTTAGTTATTACTGTGGTCAGTCCTGCAGGAGCAATATGCCACTACATTTATACCTTAACGTTGTCTGAGCTACCTTAACGAAGATATTCTCGAGTTTTCAAAAAAAATTTCACATGGTGACGAGGCATTTGACTACCTTAAGAGAGTCATAGTACCCCTGCCTGCTGCTCCCACTTTTCTAAGCCCTTTCTCTCTATCATTCTTGCTATGGCTGTCCTACAGAACCGATGTGCCACTATATGTCAACGTCAACGTCGTCTCTGTTACTCCCACTACGAGTCTCTCGAGTTAGCAAATGTACCTCGCCGGATGATGAGGCATTTGGCTACCTTATAAGCGTCATAGTTACTGCAGCCGGCTGCTCCCCCTTCTTTGAATCTTTGCTCCCTTTAAATCGTACTGTGGTCAGTCCTGCAGAAGCGATACGCCACCACCTGTCCATGTTACCGTTGTCTGAGTTACCTCAACAACGATTTCCTCGAGTTTTCAAATAAATTTCGCCGAGTGACGAGGCATTTGGCTACCTTAAGAGAGTCATAGTTACTGTTGCCAGCTGCTCGACCTACCTTCTTTCTTTCCACTCTTTAATTATTACTGTGGTCAGTCCTGCAGGAGCAATATGCCACTACATGTATACCTTAACGTTGTCTGAGCTACCTTATCGAAGATATCCTCGAGTTTTCAACAAAAAATTTCACATGGTGACGATTCATTTGGCTACCTTAAGAGAGTCATAGTACTCCTGCCTGCTGCTCCCACTTTTCCTTATCCCATTCTCTCTATCATTCTTGCTATGGCCTGTCCTACGGAACCGATGTGCCACTATATGTCCACGTCCACGTCGTCTCTGTTACTCCCACTACGAGTCTCTCGAGTTAGCAAATTTACCTCGCCGGATGACGAGGCATTTGGCTACCTTAAGAGAGTCATAGTTACTGCAGCCAGCTGCTCCCCCTTCTTTGAATCTTTCCTCTCTTTAATTCGTACCTTGGTGTCCTGCAGAAGCGATACGCCACCACCTGTCCATGTTACCGTTGTCTGAGTTACTTCAACGACGATTTCCTCGAGTTTTCAAATAAATTTCGCCGAGTGACGAGGCATTTGGCACCCTTAAGAGAGTCATAGTTACTGCTGCCAGCTGCTCGACCTACCTTCTTTCTTTCCACTCTTTAATTATTACTGTGGTCAGTCCTGCAGGGGCAATATGCCACTACATGTATACCTTAACGTTGTCTGAGCTACCTTAACGAAGATATTCTCGAGTTTTCAAAAAAAATTTAACATGGTGACGAGGCATTTGGCTACCTTAAGAGAGTCATAGTACCCCTGCCTGCTGCTCCCACTTTTCTAAGCCCTTTCTCTCTATCATTCTTGCTATGGCTGTCCTACAGAACCGATGTGCCACTATATGTCCACGTCAACGTCGTCTCTGTTACTCCCACTACGAGTCTCTCGAGTTAGCAAATGTACCTCGCCGGATGACGAGGCATTTGGCTACCTTATAAGCGTCATAGTTACGGCAGCCAGCTGCTCCCCCTTCTTTGAATCTTTGCTCCCTTTAAATCGTACTGTGGTCAGTCCTGCAGAAGCGATACGCCACCACCTGTCCATGTTACCGTTGTCTGAGTTACCTCAACAACGATTTCCTCGAGTTTTCAAATAAATTTCGCCGAGTGACGAGGCATTTGGCTACCTTAAGAGAGTCATAGTTACTGTTGCCAGCTGCTCGACCTACCTTCTTTCTTTCCACTCTTTAATTATTACTGTGGTCAGTCCTGCAGGAGCAATATGCCACTACATGTATACCTTAACGTTGTCTGAGCTACCTTATCGAAGATATCCTCGAGTTTTCAACAAAAAATTTCACATGGTGACGATTCATTTGGCTACCTTAAGAGAGTCATAGTACTCCTGCCTGCTGCTCCCACTTTTCCTTATCCCATTCTCTCTATCATTCTTGCTATGGCCTGTCCTACGGAACCGATGTGCCACTATATGTCCACGTCAACGTCGTCTCTGTTACTCCCACTACGAGTCTCTCGAGTTAGCAAATGTACCTCGCCGGATGACGAGGCATTTGGCTACCTTATAAGCGTCATAGTTACTGCAGCCAGCTGCTCCCCCTTCTTTGAATCTTTGCTCCCTTTAAATCGTACTGTGGCCAGTCCTGCAGAAGCGATACGCCACCACCTGTCCATGTTACCGTTGTCTGAGTTACCTCAACAACGATTTCCTCGTGTTTTCAAATAAATTTCGCCTTGTGACGAGGCATTTGGCTACCTTAAGAGAGTCATAGTTACTGTTGCCAGCTGCTCGACCTACCTTCTTTCTTTCCACTCTTTAATTATTACTGTGGTCAGTCCTGCAGGAGCAATATGCCACTACATTTATACCTTAACGTTGTCTGAGCTACCTTAACGAAGATATTCTCGAGTTTTCAAAAAAAATTTCACATGGTGACGAGGCATTTGACTACCTTAAGAGAGTCATAGTACCCCTGCCTGCTGCTCCCACTTTTCTAAGCCCTTTCTCTCTATCATTCTTGCTATGGCTGTCCTACAGAACCGATGTGCCACTATATGTCAACGTCAACGTCGTCTCTGTTACTCCCACTACGAGTCTCTCGAGTTAGCAAATGTACCTCGCCGGATGATGAGGCATTTGGCTACCTTATAAGCGTCATAGTTACTGCAGCCGGCTGCTCCCCCTTCTTTGAATCTTTGCTCCCTTTAAATCGTACTGTGGTCAGTCCTGCAGAAGCGATACGCCACCACCTGTCCATGTTACCGTTGTCTGAGTTACCTCAACAACGATTTCCTCGAGTTTTCAAATAAATTTCGCCGAGTGACGAGGCATTTGGCTACCTTAAGAGAGTCATAGTTACTGTTGCCAGCTGCTCGACCTACCTTCTTTCTTTCCACTCTTTAATTATTACTGTGGTCAGTCCTGCAGGAGCAATATGCCACTACATGTATACCTTAACGTTGTCTGAGCTACCTTATCGAAGATATCCTCGAGTTTTCAACAAAAAATTTCACATGGTGACGATTCATTTGGCTACCTTAAGAGAGTCATAGTACTCCTGCCTGCTGCTCCCACTTTTCCTTATCCCATTCTCTCTATCATTCTTGCTATGGCCTGTCCTACGGAACCGATGTGCCACTATATGTCCACGTCCACGTCGTCTCTGTTACTCCCACTACGAGTCTCTCGAGTTAGCAAATTTACCTCGCCGGATGACGAGGCATTTGGCTACCTTAAGAGAGTCATAGTTACTGCAGCCAGCTGCTCCCCCTTCTTTGAATCTTTCCTCTCTTTAATTCGTACCTTGGTGTCCTGCAGAAGCGATACGCCACCACCTGTCCATGTTACCGTTGTCTGAGTTACTTCAACGACGATTTCCTCGAGTTTTCAAATAAATTTCGCCGAGTGACGAGGCATTTGGCACCCTTAAGAGAGTCATAGTTACTGCTGCCAGCTGCTCGACCTACCTTCTTTCTTTCCACTCTTTAATTATTACTGTGGTCAGTCCTGCAGGGGCAATATGCCACTACATGTATACCTTAACGTTGTCTCAGCTACCTTAACGAAGATATTCTCGAGTTTTCAAAAAAAATTTAACATGGTGACGAGGCATTTGGCTACCTTAAGAGAGTCATAGTACCCCTGTCTGCTGCTCCCACTTTTCTAAGCCCTTTCTCTCTATCATTCTTGCTATGGCTGTCCTACTGAACCGATGTGCCACTATATGTCAACGTCAACGTCGTCTCTGTTACTCCCACTACGAGTCTCTCGAGTTAGCAAATGTACCTCGCCGGATGACGAGGCATTTGGCTACCTTATAAGCGTCATAGTTACTGCAGCCAGCTGCTCCCCCTTCTTTGAATCTTTCCTCCCTTTAAATCGTACTGTGGTCAGTCCTGCAGAAGCGATACGCCACCACCTGTCCATGTTACCGTTGTCTGAGTTACCTCAACAACGATTTCCTCGAGTTTTCAAATAAATTTCGCCGAGTGACGAGGCATTTGGCTGCTCGACCTACCTTCTTTCTTTCCACTCTTTAATTATTACTGTGGTCAGTCCTGCAGGAGCAATATGCCACTACATGTAAACCTTAACGTTGTCTGAGCTACCTTATCGAAGATATCCTCGAGTTTTCAACAAAAAATTTCACATGGTGACGATTCATTTGGCTACCTTAAGAGAGTCATAGTACTCCTGCCTGCTGCTCCCACTTTTCTAAGCCCATTCTCTCTATCATTCTTGCTATGGCCTGTCCTACGGATTCGATGTGCCACTATATGTCCACGTTAACGTCGTCACTGTTACTCCCACTACGAGTCTCTCGAGTTAGCAAATGTACCTCGCCGGATGACGAGGCATTTGGCTACCTTATAAGCGTCATAGTTACTGCAGCCAGCTGCTCCCCCTTCTTTGAATCTTTGCTCCCTTTAAATCGTACTGTGGTCAGTCCTGCAGAAGCGATACGCCACCACCTGTCCATGTTACCGTTGTCTGAGTTACCTCAACAACGATTTCCTCGAGTTTTCAAATAAATTTCGCCGTGTGACGAGGCATTTGGCTACCTTAAGAGAGTAATAGTTACTGTTGCCAGCTGCTCGACCTACCTTCTTTCTTTCCACTCTTTAATTATTACTGTGGTCAGTCCTGCAGGAGCAATATGCCACTACATGTATACCTTAACGTTGTCTGAGCTACCTTAACGAAGATATTCTCGAGTTTTCAAAAAAAATTTCACATGGTGACGAGGCATTTGACTACCTTAAGAGAGTCATAGTACCCCTGCCTGCTGCTCCCACTTTTCTAAGCCCTTTCTCTCTATCATTCTTGCTATGGCTGTCCTACAGAACCGATGTGCCACTATATGTCAACGTCAACGTCGTCTCTGTTACTCCCACTACGAGTCTCTCGAGTTAGCAAATGTACCTCGCCGGATGACGAGGCATTTGGCTACCTTATAAGCGTCATAGTTACTGCAGCCAGCTGCTCCCCCTTCTTTGAATCTTTGCTCCCTTTAAATCGTACTGTGGTCAGTCCTGCAGAAGCGATACGCCACCACCTGTCCATGTTACCGTTGTCTGAGTTACTTCAACGACGATTTCCTCGAGTTTTCAAATAAATTTCGCCGAGTGACGAGGCATTTGGCACCCTTAAGAGAGTCATAGTTACTGCTGCCAGCTGCTCGACCTACCTTCTTTCTTTCCACTCTTTAATTATTACTGTGGTCAGTCCTGCAGGGGCAATATGCCACTACATGTATACCTTAACGTTGTCTGAGCTACCTTAACGAAGATATTCTCGAGTTTTCAAAAAAAATTTAACATGGTGACGAGGCATTTGGCTACCTTAAGAGAGTCATAGTACCCCTGCCTGCTGCTCCCACTTTTCTAAGCCCTTTCTCTCTATCATTCTTGCTATGGCTGTCCTACAGAACCGATGTGCCACTATATGTCCACGTCAACGTCGTCTCTGTTACTCCCACTACGAGTCTCTCGAGTTAGCAAATGTACCTCGCCGGATGACGAGGCATTTGGCTACCTTATAAGCGTCATAGTTACGGCAGCCAGCTGCTCCCCCTTCTTTGAATCTTTGCTCCCTTTAAATCGTACTGTGGTCAGTCCTGCAGAAGCGATACGCCACCACCTGTCCATGTTACCGTTGTCTGAGTTACCTCAACAACGATTTCCTCGAGTTTTCAAATAAATTTCGCCGAGTGACGAGGCATTTGGCTACCTTAAGAGAGTCATAGTTACTGTTGCCAGCTGCTCGACCTACCTTCTTTCTTTCCACTCTTTAATTATTACTGTGGTCAGTCCTGCAGGAGCAATATGCCACTACATGTATACCTTAACGTTGTCTGAGCTACCTTATCGAAGATATCCTCGAGTTTTCAACAAAAAATTTCACATGGTGACGATTCATTTGGCTACCTTAAGAGAGTCATAATACTCCTGCCTGCTGCTCCCACTTTTCCTTATCCCATTCTCTCTATCATTCTTGCTATGGCCTGTCCTACGGAACCGATGTGCCACTATATGTCCACGTCAACGTCGTCTCTGTTACTCCCACTACGAGTCTCTCGAGTTAGCAAATGTACCTCGCCGGATGACGAGGCATTTGGCTACCTTATAAGCGTCATAGTTACTGCAGCCAGCTGCTCCCCCTTCTTTGAATCTTTGCTCCCTTTAAATCGTACTGTGGTCAGTCCTGCAGAAGCGATACGCCACCACCTGTCCATGTTACCGTTGTCTGAGTTACCTCAACAACGATTTCCTCGAGTTTTCAAATAAATTTCGCCGTGTGACGAGGCATTTGGCTACCTTAAGAGAGTAATAGTTACTGTTGCCAGCTGCTCGACCTACCTTCTTTCTTTCCACTCTTTAATTATTACTGTGGTCGGTCCTGCAGGAGCAATATGCCACTACATTTATACCTTAACGTTGTCTGAGCTACCTTAACGAAGATATTCTCGAGTTTTCAAAAAAAATTTCACATGGTGACGAGGCATTTGACTACCTTAAGAGAGTCATAGTACCCCTGCCTGCTGCTCCCACTTTTCTAAGCCCTTTCTCTCTATCATTCTTGCTATGGCTGTCCTACAGAACCGATGTGCCACTATATGTCCACGTCAACGTCGTCTCTGTTACTCCCACTACGAGTCTCTCGAGTTAGCAAATGTACCTCGCCGGATGACGAGGCATTTGGCTACCTTATAAGCGTCATAGTTACTGCAGCCAGCTGCTCCCCCTTCTTTGAATCTTTCCTCCCTTTAAATCGTACTGTGGTCAGTCCTGCAGAAGCGATACGCCACCACCTGTCCATGTTACCGTTGTCTGAGTTACCTCAACAACGATTTCCTCGAGTTTTCAAATAAATTTCGCCGAGTGACGAGGCATTTGGCTGCTCGACCTACCTTCTTTCTTTCCACTCTTTAATTATTACTGTGGTCAGTCCTGCAGGAGCAATATGCCACTACATGTATACCTTAACGTTGTCTGAGCTACCTTATCGAAGATATCCTCGAGTTTTCAACAAAAAATTTCACATGGTGACGATTCATTTGGCTACCTTAAGAGAGTCATAATACTCCTGCCTGCTGCTCCCACTTTTCCTTATCCCATTCTCTCTATCATTCTTGCTATGGCCTGTCCTACGGAACCGATGTGCCACTATATGTCCACGTCAACGTCGTCTCTGTTACTCCCACTACGAGTCTCTCGAGTTAGCAAATGTACCTCGCCGGATGACGAGGCATTTGGCTACCTTATAAGCGTCATAGTTACTGCAGCCAGCTGCTCCCCCTTCTTTGAATCTTTGCTCCCTTTAAATCGTACTGTGGTCAGTCCTGCAGAAGCGATACGCCACCACCTGTCCATGTTACCGTTGTCTGAGTTACCTCAACAACGATTTCCTCGAGTTTTCAAATAAATTTCGCCGTGTGACGAGGCATTTGGCTACCTTAAGAGAGTAATAGTTACTGTTGCCAGCTGCTCGACCTACCTTCTTTCTTTCCACTCTTTAATTATTACTGTGGTCGGTCCTGCAGGAGCAATATGCCACTACATTTATACCTTAACGTTGTCTGAGCTACCTTAACGAAGATATTCTCGAGTTTTCAAAAAAAATTTCACATGGTGACGAGGCATTTGACTACCTTAAGAGAGTCATAGTACCCCTGCCTGCTGCTCCCACTTTTCTAAGCCCTTTCTCTCTATCATTCTTGCTATGGCTGTCCTACAGAACCGATGTGCCACTATATGTCCACGTCAACGTCGTCTCTGTTACTCCCACTACGAGTCTCTCGAGTTAGCAAATGTACCTCGCCGGATGACGAGGCATTTGGCTACCTTATAAGCGTCATAGTTACTGCAGCCAGCTGCTCCCCCTTCTTTGAATCTTTCCTCCCTTTAAATCGTACTGTGGTCAGTCCTGCAGAAGCGATACGCCACCACCTGTCCATGTTACCGTTGTCTGAGTTACCTCAACAACGATTTCCTCGAGTTTTCAAATAAATTTCGCCGAGTGACGAGGCATTTGGCTGCTCGACCTACCTTCTTTCTTTCCACTCTTTAATTATTACTGTGGTCAGTCCTGCAGGAGCAATATGCCACTACATGTAAACCTTAACGTTGTCTGAGCTACCTTATCGAAGATATCCTCGAGTTTTCAACAAAAAATTTCACATGGTGACGATTCATTTGGCTACCTTAAGAGAGTCATAGTACTCCTGCCTGCTGCTCCCACTTTTCTAAGCCCATTCTCTCTATCATTCTTGCTATGGCCTGTCCTACGGATTCGATGTGCCACTATATGTCCACGTTAACGTCGTCACTGTTACTCCCACTACGAGTCTCTCGAGTTAGCAAATGTACCTCGCCGGATGACGAGGCATTTGGCTACCTTATAAGCGTCATAGTTACTGCAGCCAGCTGCTCCCCCTTCTTTGAATCTTTGCTCCCTTTAAATCGTACTGTGGTCAGTCCTGCAGAAGCGATACGCCACCACCTGTCCATGTTACCGTTGTCTGAGTTACCTCAACAACGATTTCCTCGAGTTTTCAAATAAATTTCGCCGTGTGACGAGGCATTTGGCTACCTTAAGAGAGTAATAGTTACTGTTGCCAGCTGCTCGACCTACCTTCTTTCTTTCCACTCTTTAATTATTACTGTGATCAGTCCTGCAGGAGCAATATGCCACTACATTTATACCTTAACGTTGTCTGAGCTACCTTAACGAAGATATTCTCGAGTTTTCAAAAAAAATTTCACATGGTGACGAGGCATTTGACTACCTTAAGAGAGTCATAGTACCCCTGCCTGCTGCTCCCACTTTTCTAAGCCCTTTCTCTCTATCATTCTTGCTATGGCTGTCCTACAGAACCGATGTGCCACTATATGTCCACGTCAACGTCGTCTCTGTTACTCCCACTACGAGTCTCTCGAGTTAGCAAATGTACCTCGCCGGATGACGAGGCATTTGGCTACCTTATAAGCGTCATAGTTACTGCAGCCAGCTGCTCCCCCTTCTTTGAATCTTTCCTCCCTTTAAATCGTACTGTGGTCAGTCCTGCAGAAGCGATACGCCACCACCTGTCCATGTTACCGTTGTCTGAGTTACCTCAACAACGATTTCCTCGAGTTTTCAAATAAATTTCGCCGAGTGACGAGGCATTTGGCTGCTCGACCTACCTTCTTTCTTTCCACTCTTTAATTATTACTGTGGTCAGTCCTGCAGGAGCAATATGCCACTACATGTAAACCTTAACGTTGTCTGAGCTACCTTATCGAAGATATCCTCGAGTTTTCAACAAAAAATTTCACATGGTGACGATTTATTTGGCTACCTTAAGAGAGTCATAGTACTCCTGCCTGCTGCTCCCACTTTTCTAAGCCCATTCTCTCTATCATTCTTGCTATGGCCTGTCCTACGGATTCGATGTGCCACTATATGTCCACGTTAACGTCGTCACTGTTACTCCCACTACGAGTCTCTCGAGTTAGCAAATGTACCTCGCCGGATGACGAGGCATTTGGCTACCTTATAAGCGTCATAGTTACTGCAGCCAGCTGCTCCCCCTTCTTTGAATCTTTGCTCCCTTTAAATCGTACTGTGGTCAGTCCTGCAGAAGCGATACGCCACCACCTGTCCATGCTACCGTTGTCTGAGTTACCTCAACAACGATTTCCTCGAGTTTTCAAATAAATTTCGCCGTGTGACGAGGCATTTGGCTACCTTAAGAGAGTAATAGTTACTGTTGCCAGCTGCTCGACCTACCTTCTTTCTTTCCACTCTTTAATTATTACTGTGGTCAGTCCTGCAGGAGCAATATGCCACTACATGTATACCTTAACGTTGTCTGAGCTACCTTAACGAAGATATTCTCGAGTTTTCAAAAAAAATTTCACATGGTGACGAGGCATTTGACTACCTTAAGAGAGTCATAGTACCCCTGCCTGCTGCTCCCACTTTTCTAAGCCCTTTCTCTCTATCATTCTTGCTATGGCTGTCCTACAGAACCGATGTGCCACTATATGTCAACGTCAACGTCGTCTCTGTTACTCCCACTACGAGTCTCTCGAGTTAGCAAATGTACCTCGCCGGATGACGAGGCATTTGGCTACCTTATAAGCGTCATAGTTACTGCAGCCAGCTGCTCCCCCTTCTTTGAATCTTTGCTCCCTTTAAATCGTACTGTGGTCAGTCCTGCAGAAGCGATACGCCACCACCTGTCCATGTTACCGTTGTCTGAGTTACTTCAACGACGATTTCCTCGAGTTTTCAAATAAATTTCGCCGAGTGACGAGGCATTTGGCACCCTTAAGAGAGTCATAGTTACTGCTGCCAGCTGCTCGACCTACCTTCTTTCTTTCCACTCTTTAATTATTACTGTGGTCAGTCCTGCAGGGGCAATATGCCACTACATGTATACCTTAACGTTGTCTGAGCTACCTTAACGAAGATATTCTCGAGTTTTCAAAAAAAATTTAACATGGTGACGAGGCATTTGGCTACCTTAAGAGAGTCATAGTACCCCTGCCTGCTGCTCCCACTTTTCTAAGCCCTTTCTCTCTATCATTCTTGCTATGGCTGTCCTACAGAACCGATGTGCCACTATATGTCCACGTCAACGTCGTCTCTGTTACTCCCACTACGAGTCTCTCGAGTTAGCAAATGTACCTCGCCGGATGACGAGGCATTTGGCTACCTTATAAGCGTCATAGTTACGGCAGCCAGCTGCTCCCCCTTCTTTGAATCTTTGCTCCCTTTAAATCGTACTGTGGTCAGTCCTGCAGAAGCGATACGCCACCACCTGTCCATGTTACCGTTGTCTGAGTTACCTCAACAACGATTTCCTCGAGTTTTCAAATAAATTTCGCCGAGTGACGAGGCATTTGGCTACCTTAAGAGAGTCATAGTTACTGTTGCCAGCTGCTCGACCTACCTTCTTTCTTTCCACTCTTTAATTATTACTGTGGTCAGTCCTGCAGGAGCAATATGCCACTACATGTATACCTTAACGTTGTCTGAGCTACCTTATCGAAGATATCCTCGAGTTTTCAACAAAAAATTTCACATGGTGACGATTCATTTGGCTACCTTAAGAGAGTCATAGTACTCCTGCCTGCTGCTCCCACTTTTCCTTATCCCATTCTCTCTATCATTCTTGCTATGGCCTGTCCTACGGAACCGATGTGCCACTATATGTCCACGTCAACGTCGTCTCTGTTACTCCCACTACGAGTCTCTCGAGTTAGCAAATGTACCTCGCCGGATGACGAGGCATTTGGCTACCTTATAAGCGTCATAGTTACTGCAGCCAGCTGCTCCCCCTTCTTTGAATCTTTGCTCCCTTTAAATCGTACTGTGGTCAGTCCTGCAGAAGCGATACGCCACCACCTGTCCATGTTACCGTTGTCTGAGTTACCTCAACAACGATTTCCTCGAGTTTTCAAATAAATTTCGCCGTGTGACGAGGCATTTGGCTACCTTAAGAGAGTAATAGTTACTGTCGCCAGCTGCTCGACCTACCTTCTTTCTTTCCACTCTTTAATTATTACTGTGGTCAGTCCTGCAGGAGCAATATGCCACTACATTTATACCTTAACGTTGTCTGAGCTACCTTAACGAAGATATTCTCGAGTTTTCAAAAAAAATTTCACATGGTGACGAGGCATTTGACTACCTTAAGAGAGTCATAGTACCCCTGCCTGCTGCTCCCACTTTTCTAAGCCCTTTCTCTCTATCATTCTTGCTATGGCTGTCCTACAGAACCGATGTGCCACTATATGTCCACGTCAACGTCGTCTCTGTTACTCCCACTACGAGTCTCTCGAGTTAGCAAATGTACCTCGCCGGATGACGAGGCATTTGGCTACCTTATAAGCGTCATAGTTACTGCAGCCAGCTGCTCCCCCTTCTTTGAATCTTTCCTCCCTTTAAATCGTACTGTGGTCAGTCCTGCAGAAGCGATACGCCACCACCTGTCCATGTTACCGTTGTCTGAGTTACCTCAACAACGATTTCCTCGAGTTTTCAAATAAATTTCGCCGAGTGACGAGGCATTTGGCTGCTCGACCTACCTTCTTTCTTTCCACTCTTTAATTATTACTGTGGTCAGTCCTGCAGGAGCAATATGCCACTACATGTAAACCTTAACGTTGTCTGAGCTACCTTATCGAAGATATCCTCGAGTTTTCAACAAAAAATTTCACATGGTGACGATTCATTTGGCTACCTTAAGAGAGTCATAGTACTCCTGCCTGCTGCTCCCACTTTTCTAAGCCCATTCTCTCTATCATTCTTGCTATGGCCTGTCCTACGGATTCGATGTGCCACTATATGTCCACGTTAACGTCGTCACTGTTACTCCCACTACGAGTCTCTCGAGTTAGCAAATGTACCTCGCCGGATGACGAGGCATTTGGCTACCTTATAAGCGTCATAGTTACTGCAGCCAGCTGCTCCCCCTTCTTTGAATCTTTGCTCCCTTTAAATCGTACTGTGGTCAGTCCTGCAGAAGCGATACGCCACCACCTGTCCATGTTACCGTTGTCTGAGTTACCTCAACAACGATTTCCTCGAGTTTTCAAATAAATTTCGCCGTGTGACGAGGCATTTGGCTACCTTAAGAGAGTAATAGTTACTGTTGCCAGCTGCTCGACCTACCTTCTTTCTTTCCACTCTTTAATTATTACTGTGATCAGTCCTGCAGGAGCAATATGCCACTACATTTATACCTTAACGTTGTCTGAGCTACCTTAACGAAGATATTCTCGAGTTTTCAAAAAAAATTTCACATGGTGACGAGGCATTTGACTACCTTAAGAGAGTCATAGTACCCCTGCCTGCTGCTCCCACTTTTCTAAGCCCTTTCTCTCTATCATTCTTGCTATGGCTGTCCTACAGAACCGATGTGCCACTATATGTCCACGTCAACGTCGTCTCTGTTACTCCCACTACGAGTCTCTCGAGTTAGCAAATGTACCTCGCCGGATGACGAGGCATTTGGCTACCTTATAAGCGTCATAGTTACTGCAGCCAGCTGCTCCCCCTTCTTTGAATCTTTCCTCCCTTTAAATCGTACTGTGGTCAGTCCTGCAGAAGCGATACGCCACCACCTGTCCATGTTACCGTTGTCTGAGTTACCTCAACAACGATTTCCTCGAGTTTTCAAATAAATTTCGCCGAGTGACGAGGCATTTGGCTGCTCGACCTACCTTCTTTCTTTCCACTCTTTAATTATTACTGTGGTCAGTCCTGCAGGAGCAATATGCCACTACATGTAAACCTTAACGTTGTCTGAGCTACCTTATCGAAGATATCCTCGAGTTTTCAACAAAAAATTTCACATGGTGACGATTTATTTGGCTACCTTAAGAGAGTCATAGTACTCCTGCCTGCTGCTCCCACTTTTCTAAGCCCATTCTCTCTATCATTCTTGCTATGGCCTGTCCTACGGATTCGATGTGCCACTATATGTCCACGTTAACGTCGTCACTGTTACTCCCACTACGAGTCTCTCGAGTTAGCAAATGTACCTCGCCGGATGACGAGGCATTTGGCTACCTTATAAGCGTCATAGTTACTGCAGCCAGCTGCTCCCCCTTCTTTGAATCTTTGCTCCCTTTAAATCGTACTGTGGTCAGTCCTGCAGAAGCGATACGCCACCACCTGTCCATGTTACCGTTGTCTGAGTTACCTCAACAACGATTTCCTCGAGTTTTCAAATAAATTTCGCCGTGTGACGAGGCATTTGGCTACCTTAAGAGAGTAATAGTTACTGTTGCCAGCTGCTCGACCTACCTTCTTTCTTTCCACTCTTTAATTATTACTGTGGTCAGTCCTGCAGGAGCAATATGCCACTACATGTATACCTTAACGTTGTCTGAGCTACCTTAACGAAGATATTCTCGAGTTTTCAAAAAAAATTTCACATGGTGACGAGGCATTTGACTACCTTAAGAGAGTCATAGTACCCCTGCCTGCTGCTCCCACTTTTCTAAGCCCTTTCTCTCTATCATTCTTGCTATGGCTGTCCTACAGAACCGATGTGCCACTATATGTCAACGTCAACGTCGTCTCTGTTACTCCCACTACGAGTCTCTCGAGTTAGCAAATGTACCTCGCCGGATGACGAGGCATTTGGCTACCTTATAAGCGTCATAGTTACTGCAGCCAGCTGCTCCCCCTTCTTTGAATCTTTGCTCCCTTTAAATCGTACTGTGGTCAGTCCTGCAGAAGCGATACGCCACCACCTGTCCATGTTACCGTTGTCTGAGTTACCTCAACAACGATTTCCTCGAGTTTTCAAATAAATTTCGCCGAGTGACGAGGCATTTGGCTACCTTAAGAGAGTCATAGTTACTGTTGCCAGCTGCTCGACCTACCTTCTTTCTTTCCGCTCTTTAATTATTACTGTGGTCAGTCCTGCAGGAGCAATATGCCACTACATGTATACCTTAACGTTGTCTGAGCTACCTTATCGAAGATATCCTCGAGTTTTCAACAAAAAATTTCACATGGTGACGATTCATTTGGCTACCTTAAGAGAGTCATAGTACTCCTGCCTGCTGCTCCCACTTTTCCTTATCCCATTCTCTCTATCATTCTTGCTATGGCCTGTCCTACGGAACCGATGTGCCACTATATGTCCACGTCCACGTCGTCTCTGTTACTCCCACTACGAGTCTCTCGAGTTAGCAAATTTACCTCGCCGGATGACGAGGCATTTGGCTACCTTAAGAGAGTCATAGTTACTGCAGCCAGCTGCTCCCCCTTCTTTGAATCTTTCCTCTCTTTAATTCGTACCTTGGTGTCCTGCAGAAGCGATACGCCACCACCTGTCCATGTTACCGTTGTCTGAGTTACTTCAACGACGATTTCCTCGAGTTTTCAAATAAATTTCGCCGAGTGACGAGGCATTTGGCACCCTTAAGAGAGTCATAGTTACTGCTGCCAGCTGCTCGACCTACCTTCTTTCTTTCCACTCTTTAATTATTACTGTGGTCAGTCCTGCAGGGGCAATATGCCACTACATGTATACCTTAACGTTGTCTCAGCTACCTTAACGAAGATATTCTCGAGTTTTCAAAAAAAATTTAACATGGTGACGAGGCATTTGGCTACCTTAAGAGAGTCATAGTACCCCTGCCTGCTGCTCCCACTTTTCTAAGCCCTTTCTCTCTATCATTCTTGCTATGGCTGTCCTACAGAACCGATGTGCCACTATATGTCCACGTCAACGTCGTCTCTGTTACTCCCACTACGAGTCTCTCGAGTTAGCAAATGTACCTCGCCGGATGACGAGGCATTTGGCTATCTTATAAGCGTCATAGTTACTGCAGCCAGCTGCTCCCCCTTCTTTGAATCTTTCCTCCCTTTAAATCGTACTGTGGTCAGTCCTGCAGAAGCGATACGCCACCACCTGTCCATGTTACCGTTGTCTGAGTTACCTCAACAACGATTTCCTCGAGTTTTCAAATAAATTTCGCCGAGTGACGAGGCATTTGGCTGCTCGACCTACCTTCTTTCTTTCCACTCTTTAATTATTACTGTGGTCAGTCCTGCAGGAGCAATATGCCACTACATGTAAACCTTAACGTTGTCTGAGCTACCTTATCGAAGATATCCTCGAGTTTTCAACAAAAAATTTCACATGGTGACGATTCATTTGGCTACCTTAAGAGAGTCATAGTACTCCTGCCTGCTGCTCCCACTTTTCTAAGCCCATTCTCTCTATCATTCTTGCTATGGCCTGTCCTACGGATTCGATGTGCCACTATATGTCCACGTTAACGTCGTCACTGTTACTCCCACTACGAGTCTCTCGAGTTAGCAAATGTACCTCGCCGGATGACGAGGCATTTGGCTACCTTATAAGCGTCATAGTTACTGCAGCCAGCTGCTCCCCCTTCTTTGAATCTTTGCTCCCTTTAAATCGTACTGTGGTCAGTCCTGCAGAAGCGATACGCCACCACCTGTCCATGTTACCGTTGTCTGAGTTACCTCAACAACGATTTCCTCGAGTTTTCAAATAAATTTCGCCGTGTGACGAGGCATTTGGCTACCTTAAGAGAGTAATAGTTACTGTTGCCAGCTGCTCGACCTACCTTCTTTCTTTCCACTCTTTAATTATTACTGTGGTCAGTCCTGCAGGAGCAATATGCCACTACATGTATACCTTAACGTTGTCTGAGCTACCTTAACGAAGATATTCTCGAGTTTTCAAAAAAAATTTCACATGGTGACGAGGCATTTGACTACCTTAAGAGAGTCATAGTACCCCTGCCTGCTGCTCCCACTTTTCTAAGCCCTTTCTCTCTATCATTCTTGCTATGGCTGTCCTACAGAACCGATGTGCCACTATATGTCAACGTCAACGTCGTCTCTGTTACTCCCACTACGAGTCTCTCGAGTTAGCAAATGTACCTCGCCGGATGACGAGGCATTTGGCTACCTTATAAGCGTCATAGTTACTGCAGCCAGCTGCTCCCCCTTCTTTGAATCTTTGCTCCCTTTAAATCGTACTGTGGTCAGTCCTGCAGAAGCGATACGCCACCACCTGTCCATGTTACCGTTGTCTGAGTTACTTCAACGACGATTTCCTCGAGTTTTCAAATAAATTTCGCCGAGTGACGAGGCATTTGGCACCCTTAAGAGAGTCATAGTTACTGCTGCCAGCTGCTCGACCTACCTTCTTTCTTTCCACTCTTTAATTATTACTGTGGTCAGTCCTGCAGGGGCAATATGCCACTACATGTATACCTTAACGTTGTCTGAGCTACCTTAACGAAGATATTCTCGAGTTTTCAAAAAAAATTTAACATGGTGACGAGGCATTTGGCTACCTTAAGAGAGTCATAGTACCCCTGCCTGCTGCTCCCACTTTTCTAAGCCCTTTCTCTCTATCATTCTTGCTATGGCTGTCCTACAGAACCGATGTGCCACTATATGTCCACGTCAACGTCGTCTCTGTTACTCCCACTACGAGTCTCTCGAGTTAGCAAATGTACCTCGCCGGATGACGAGGCATTTGGCTACCTTATAAGCGTCATAGTTACGGCAGCCAGCTGCTCCCCCTTCTTTGAATCTTTGCTCCCTTTAAATCGTACTGTGGTCAGTCCTGCAGAAGCGATACGCCACCACCTGTCCATGTTACCGTTGTCTGAGTTACCTCAACAACGATTTCCTCGAGTTTTCAAATAAATTTCGCCGAGTGACGAGGCATTTGGCTACCTTAAGAGAGTCATAGTTACTGTTGCCAGCTGCTCGACCTACCTTCTTTCTTTCCACTCTTTAATTATTACTGTGGTCAGTCCTGCAGGAGCAATATGCCACTACATGTATACCTTAACGTTGTCTGAGCTACCTTATCGAAGATATCCTCGAGTTTTCAACAAAAAATTTCACATGGTGACGATTCATTTGGCTACCTTAAGAGAGTCATAGTACTCCTGCCTGCTGCTCCCACTTTTCCTTATCCCATTCTCTCTATCATTCTTGCTATGGCCTGTCCTACGGAACCGATGTGCCACTATATGTCACGTCAACGTCGTCTCTGTTACTCCCACTACGAGTCTCTCGAGTTAGCAAATGTACCTCGCCGGATGACGAGGCATTTGGCTACCTTATAAGCGTCATAGTTACTGCAGCCAGCTGCTCCCCCTTCTTTGAATCTTTGCTCCCTTTAAATCGTACTGTGGTCAGTCCTGCAGAAGCGATACGCCACCACCTGTCCATGTTACCGTTGTCTGAGTTACCTCAACAACGATTTCCTCGAGTTTTCAAATAAATTTCGCCGTGTGACGAGGCATTTGGCTACCTTAAGAGAGTAATAGTTACTGTTGCCAGCTGCTCGACCTACCTTCTTTCTTTCCACTCTTTAATTATTACTGTGGTCAGTCCTGCAGGAGCAATATGCCACTACATTTATACCTATACGTGGTCTGAGCTACCTTAACGAAGATATTCTCGAGTTTTCAAAAAAAATTTCACATGGTGACGAGGCATTTGACTACCTTAAGAGAGTCATAGTACCCCTGCCTGCTGCTCCCACTTTTCTAAGCCCTTTCTCTCTATCATTCTTGCTATGGCTGTCCTACAGAACCGATGTGCCACTATATGTCCACGTCAACGTCGTCTCTGTTACTCCCACTACGAGTCTCTCGAGTTAGCAAATGTACCTCGCCGGATGACGAGGCATTTGGCTACCTTATAAGCGTCATAGTTACTGCAGCCAGCTGCTCCCCCTTCTTTGAATCTTTCCTCCCTTTAAATCGTACTGTGGTCAGTCCTGCAGAAGCGATACGCCACCACCTGTCCATGTTACCGTTGTCTGAGTTACCTCAACAACGATTTCCTCGAGTTTTCAAATAAATTTCGCCGAGTGACGAGGCATTTGGCTGCTCGACCTACCTTCTTTCTTTCCACTCTTTAATTATTACTGTGGTCAGTCCTGCAGGAGCAATATGCCACTACATGTAAACCTTAACGTTGTCTGAGCTACCTTATCGAAGATATCCTCGAGTTTTCAACAAAAAATTTCACATGGTGACGATTCATTTGGCTACCTTAAGAGAGTCATAGTACTCCTGCCTGCTGCTCCCACTTTTCTAAGCCCATTCTCTCTATCATTCTTGCTATGGCCTGTCCTACGGATTCGATGTGCCACTATATGTCCACGTTAACGTCGTCACTGTTACTCCCACTACGAGTCTCTCGAGTTAGCAAATGTACCTCGCCGGATGACGAGGCATTTGGCTACCTTATAAGCGTCATAGTTACTGCAGCCAGCTGCTCCCCCTTCTTTGAATCTTTGCTCCCTTTAAATCGTACTGTGGTCAGTCCTGCAGAAGCGATACGCCACCACCTGTCCATGTTACCGTTGTCTGAGTTACCTCAACAACGATTTCCTCGAGTTTTCAAATAAATTTCGCCGTGTGACGAGGCATTTGGCTACCTTAAGAGAGTAATAGTTACTGTTGCCAGCTGCTCGACCTACCTTCTTTCTTTCCACTCTTTAATTATTACTGTGGTCAGTCCTGCAGGAGCAATATGCCACTACATTTATACCTTAACGTTGTCTGAGCTACCTTAACGAAGATATTCTCGAGTTTTCAAAAAAAATTTCACATGGTGACGAGGCATTTGACTACCTTAAGAGAGTCATAGTACCCCTGCCTGCTGCTCCCACTTTTCTAAGCCCTTTCTCTCTATCATTCTTGCTATGGCTGTCCTACAGAACCGATGTGCCACTATATGTCCACGTCAACGTCGTCTCTGTTACTCCCACTACGAGTCTCTCGAGTTAGCAAATGTACCTCGCCGGATGACGAGGCATTTGGCTACCTTATAAGCGTCATAGTTACTGCAGCCAGCTGCTCCCCCTTCTTTGAATCTTTCCTCCCTTTAAATCGTACTGTGGTCAGTCCTGCAGAAGCGATACGCCACCACCTGTCCATGTTACCGTTGTCTGAGTTACCTCAACAACGATTTCCTCGAGTTTTCAAATAAATTTCGCCGAGTGACGAGGCATTTGGCTGCTCGACCTACCTTCTTTCTTTCCACTCTTTAATTATTACTGTGGTCAGTCCTGCAGGAGCAATATGCCACTACATGTAAACCTTAACGTTGTCTGAGCTACCTTATCGAAGATATCCTCGAGTTTTCAACAAAAAATTTCACATGGTGACGATTTATTTGGCTACCTTAAGAGAGTCATAGTACTCCTGCCTGCTGCTCCCACTTTTCTAAGCCCATTCTCTCTATCATTCTTGCTATGGCCTGTCCTACGGATTCGATGTGCCACTATATGTCCACGTTAACGTCGTCACTGTTACTCCCACTACGAGTCTCTCGAGTTAGCAAATGTACCTCGCCGGATGACGAGGCATTTGGCTACCTTATAAGCGTCATAGTTACTGCAGCCAGCTGCTCCCCCTTCTTTGAATCTTTGCTCCCTTTAAATCGTACTGTGGTCAGTCCTGCAGAAGCGATACGCCACCACCTGTCCATGTTACCGTTGTCTGAGTTACCTCAACAACGATTTCCTCGAGTTTTCAAATAAATTTCGCCGTGTGACGAGGCATTTGGCTACCTTAAGAGAGTAATAGTTACTGTTGCCAGCTGCTCGACCTACCTTCTTTCTTTCCACTCTTTAATTATTACTGTGGTCAGTCCTGCAGGAGCAATATGCCACTACATGTATACCTTAACGTTGTCTGAGCTACCTTAACGAAGATATTCTCGAGTTTTCAAAAAAAATTTCACATGGTGACGAGGCATTTGACTACCTTAAGAGAGTCATAGTACCCCTGCCTGCTGCTCCCACTTTTCTAAGCCCTTTCTCTCTATCATTCTTGCTATGGCTGTCCTACAGAACCGATGTGCCACTATATGTCAACGTCAACGTCGTCTCTGTTACTCCCACTACGAGTCTCTCGAGTTAGCAAATGTACCTCGCCGGATGACGAGGCATTTGGCTACCTTATAAGCGTCATAGTTACTGCAGCCAGCTGCTCCCCCTTCTTTGAATCTTTGCTCCCTTTAAATCGTACTGTGGTCAGTCCTGCAGAAGCGATACGCCACCACCTGTCCATGTTACCGTTGTCTGAGTTACCTCAACAACGATTTCCTCGAGTTTTCAAATAAATTTCGCCGAGTGACGAGGCATTTGGCTACCTTAAGAGAGTCATAGTTACTGTTGCCAGCTGCTCGACCTACCTTCTTTCTTTCCACTCTTTAATTATTACTGTGGTCAGTCCTGCAGGAGCAATATGCCACTACATGTATACCTTAACGTTGTCTGAGCTACCTTATCGAAGATATCCTCGAGTTTTCAACAAAAAATTTCACATGGTGACGATTCATTTGGCTACCTTAAGAGAGTCATAGTACTCCTGCCTGCTGCTCCCACTTTTCCTTATCCCATTCTCTCTATCATTCTTGCTATGGCCTGTCCTACGGAACCGATGTGCCACTATATGTCCACGTCAACGTCGTCTCTGTTACTCCCACTACGAGTCTCTCGAGTTAGCAAATGTACCTCGCCGGATGACGAGGCATTTGGCTACCTTATAAGCGTCATAGTTACTGCAGCCAGCTGCTCCCCCTTCTTTGAATCTTTGCTCCCTTAAATCGTACTGTGGCCAGTCCTGCAGAAGCGATACGCCACCACCTGTCCATGTTACCGTTGTCTGAGTTACCTCAACAACGATTTCCTCGAGTTTTCAAATAAATTTCGCCTTGTGACGAGGCATTTGGCTACCTTAAGAGAGTCATAGTTACTGTTGCCAGCTGCTCGACCTACCTTCTTTCTTTCCACTCTTTAATTATTACTGTGGTCAGTCCTGCAGGAGCAATATGCCACTACATTTATACCTTAACGTTGTCTGAGCTACCTTAACGAAGATATTCTCGAGTTTTCAAAAAAAATTTCACATGGTGACGAGGCATTTGACTACCTTAAGAGAGTCATAGTACCCCTGCCTGCTGCTCCCACTTTTCTAAGCCCTTTCTCTCTATCATTCTTGCTATGGCTGTCCTACAGAACCGATGTGCCACTATATGTCAACGTCAACGTCGTCTCTGTTACTCCCACTACGAGTCTCTCGAGTTAGCAAATGTACCTCGCCGGATGACGAGGCATTTGGCTACCTTATAAGCGTCATAGTTACTGCAGCCAGCTGCTCCCCCTTCTTTGAATCTTTGCTCCCTTTAAATCGTACTGTGGTCAGTCCTGCAGAAGCGATACGCCACCACCTGTCCATGTTACCGTTGTCTGAGTTACCTCAACAACGATTTCCTCGAGTTTTCAAATAAATTTCGCCGAGTGACGAGGCATTTGGCTGCTCGACCTACCTTCTTTC
Organism: Schistocerca americana; assembly: GCF_021461395.2. NCBI lineage: Eukaryota > Metazoa > Arthropoda > Insecta > Orthoptera > Acrididae > Schistocerca > Schistocerca americana. Next base: position 42,430,288 of record NC_060122.1, read on the forward strand.
TTTCCACTCTTTAATTATTACTGTGGTCAGTCCTGCAGGAGCAATATGCCACTACATGTAAACCTTAACGTTGTCTGAGCTACCTTATCGAAGATATCCTCGAGTTTTCAACAAAAAATTTCACATGGTGACGATTCATTTGGCTACCTTAAGAGAGTCATAGTACTCCTGCCTGCTGCTCCCACTTTTCTAAGCCCATTCTCTCTATCATTCTTGCTATGGCCTGTCCTACGGATTCGATGTGCCACTATATGTCCACGTTAACGTCGTCACTGTTACTCCCACTACGAGTCTCTCGAGTTAGCAAATGTACCTCGCCGGATGACGAGGCATTTGGCTACCTTATAAGCGTCATAGTTACTGCAGCCAGCTGCTCCCCCTTCTTTGAATCTTTGCTCCCTTTAAATCGTACTGTGGTCAGTCCTGCAGAAGCGATACGCCACCACCTGTCCATGTTACCGTTGTCTGAGTTACCTCAACAACGATTTCCTCGAGTTTTCAAATAAATTTCGCCGTGTGACGAGGCATTTGGCTACCTTAAGAGAGTAATAGTTACTGTTGCCAGCTGCTCGACCTACCTTCTTTCTTTCCACTCTTTAATTATTACTGTGGTCAGTCCTGCAGGAGCAATATGCCACTACATGTATACCTTAACGTTGTCTGAGCTACCTTAACGAAGATATTCTCGAGTTTTCAAAAAAAATTTCACATGGTGACGAGGCATTTGACTACCTTAAGAGAGTCATAGTACCCCTGCCTGCTGCTCCCACTTTTCTAAGCCCTTTCTCTCTATCATTCTTGCTATGGCTGTCCTACAGAACCGATGTGCCACTATATGTCAACGTCAACGTCGTCTCTGTTACTCCCACTACGAGTCTCTCGAGTTAGCAAATGTACTTCGCCGGATGACGAGGCATTTGGCTACCTTATAAGCGTCATAGTTACTGCAGCCAGCTGCTCCCCCTTCTTTGAATCTTTGCTCCCTTTAAATCGTACTGTGGTCAGTCCTGCAGAAGCGATACGCCACCACCTGTCCATGTTACCGTTGTCTGAGTTACCTCAACAACGATTTCCTCGAGTTTTCAAATAAATTTCGCCGAGTGACGAGGCATTTGGCTACCTTAAGAGAGTCATAGTTACTGTTGCCAGCTGCTCGACCTACCTTCTTTCTTTCCACTCTTTAATTATTACTGTGGTCAGTCCTGCAGGAGCAATATGCCACTACATGTATACCTTAACGTTGTCTGAGCTACCTTATCGAAGATATCCTCGAGTTTTCAACAAAAAATTTCACATGGTGACGATTCATTTGGCTACCTTAAGAGAGTCATAGTACTCCTGCCTGCTGCTCCCACTTTTCCTTATCCCATTCTCTCTATCATTCTTGCTATGGCCTGTCCTACGGAACCGATGTGCCACTATATGTCCACGTCAACGTCGTCTCTGTTACTCCCACTACGAGTCTCTCGAGTTAGCAAATGTACCTCGCCGGATGACGAGGCATTTGGCTACCTTATAAGCGTCATAGTTACTGCAGCCAGCTGCTCCCCCTTCTTTGAATCTTTGCTCCCTTTAAATCGTACTGTGGCCAGTCCTGCAGAAGCGATACGCCACCACCTGTCCATGTTACCGTTGTCTGAGTTACCTCAACAACGATTTCCTCGAGTTTTCAAATAAATTTCGCCTTGTGACGAGGCATTTGGCTACCTTAAGAGAGTCATAGTTACTGTTGCCAGCTGCTCGACCTACCTTCTTTCTTTCCACTCTTTATTTATTGCTGTGGTCAGTCCTGCAGGAGCAATATGCCACTACATTTATACCTTAACGTTGTCTGAGCTACCTTAACGAAGATATTCTCGAGTTTTCAAAAAAAATTTCACATGGTGACGAGGCATTTGACTACCTTAAGAGAGTCATAGTACCCCTGCCTGCTGCTCCCACTTTTCTAAGCCCTTTCTCTCTATCATTCTTGCTATGGCTGTCCTACAGAACCGATGTGCCACTATATGTCAACGTCAACGTCGTCTCTGTTACTCCCACTACGAGTCTCTCGAGTTAGCAAATGTACCTCGCCGGATGATGAGGCATTTGGCTACCTTATAAGCGTCATAGTTACTGCAGCCAGCTGCTCCCCCTTCTTTGAATCTTTGCTCCCTTTAAATCGTACTGTGGTCAGTCCTGCAGAAGCGATACGCCACCACCTGTCCATGTTACCGTTGTCTGAGTTACCTCAACAACGATTTCCTCGAGTTTTCAAATAAATTTCGCCGAGTGACGAGGCATTTGGCTACCTTAAGAGAGTCATAGTTACTGTTGCCAGCTGCTCGACCTACCTTCTTTCTTTCCACTCTTTAATTATTACTGTGGTCAGTCCTGCAGGAGCAATATGCCACTACATGTATACCTTAACGTTGTCTGAGCTACCTTATCGAAGATATCCTCGAGTTTTCAACAAAAAATTTCACATGGTGACGATTCATTTGGCTACCTTAAGAGAGTCATAGTACTCCTGCCTGCTGCTCCCACTTTTCCTTATCCCATTCTCTCTATCATTCTTGCTATGGCCTGTCCTACGGAACCGATGTGCCACTATATGTCCACGTCCACGTCGTCTCTGTTACTCCCACTACGAGTCTCTCGAGTTAGCAAATTTACCTCGCCGGATGACGAGGCATTTGGCTACCTTAAGAGAGTCATAGTTACTGCAGCCAGCTGCTCCCCCTTCTTTGAATCTTTCCTCTCTTTAATTCGTACCTTGGTGTCCTGCAGAAGCGATACGCCACCACCTGTCCATGTTACCGTTGTCTGAGTTACTTCAACGACGATTTCCTCGAGTTTTCAAATAAATTTCGCCGAGTGACGAGGCATTTGGCACCCTTAAGAGAGTCATAGTTACTGCTGCCAGCTGCTCGACCTACTTTCTTTCTTTCCACTCATTAATTATTACTGTCGTCAGTCCTGCAGGGGCAATATGCCACTACATGTATACCTTAACGTTGTCTGAGCTACCTTAACGAAGATATTCTCGAGTTTTCAAAAAAAATTTAACATGGTGACGAGGCATTTGGCTACCTTAAGAGAGTCATAGTACCCCTGTCTGCTGCTCCCACTTTTCTAAGCCCTTTCTCTCTATCATTCTCGCTATGGCTGTCCTACAGAACCGATGTGCCACTATATGTCAACGTCAACGTCGTCTCTGTTACTCCCACTACGAGTCTCTCGAGTTAGCAAATGTACCTCGCCGGATGACGAGGCATTTGGCTACCTTATAAGCGTCATAGTTACTGCAGCCAGCTGCTCCCCCTTCTTTGAATCTTTGCTCCCTTTAAATCGTACTGTGGTCTGTCCTGCAGAAGCGATACGCCACCACCTGTCCATGTTACCGTTGTCTGAGTTACCTCAACAACGATTTCCTCGAGTTTTCAAATAAATTTCGCCGAGTGACGAGGCATTTGGCTGCTCGACCTACCTTCTTTCTTTCCACTCTTTAATTATTACTGTGGTCAGTCCTGCAGGAGCAATATGCCACTACATGTAAACCTTAACGTTGTCTGAGCTACCTTATCGAAGATATCCTCGAGTTTTCAACAAAAAATTTCACATGGTGACGATTCATTTGGCTACCTTAAGAGAGTCATAGTACTCCTGCCTGCTGCTCCCACTTTTCTAAGCCCATTCTCTCTATCATTCTTGCTATGGCCTGTCCTACGGATTCGATGTGCCACTATATGTCCACGTTAACGTCGTCACTGTTACTCCCACTACGAGTCTCTCGAGTTAGCAAATGTACCTCGCCGGATGACGAGGCATTTGGCTACCTTATAAGCGTCATAGTTACTGCAGCCAGCTGCTCCCCCTTCTTTGAATCTTTGCTCCCTTTAAATCGTACTGTGGTCAGTCCTGCAGAAGCGATACGCCACCACCTGTCCATGTTACCGTTGTCTGAGTTACCTCAACAACGATTTCCTCGAGTTTTCAAATAAATTTCGCCGTGTGACGAGGCATTTGGCTACCTTAAGAGAGTAATAGTTACTGTTGCCAGCTGCTCGACCTACCTTCTTTCTTTCCACTCTTTGATTATTACTGTGGTCAGTCCTGCAGGAGCAATATGCCACTACATTTATACCTTAACGTTGTCTGAGCTACCTTAACGAAGATATTCTCGAGTTTTCAAAAAAAATTTCACATGGTGACGAGGCATTTGACTACCTTAAGAGAGTCATAGTACCCCTGCCTGCTGCTCCCACTTTTCTAAGCCCTTTCTCTCTATCATTCTTGCTATGGCTGTCCTACAGAACCGATGTGCCACTATATGTCCACGTCAACGTCGTCTCTGTTACTCCCACTACGAGTCTCTCGAGTTAGCAAATGTACCTCGCCGGATGACGAGGCATTTGGCTACCTTATAAGCGTCATAGTTACTGCAGCCAGCTGCTCCCCCTTCTTTGAATCTTTGCTCCCTTTAAATCGTACTGTGGTCAGTCCTGCAGAAGCGATACGCCACCACCTGTCCATGTTACCGTTGTCTGAGTTACCTCAACAACGATTTCCTCGAGTTTTCAAATAAATTTCGCCGAGTGACGAGGCATTTGGCTACCTTAAGAGAGTCATAGTTACTGTTTCCAGCTGCTCGACCTACCTTCTTTCTTTCCACTCTTTAATTATTACTGTGGTCAGTCCTGCAGGAGCAATATGCCACTACATGTAAACCTTAACGTTGTCTGAGCTACCTTATCGAAGATATCCTCGAGTTTTCAACAAAAAATTTCACATGGTGACGATTCATTTGGCTACCTTAAGAGAGTCATAGTACTCCTGCCTGCTGCTCCCACTTTTCTAAGCCCATTCTCTCTATCATTCTTGCTATGGCCTGTCCTACGGATTCGATGTGCCACTATATGTCCACGTTAACGTCGTCACTGTTACTCCCACTACGAGTCTCTCGAGTTAGCAAATGTACCTCGCCGGATGACGAGGCATTTGGCTACCTTATAAGCGTCATAGTTACTGCAGCCAGCTGCTCCCCCTTCTTTGAATCTTTGCTCCCTTTAAATCGTACTGTGGTCAGTCCTGCAGAAGCGATACGCCACCACCTGTCCATGTTACCGTTGTCTGAGTTACCTCAACAACGATTTCCTCGAGTTTTCAAATAAATTTCGCCGAGTGACGAGGCATTTGGCTACCTTAAGAGAGTCATAGTTACTGTTGCCAGCTGCTCGACCTACCTTCTTTCTTTCCACTCTTTAATTATTACTGTGGTCAGTCCTGCAGGAGCAATATGCCACTACATTTATACCTTAACGTTGTCTGAGCTACCTTAACGAAGATATTCTCGAGTTTTCAAAAAAAATTTCACATGGTGACGAGGCATTTGACTACCTTAAGAGAGTCATAGTACCCCTGCCTGCTGCTCCCACTTTTCTAAGCCCTTTCTCTCTATCATTCTTGCTATGGCTGTCCTACAGAACCGATGTGCCACTATATGTCAACGTCAACGTCGTCTCTGTTACTCCCACTACGAGTCTCTCGAGTTAGCAAATGTACCTCGCCGGATGACGAGGCATTTGGCTTCCTTATAAGCGTCATAGTTACTGCAGCCAGCTGCTCCCCCTTCTTTGAATCTTTGCTCCCTTTAAATCGTACTGTGGTCAGTCCTGCAGAAGCGATACGCCACCACCTGTCCATGTTACCGTTGTCTGAGTTACCTCAACAACGATTTCCTCGAGTTTTCAAATAAATTTCGCCGAGTGACGAGGCATTTGGCTACCTTAAGAGAGTCATAGTTACTGTTGCCAGCTGCTCGACCTACCTTCTTTCTTTCCACTCTTTAATTATTACTGTGGTCAGTCCTGCAGGAGCAATATGCCACTACATGTAAACCTTAACGTTGTCTGAGCTACCTTATCGAAGATATCCTCGAGTTTTCAACAAAAAATTTCACTTGGTGACGATTCATTTGGCTACCTTAAGAGAGTCATAGTACTCCTGCCTGCTGCTCCCACTTTTCCTTATCCCATTCTCTCTATCATTCTTGCTATGGCCTGTCCTACGGAACCGATGTGCCACTATATGTCCACGTTAACGTCGTCACTGTTACTCCCACTACGAGTCTCTCGAGTTAGCAAATGTACCTCGCCGGATGACGAGGCATTTGGCTACCTTAAGAGAGTCATAGTTACTGCAGCCAGCTGCTCCCCCTTCTTTGAATCTTTCCTCTCTTTAATTCGTACCTTGGTGTCCTGCAGAAGCGATACGCCACCACCTGTCCATGTTACCGTTGTCTGAGTTACTTCAACGACGATTTCCTCGAGTTTTCAAATAAATTTCGCCGAGTGACGAGGCATTTGGCTACCTTAAGAGAGTCATAGTTAGTGTTGCCAGCTGCTCGACCTACCTTCTTTCTTTCCACTCGTTAATTATTACTGTGGTCAGTCCTGCAGGAGCAATATGCCACTACATTTATACCTTAACGTTGTCTGAGCTACCTTAACGAAGATATTCTCGAGTTTTCAAAAAAAATTTAACATGGTGACGAGGCATTTGGCTACCTTAAGAGAGTCATAGTACCCCTGCCTGCTGCTCCCACTTTTCTAAGCCCTTTCTCTCTATCATTCTTGCTATGGCTGTCCTACAGAACCGATGTGCCACTATATGTCCACGTCAACGTCGTCTCTGTTACTCCCACTACGAGTCTCTCGAGTTAGCAAATGTACCTCGCCGGATGTCGAGGCATTTGGCTACCTTATAAGCGTCATAGTTACTGCAGGCAGCTGCTCCCCCTTCTTTGAATCTTTCCTCCCTTTAAATCGTACTGTGGTCAGTCCTGCAGAAGCGATACGCCACCACCTGTCCATGTTACCGTTGTCTGAGTTACCTCAACAACGATTTCCTCGAGTTTTCAAATAAATTTCGCCGAGTGACGAGGCATTTGGCTACCTTAAGAGAGTCATAGTTACTGTTGCCAGCTGCTCGACCTACCTTCTTTCTTTCCACTCTTTAATTATTACTGTGGTCAGTCCTGCAGGAGCACTATGCCACTACATGTATACCTTAACGTTGTCTGAGCTACCTTATCGAAGATATCCTCGAGTTTTCAACAAAAAATTTCACATGGTGACGATTCATTTGGCTACCTTAAGAGAGTCATAGTACTCCTGCCTGCTGCTCCCACTTTTCCTTATCCCATTCTCTCTATCATTCTTGCTATGGCCTGTCCTACGGAACCGATGTGCCACTGTATGTCCACGTCAACGTCGTCTCTGTTACTCCCACTACGAGTCTCTCGAGTTAGCAAATTTACCTCGCCGGATGACGAGGCATTTGGCTACCTTAAGAGAGTCATAGTTACTGCAGCCAGCTGCTCCCCCTTCTTTGAATCTTTCCTCTCTTTAATTCGTACCTTGGTGTCCTGCAGAAGCGATACGCCACCACCTGTCCATGTTACCGTTGTCTGAGTTACTTCAACGACGATTTCCTCGAGTTTTCAAATAAATTTCGCCGAGTGACGAGGCATTTGGCACCCTTAAGAGAGTCATAGTTACTGCTGCCAGCTGCTCGACCTACTTTCTTTCTTTCCACTCATTAATTATTACTGTGGTCAGTCCTGCAGGGGCAATATGCCACTACATGTATACCTTAACGTTGTCTGAGCTACCTTAACGAAGATATTCTCGAGTTTTCAAAAAAAATTTCACATGGTGACGATTCATTTGGCTACCTTAAGAGAGTCATAGTACTCCTGCCTGCTGCTCCCACTTTTCCTTATCCCATTCTCTCTATCATTCTTGCTATGGCCTGTCCTACGGAACCGATGTGCCACTATGTGTCCACGTTAACGTCGTCACTGTTACTCCCACTACGAGTCTCTCGAGTTAGCAAATGTACCTCGCCGGATGACGAGGCATTTGGCTACCTTATAAGCGTCATAGTTACTGCAGCCAGCTGCTCCCCCTTCTTTGAATCTTTGCTCCCTTTAAATCGTACTGTGGCCAGTCCTGCAGAAGCGATACGCCACCACCTGTCCATGTTACCGTTGTCTGAGTTACCTCAACAACGATTTCCTCGAGTTTTCAAATAAATTTCGCCGTGTGACGAGGCATTTGGCTACCTTAAGAGAGTAATAGTTACTGTTGCCAGCTGCTCGACCTACCTTCTTTCTTTCCACTCTTTAATTATTACTGTGGTCAGTCCTGCAGGAGCAATATGCCACTACATTTATACCTTAACGTTGTCTGAGCTACCTTAACGAAGATATTCTCGAGTTTTCAAAAAAAATTTCACATGGTGACGAGGCATTTGACTACCTTAAGAGAGTCATAGTACCCCTGCCTGCTGCTCCCACTTTTCTAAGCCCTTTCTCTCTATCATTCTTGCTATGGCTGTCCTACAGAACCGATGTGCCACTATATGTCAACGTCAACGTCGTCTCTGTTACTCCCACTACGAGTCTCTCGAGTTAGCAAATGTACCTCGCCGGATGACGAGGCATTTGGCTACCTTATAAGCGTCATAGTTACTGCAGCCAGCTGCTCCCCCTTCTTTGAATCTTTCCTCTCTTTAATTCGTACCTTGGTGTCCTGCAGAAGCGATACGCCACCACCTGTCCATGTTACCGTTGTCTGAGTTACTTCAACGACGATTTCCTCGAGTTTTCAAATAAATTTCGCCGAGTGACGAGGCATTTGGCACCCTTAAGAGAGTCATAGTTACTGCTGCCAGCTGCTCGACCTACTTTCTTTCTTTCCACTCATTAATTATTACTGTGGTCAGTCCTGCAGGGGCAATATGCCACTACATGTATACCTTAACGTTGTCTGAGCTACCTTAACGAAGATATTCTCGAGTTTTCAAAAAAAATTTAACATGGTGACGAGGCATTTGGCTACCTTATAAGCGTCATAGTTACTGCAGCCAGCTGCTCCCCCTTCTTTGAATCTTTGCTCCCTTTAAATCGTACTGTGGTCAGTCCTGCAGAAGCGATACGCCACCACCTGTCCATGTTACCGTTGTCTGAGTTACCTCAACAACGATTTCCTCGAGTTTTCAAATAAATTTCGCCGAGTGACGAGGCATTTGGCTACCTTAAGAGAGTCATAGTTACTGTTGCCAGCTGCTCGACCTACCTTCTTTCTTTCCACTCTTTAATTATTACTGTGGTCAGTCCTGCAGGAGCAATATGCCACTACATGTAAACCTTAACGTTGTCTGAGCTACCTTATCGAAGATATCCTCGAGTTTTCAACAAAAAATTTCACATGGTGACGATTCATTTGGCTACCTTAAGAGAGTCATAGTACTCCTGCCTGCTGCTCCCACTTTTCTAAGCCCATTCTCTCTATCATTCTTGCTATGGCCTGTCCTACGGATTCGATGTGCCACTATATGTCCACGTTAAAGTCGTCACTGTTACTCCCACTACGAGTCTCTCGAGTTAGCAAATGTACCTCGCCGGATGACGAGGCATTTGGCTACCTTATAAGCGTCATAGTTACTGCAGCCAGCTGCTCCCCCTTCTTTGAATCTTTGCTCCCTTTAAATCGTACTGTGGTCAGTCCTGCAGAAGCGATACGCCACCACCTGTCCATGTTACCGTTGTCTGAGTTACCTCAACAACGATTTCCTTTAGTTTTCAAATAAATTTCGCCGTGTGACGAGGCATTTGGCTACCTTAAGAGAGTAATAGTTACTGTTGCCAGCTGCTCGACCTACCTTCTTTCTTTCCACTCTTTAATTATTACTGTGGTCAGTCCTGCAGGAGCAATATGCCACTACATTTATACCTTAACGTTGTCTGAGCTACCTTAACGAAGATATTCTCGAGTTTTCAAAAAAAATTTCACATGGTGACGAGGCATTCGACTACCTTAAGAGAGTCATAGTACCCCTGCCTGCTGCTCCCACTTTTCTAAGCCCTTTCTCTCTATCATTCTTGTTATGGCTGTCCTACAGAACCGATGTGCCACTATATGTCAACGTCAACGTCGTCTCTGTTACTCCCACTACGAGTCTCTCGAGTTAGCAAATGTACCTCGCCGGATGACGAGGCATTTGGCTACCTTATAAGCGTCATAGTTACTGCAGCCAGCTGCTCCCCCTTCTTTGAATCTTTGCTCCCTTTAAATCGTACTGTGGTCAGTCCTGCAGAAGCGATACGCCACCACCTGTCCATGTTACCGTTGTCTGAGTTACCTCAACAACGATTTCCTCGAGTTTTCAAATTAATTTCGCCGAGTGACGAGGCATTTGGCTACCTTAAGAGAGTCATAGTTACTGTTGCCAGCTGCTCGACCTACCTTCTTTCTTTCCACTCTTTAATTATTACTGTGGTCAGTCCTGCAGGAGCAATATGCCACTACATGTAAACCTTAACGTTGTCTGAGCTACCTTATCGAAGATATCCTCGAGTTTTCAACAAAAAATTTCACTTGGTGACGATTCATTTGGCTACCTTAAGAGAGTCATAGTACTCCTGCCTGCTGCTCCCACTTTTCCTTATCCCATTCTCTCTATCATTCTTGCTATGGCCTGTCCTACGGAACCGATGTGCCACTATATGTCCACGTTAACGTCGTCACTGTTACTCCCACTACGAGTCTCTCGAGTTAGCAAATGTACCTCGCCGGATGACGAGGCATTTGGCTACCTTAAGAGAGTCATATTTACTGCAGCCAGCTGCTCCCCCTTCTTTGAATCTTTCCTCTCTTTAATTCGTACCTTGGTGTCCTGCAGAAGCGATACGCCACCACCTGTCCATGTTACCGTTGTCTGAGTTACCTCAACAACGATTTCCTCGAGTTTTCAAATAAATTTCGCCGAGTGACGAGGCATTTGGCTTCCTTAAGAGAGTCATAGTTAGTGTTGCCAGCTGCTCGACCTACCTTCTTTCTTTCCACTCTTTAATTATTACTGTGGTCAGTCCTGCAGGAGCAATATGCCACTACATTTATACCTTAACGTTGTCTGAGCTACCTTAACGAAGATATTCTCGAGTTTTCAAAAAAAAATTCACATGGTGACGAGGCATTTGACTACCTTAAGAGAGTCATAGTACCCCTGCCTGCTGCTCCCACTTTTCTAAGCCCTTTCTCTCTATCATTCTTGCTATGGCTGTCCTACAGAACCGATGTGCCACTATATGTCCACGTCAACGTCGTCTCTGTTACTCCCACTACGAGTCTCTCGAGTTAGCAAATGTACCTCGCCGGATGACGAGGCATTTGGCTACCTTATAAGCGTCATAGTTACTGCAGCCAGCTGCTCCCCCTTCTTTGAATCTTTGCTCCCTTTAAATCGTACTGTGGTCAGTCCTGCAGAAGCGATACGCCACCACCTGTCCATGTTACCGTTGTCTGAGTTACCTCAACAACGATTTCCTCGAATTTTCAAATAAATTTCGCCGAGTGACGAGGCATTTGGCTACCTTAAGAGAGTCATAGTTACTGTTGCCAGCTGCTCGACCTACCTTCTTTCTTTCCACTCTTTAATTATTACTGTGGTCAGTCCTGCAGGAGCAATATGCCACTACATGTATACCTTAACGTTGTCTGAGCTACCTTATCGAAGATATCCTCGAGTTTTCAACAAAAAATTTCACATGGTGACGATTCATTTGGCTACCTTAAGAGAGTCATAGTACTCCTGCCTGCTGCTCCCACTTTTCCTTATCCCATTCTCTCTATCATTCTTGCTATGGCCTGTCCTACGGAACCGATGTGCCACTATATGTCCACGTCAACGTCGTCTCTGTTACTCCCACTACGAGTCTCTCGAGTTAGCAAATTTACCTCGCCGGATGACGAGGCATTTGGCTACCTTAAGAGAGTCATAGTTACTGCAGCCAGCTGCTCCCCCTTCTTTGAATCTTTCCTCTCTTTAATTCGTACCTTGGCGTCCTGCAGAAGCGATACGCCACCACCTGTCCATGTTACCGTTGTCTGAGTTACTTCAACGACGATTTCCTCGAGTTTTCAAATAAATTTCGCCGAGTGACGAGGCATTTGGCACCCTTAAGAGAGTCATAGTTACTGCTGCCAGCTGCTCGACCTACTTTCTTTCTTTCCACTCATTAATTATTACTGTGGTCAGTCCTGCAGGGGCAATATGCCACTACATGTATACCTTAACGTTGTCTGAGCTACCTTAACGAAGATATTCTCGAGTTTTCAAAAAAAATTTAACATGGTGACGAGGCATTTGGCTACCTTAAGAGAGTCATAGTACCCCTGCCTGCTGCTCCCACTTTTCTAAGCCCTTTCTCTCTATCATTCTTGCTATGGCTGTCCTACAGAACCGATGTGCCACTATATGTCCACGTCAACGTCGTCTCTGTTACTCCCACTACGAGTCTCTCGAGTTAGCAAATGTACCTCGCCGGATGACGAGGCATTTGGCTACCTTATAAGCGTCATAGTTACTGCAGCCAGCTGCTCCCCCTTCTTTGAATCTTTGCTCCCTTTAAATCGTACTGTGGTCAGTCCTGCAGAAGCGATACGCCACCACCTGTCCATGTTACCGTTGTCTGAGTTACCTCAACAACGATTTCCTCGAGTTTTCAAATAAATTTCGCCGAGTGACGAGGCATTTGGCTACCTTAAGAGAGTAATAGTTACTGTTGCCAGCTGCTCGACCTACCTTCTTTCTTTCCACTCTTTAATTATTACTGTGGTCAGTCCTGCAGGAGCAATATGCCACTACATGTATACCTTAACGTTGTCTGAGCTACCTTATCGAAGATATCCTCGAGTTTTCAACAAAAAATTTCACATGGTGACGATTCATTTGGCTACCTTAAGAGAGTCATAGTACTCCTGCCTGCTGCTCCCACTTTTCCTTATCCCATTCTCTCTATCATTCTTGCTATGGCCTGTCCTACGGAACCGATGTGCCACTATATGTCCACGTCAACGTCGTCTCTGTTACTCCCACTACGAGTCTCTCGAGTTAGCAAATTTACCTCGCCGGATGACGAGGCATTTGGCTACCTTAAGAGAGTCATAGTTACTGCAGCCAGCTGCTCCCCCTTCTTTGAATCTTTCCTCTCTTTAATTCGTACCTTGGCGTCCTGCAGAAGCGATACGCCACCACCTGTCCATGTTACCGTTGTCTGAGTTACTTCAACGACGATTTCCTCGAGTTTTCAAATAAATTTCGCCGAGTGACGAGGCATTTGGCACCCTTAAGAGAGTCATAGTTACTGCTGCCAGCTGCTCGACCTACTTTCTTTCTTTCCACTCATTAATTATTACTGTGGTCAGTCCTGCAGGGGCAATATGCCACTACATGTATACCTTAACGTTGTCTGAGCTACCTTAACGAAGATATTCTCGAGTTTTCAAAAAAAATTTAACATGGTGACGAGGCATTTGGCTACCTTAAGAGAGTCATAGTACCCCTGCCTGCTGCTCCCACTTTTCTAAGCCCTTTCTCTCTATCATTCTTGCTATGGCTGTCCTACAGAACCGATGTGCCACTATATGTCCACGTCAACGTCGTCTCTGTTACTCCCACTACGAGTCTCTCGAGTTAGCAAATGTACCTCGCCGGATGACGAGGCATTTGGCTACCTTATAAGCGTCATAGTTACTGCAGCCAGCTGCTCCCCCTTCTTTGAATCTTTGCTCCCTTTAAATCGTACTGTGGTCAGTCCTGCAGAAGCGATACGCCACCACCTGTCCATGTTACCGTTGTCTGAGTTACCTCAACAACGATTTCCTCGAGTTTTCAAATAAATTTCGCCGAGTGACGAGGCATTTGGCTACCTTAAGAGAGTCATAGTTACTGTTGCCAGCTGCTCGACCTACCTTCTTTCTTTCCACTCTTTAATTATTACTGTGGTCAGTCCTGCAGGAGCAATATGCCACTACATGTAAACCTTAACGTTGTCTGAGCTACCTTATCGAAGATATCCTCGAGTTTTCAACAAAAAATTTCACTTGGTGACGATTCATTTGGCTACCTTAAGAGAGTCATAGTACTCCTGCCTGCTGCTCCCACTTTTCCTTATCCCATTCTCTCTATCATTCTTGCTATGGCCTGTCCTACGGAACCGATGTGCCACTATATGTCCACGTTAACGTCGTCACTGTTACTCCCACTACGAGTCTCTCGAGTTAGCAAATGTACCTCGCCGGATGACGAGGCATTTGGCTACCTTAAGAGAGTCATATTTACTGCAGCCAGCTGCTCCCCCTTCTTTGAATCTTTCCTCTCTTTAATTCGTACCTTGGTGTCCTGCAGAAGCGATACGCCACCACCTGTCCATGTTACCGTTGTCTGAGTTACCTCAACAACGATTTCCTCGAGTTTTCAAATAAATTTCGCCGAGTGACGAGGCATTTGGCTTCCTTAAGAGAGTCATAGTTAGTGTTGCCAGCTGCTCGACCTACCTTCTTTCTTTCCACTCTTTAATTATTACTGTGGTCAGTCCTGCAGGAGCAATATGCCACTACATTTATACCTTAACGTTGTCTGAGCTACCTTAACGAAGATATTCTCGAGTTTTCAAAAAAAATTTCACATGGTGACGAGGCATTTGACTACCTTAAGAGAGTCATAGTACCCCTGCCTGCTGCTCCCACTTTTCTAAGCCCTTTCTCTCTATCATTCTTGCTATGGCTTTCCTACAGAACCGATGTGCCACTATATGTCAACGTCAACGTCGTCTCTGTTACTCCCACTACGAGTCTCTCGAGTTAGCAAATGTACCTCGCCGGATGACGAGGCATTTGGCTACCTTATAAGCGTCATAGTTACTGCAGCCAGCTGCTACCCCTTCTTTGAATCTTTGCTCCCTTTAAATCGTACTGTGGTCAGTCCTGCAGAAGCGATACGCCACCACCTGTCCATGTTACCGTTGTCTGAGTTACCTCAACAACGATTTCCTCGAGTTTTCAAATAAATTTCGCCGAGTGACGAGGCATTTGGCTACCTTAAGAGAGTCATAGTTACTGTTGCCAGCTGCTCGACCTACCTTCTTTCTTTCCACTCTTTAATTATTACTGTGGTCAGTCCTGCAGGAGCAATATGCCACTACATGTATACCTTAACGTTGTCTGAGCTACCTTATCGAAGATATCCTCGAGTTTTCAACAAAAAATTACACATGGTGACGATTCATTTGGCTACCTTAAGAGAGTCATAGTACTCCTGCCTGCTGCTCCCACTTTTCCTTATCCCATTCTCTCTATCATTCTTGCTATGGCCTGTCCTACGGAACCGATGTGCCACTATATGTCCACGTCAACGTCGTCTCTGTTACTCCCACTACGAGTCTCTCGAGTTAGCAAATTTACCTCGCCGGATGACGAGGCATTTGGCTACCTTAAGAGAGTCATAGTTACTGCAGCCAGCTGCTCCCCCTTCTTTGAATCTTTCCTCTCTTTAATTCGTACCTTGGTGTCCTGCAGAAGCGATACGCCACCACCTGTCCATGTTACCGTTGTCTGAGTTACTTCAACGACGATTTCCTCGAGTTTTCAAATAAATTTCGCCGAGTGACGAGGCATTTGGCACCCTTAAGAGAGTCATAGTTACTGCTGCCAGCTGCTCGACCTACTTTCTTTCTTTCCACTCATTAATTATTACTGTGGTCAGTCCTGCAGGGGCAATATGCCACTACATGTATACCTTAACGTTGTCTGAGCTACCTTAACGAAGATATTCTCGAGTTTTCAAAAAAAATTTAACATGGTGACGAGGCATTTGGCTACCTTAAGAGAGTCATAGTACCCCTGCCTGCTGCTCCCACTTTTCTAAGCCCTTTCTCTCTATCATTCTTGCTATGGCTGTCCTACAGAACCGATGTGCCACTATATGTCCACGTCAACGTCGTCTCTGTTACTCCCACTACGAGTCTCTCGAGTTAGCAAATGTACCTCGCCGGATGACGAGGCATTTGGCTACCTTATAAGCGTCATAGTTACTGCAGCCAGCTGCTCCCCCTTCTTTGAATCTTTCCTCCCTTTAAATCGTACTGTGGTCAGTCCTGCAGAAGCGATACGACACCACCTGTCCATGTTACCGTTGTCTGAGTTACCTCAACAACGATTTCCTCGAGTTTTCAAATAAATTTCGCCGAGTGACGAGGCATTTGGCTACCTTAAGAGAGTCATAGTTAGTGTTGCCAGCTGCTCGACCTACCTTCTTTCTTTCCACTCTTTAATTATTACTGTGGTCAGTCCTGCAGGAGCAATATGCCACTACATTTATACCTTAACGTTGTCTGAGCTACCTTAACGAAGATATTCTCGAGTTTTCAAAAAAAATTTCACATGGTGACGAGGCATTTGACTACCTTAAGAGAGTCATAGTACCCCTGCCTGCTGCTCCCACTTTTCTAAGCCCTTTCTCTCTATCATTCTTGCTATGGCTGTCCTACAGAACCGATGTGCCACTATATGTCAACGTCAACGTCGTCTCTGTTACTCCCACTACGAGTCTCTCGAGTTAGCAAATGTACCTCGCCGGATGACGAGGCATTTGGCTACCTTATAAGCGTCATAGTTACTGCAGCCAGCTGCTCCCCCTTCTTTGAATCTTTGCTCCCTTTAAATCGTACTGTGGTCAGTCCTGCAGAAGCGATACGCCACCACCTGTCCATGTTACCGTTGTCTGAGTTACCTCAACAACGATTTCCTCGAGTTTTCAAATAAATTTCGCCGAGTGACGAGGCATTTGGCTACCTTAAGAGAGTCATAGTTACTGTTGCCAGCTGCTCGACCTACCTTCTTTCTTTCCACTCTTTAATTATTACTGTGGTCAGTCCTGCAGGAGCAATATGCCACTACATGTATACCTTAACGTTGTCTGAGCTACCTTATCGAAGATATCCTCGATTTTTCAACAAAAAATTTCACATGGTGACGATTCATTTGGCTACCTTAAGAGAGTCATAGTACTCCTGCCTGCTGCTCCCACTTTTCCTTATCCCATTCTCTCTATCATTCTTGCTATGGCCTGTCCTACGGAACCGATGTGCCACTATATGTCCACGTTAACGTCGTCACTGTTACTCCCACTACGAGTCTCTCGAGTTAGCAAATGTACCTCGCCGGATGACGAGGCATTTGGCTACCTTAAGAGAGTCATAGTTACTGCAGCCAGCTACTCCCCCTTCTTTGAATCTTTCCTCTCTTTAATTCGTACCTTGGTGTCCTGCAGAAGCGATACGCCACCACCTGTCCATGTTACCGTTGTCTGAGTTACCTCAACAACGATTTCCTCGAGTTTTCAAATAAATTTCGCCGAGTGACGAGGCATTTGGCTACCTTAAGAGAGTCATAGTTAGTGTTGCCAGCTGCTCGACCTACCTTCTTTCTTTCCACTCTTTAATTATTACTGTGGTCAGTCCTGCAGGAGCAATATGCCACTACATTTATACCTTAACGTTGTCTGAGCTACCTTAACGAAGATATTCTCGAGTTTTCAAAAAAAATTTCACATGGTGACGAGGCATTTGACTACCTTAAGAGAGTCATAGTACCCCTGCCTGCTGCTCCCACTTTTCTAAGCCCTTTCTCTCTATCATTCTTGCTATGGCTGTCCTACAGAACCGATGTGCCACTATATGTCAACGTCAACGTCGTCTCTGTTACTCCCACTACGAGTCTCTCGAGTTAGCAAATGTACCTCGCCGGATGACGAGGCATTTGGCTACCTTATAAGCGTCATAGTTACTGCAGCCAGCTGCTCCCCCTTCTTTGAATCTTTGCTCCCTTTAAATCGTACTGTGGTCAGTCCTGCAGAAGCGATACGCCACCACCTGTCCATGTTACCGTTGTCTGAGTTACCTCAACAACGATTTCCTCGAGTTTTCAAATAAATTTCGCCGAGTGACGAGGCATTTGGCTACCTTAAGAGAGTCATAGTTAGTGTTGCCAGCTGCTCGACCTACCTTCTTTCTTTCCACTCTTTAATTATTACTGTGGTCAGCCCTGCAGGAGCAATATGCCACTACATGTATACCTTAACGTTGTCTGAGCTACCTTATCGAAGATATCCTCGAGTTTTCAACAAAAAATTTCACATGGTGACGATTCATTTGGCTACCTTAAGAGAGTCATAGTACTCCTGCCTGCTGCTCCCACTTTTCCTTATCCCATTCTCTCTATCATTCTTGCTATGGCCTGTCCTACGGAACCGATGTGCCACTATATGTCCACGTTAACGTCGTCACTGTTACTCCCACTACGAGTCTCTCGAGTTAGCAAATGTACCTCGCCGGATGACGAGGCATTTTGCTACCTTAAGAGAGTCATAGTTACTGCAGCCAGCTGCTCCCCCTTCTTTGAATCTTTCCTCTCTTTAATTCGTACCTTGGTGTCCTGCAGAAGCGATACGCCACCACCTGTCCATGTTACCGTTGTCTGAGTTACCTCAACAACGATTTCCTCGAGTTTTCAAATAAATTTCGCCGAGTGACGAGGCATTTGGCTACCTTAAGAGAGTCATAGTTTGTGTTGCCAGCTGCTCGACCTACCTTCTTTCTTTCCACTCTTTAATTATTACTGTGGTCAGTCCTGCAGGAGCAATATGCCACTACATTTATACCTTAACGTTGTCTGAGCTACCTTAACGAAGATATTCTCGAGTTTTCAAAAAAAATTTCACATGGTGACGAGGCATTTGACTACCTTAAGAGAGTCATAGTACCCCTGCCTGCTGCTCCCACTTTTCTAAGCCCTTTCTCTCTATCATTCTTGCTATGGCTGTCCTACAGAACCGATGTGCCACTATATGTCAACGTCAACGTCGTCTCTGTTACTCCCACTACGAGTCTCTCGAGTTAGCAAATGTACCTCGCCGGATGACGAGGCATTTGGCTACCTTATAAGCGTCATAGTTACTGCAGCCAGCTGCTCCCCCTTCTTTGAATCTTTGCTCCCTTTAAATCGTACTGTGGTCAGTCCTGCAGAAGCGATACGCCACCACCTGTCCATGTTACCGTTGTCTGAGTTACCTCAACAACGATTTCCTCGAGTTTTCAAATAAATTTCGCCGAGTGACGAGGCATTTGGCTACCTTAAGAGAGTCATAGTTACTGTTGCCAGCTGCTCGACCTACCTTCTTTCTTTCCACTCTTTAATTATTACTGTGGTCAGTCCTGCAGGAGCAATATGCCACTACATGTATACCTTAACGTTGTCTGAGCTACCTTATCGAAGATATCCTCGAGTTTTCAACAAAAAATTACACATGGTGACGATTCATTTGGCTACCTTAAGAGAGTCATAGTACTCCTGCCTGCTGCTCCCACTTTTCCTTATCCCATTCTCTCTATCATTCTTGCTATGGCCTGTCCTACGGATTCGATGTGCCACTATATGTCCACGTTAACGTCGTCACTGTTACTCCCACTACGAGTCTCTCGAGTTAGCAAATGTACCTCGCCGGATGACGAGGCATTTGGCTACCTTAAGAGAGTCATAGTTACTGCAGCCAGCTGCTCCCCCTTCTTTGAATCTTTCCTCTCTTTAATTCGTACCTTGGTGTCCTGCAGAAGCGATACGCCACCACCTGTCCATGTTACCGTTGTCTGAGTTACCTCAACAACGATTTCCTCGAGTTTTCAAATAAATTTCGCCGAGTGACGAGGCATTTGGCTTCCTTAAGAGAGTCATAGTTAGTGTTGCCAGCTGCTCGACCTACCTTCTTTCTTTCCACTCTTTAATTATTACTGTGGTCAGTCCTGCAGGAGCAATATGCCACTACATTTATACCTTAACGTTGTCTGAGCTACCTTAACGAAGATATTCTCGAGTTTTCAAAAAAAATTTCACATGGTGACGAGGCATTTGACTACCTTAAGAGAGTCATAGTACCCCTGCCTGCTGCTCCCACTTTTCTAAGCCCTTTCTCTCTATCATTCTTGCTATGGCTGTCCTACAGAACCGATGTGCCACTATATGTCAACGTCAACGTCGTCTCTGTTACTCCCACTACGAGTCTCTCGAGTTAGCAAATGTACCTCGCCGGATGACGAGGCATTTGGCTACCTTATAAGCGTCATAGTTACTGCAGCCAGCTGCTCCCCCTTCTTTGAATCTTTGCTCCCTTTAAATCGTACTGTGGTCAGTCCTGCAGAAGCGATACGCCACCACCTGTCCATGTTACCGTTGTCTGAGTTACCTCAACAACGATTTCCTCGAGTTTTCAAATAAATTTCGCCGAGTGACGAGGCATTTGGCTACCTTAAGAGAGTCATAGTTACTGTTGCCAGCTGCTCGACCTACCTTCTTTCTTTCCACTCTTTAATTATTACTGTGGTCAGTCCTGCAGGAGCAATATGCCACTACATGTATACCTTAACGTTGTCTGAGCTACCTTATCGAAGATATCCTCGAGTTTTCAACAAAAAATTTCACATGGTGACGATTCATTTGGCTACCTTAAGAGAGTCATAGTACTCCTGCCTGCTGCTCCCACTTTTCCTTATCCCATTCTCTCTATCATTCTTGCTATGGCCTGTCCTACGGAACCGATGTGCCACTATATGTCCACGTCAACGTCGTCTCTGTTACTCCCACTACGAGTCTCTCGAGTTAGCAAATTTACCTCGCCGGATGACGAGGCATTTGGCTACCTTAAGAGAGTCATAGTTACTGCAGCCAGCTGCTCCCCCTTCTTTGAATCTTTCCTCTCTTTAATTCGTACCTTGGTGTCCTGCAGAAGCGATACGCCACCACCTGTCCATGTTACCGTTGTCTGAGTTACTTCAACGACGATTTCCTCGAGTTTTCAAATAAATTTCGCCGAGTGACGAGGCATTTGGCACCCTTAAGAGAGTCATAGTTACTGCTGCCAGCTGCTCGACCTACTTTCTTTCTTTCCACTCATTAATTATTACTGTGGTCAGTCCTGCAGGGGCAATATGCCACTACATGTATACCTTAACGTTGTCTGAGCTACCTTAACGAAGATATTCTCGAGTTTTCAAAAAAAATTTAACATGGTGACGAGGCATTTGGCTACCTTAAGAGAGTCATAGTACCCCTGCCTGCTGCTCCCACTTTTCTAAGCCCTTTCTCTCTATCATTCTTGCTATGGCTGTCCTACAGAACCGATGTGCCACTATATGTCCACGTCAACGTCGTCTCTGTTACTCCCACTACGAGTCTCTCGAGTTAGCAAATGTACCTCGCCGGATGACGAGGCATTTGGCTACCTTATAAGCGTCATAGTTACTGCAGCCAGCTGCTCCCCCTTCTTTGAATCTTTCCTCCCTTTAAATCGTACTGTGGTCAGTCCTGCAGAAGCGATACGCCACCACCTGTCCATGTTACCGTTGTCTGAGTTACCTCAACAACGATTTCCTCGAGTTTTCAAATAAATTTCGCCGAGTGACGAGGGATTTGGCTACCTTAAGAGAGTCATAGTTACTGTTGCCAGCTGCTCGACCTACCTTCTTTCTTTCCACTCTTTAATTATTACTGTGGTCAGTCCTGCAGGAGCAATATGCCACTACATGTAAACCTTAACGTTGTCTGAGCTACCTTATCGAAGATATCCTCGAGTTTTCAACAAAAAATTTCACATGGTGACGATTCATTTGGCTACCTTAAGAGAGTCATAGTACTCCTGCCTGCTGCTCCCACTTTTCCTTATCCCATTCTCTCTATCATTCTTGCTATGGCCTGTCCTACGGAACCGATGTGCCACTATATGTCCACGTTAACGTCGTCACTGTTACTCCCACTACGAGTCTCTCGAGTTAGCAAATGTACCTCGCCGGATGACGAGGCATTTGACTACCTTAAGAGAGTCATAGTTACTGCAGCCAGCTGCTCCCCCTTCTTTGAATCTTTCCTCTCTTTAATTCGTACCTTGGTGTCCTGCAGAAGCGATACGCCACCACCTGTCCATGTTACCGTTGTCTGAGTTACCTCAACAACGATTTCCTCGAGTTTTCAAATAAATTTCGCCGAGTGACGAGGCATTTGGCTACCTTAAGAGAGTCATAGTACCCCTGCCTGCTGCTCCCACTTTTCTAAGCCCTTTCTCTCTATCATTCTTGCTATGGCTGTCCTACAGAACCGATGTGCCACTATATGTCAACGTCAACGTCGTCTCTGTTACTCCCACTACGAGTCTCTCGAGTTAGCAAATGTACCTCGCCGGATGACGAGGCATTTGGCTACCTTATAAGCGTCATAGTTACTGCAGCCAGCTGCTCCCCCTTCTTTGAATCTTTGCTCCCTTTAAATCGTACTGTGGTCAGTCCTGCAGAAGCGATACGCCACCACCTGTCCATGTTACCGTTGTCTGAGTTACCTCAACAACGATTTCCTCGAGTTTTCAAATAAATTTCGCCGAGTGACGAGGCATTTGGCTACCTTAAGAGAGTCATAGTTAGTGTTGCCAGCTGCTCGACCTACCTTCTTTCTTTCCACTCTTTAATTATTACTGTGGTCAGTCCTGCAGGAGCAATATGCCACTACATTTATACCTTAACGTTGTCTGAGCTACCTTAACGAAGATATTCTCGAGTTTTCAAAAAAAATTTCACATGGTGACGAGGCATTTGACTACCTTAAGAGAGTCATAGTACCCCTGCCTGCTGCTCCCACTTTTCTAAGCCCTTTCTCTCTATCATTCTTGCTATGGCTGTCCTACAGAACCGATGTGCCACTATATGTCAACGTCAACGTCGTCTCTGTTACTCCCACTACGAGTCTCTCGAGTTAGCAAATGTACCTCGCCGGATGACGAGGCATTTGGTTACCTTATAAGCGTCATAGTTACTGCAGCCACCTGCTCCCCCTTCTTTGAATCTTTGCTCCCTTTAAATCGTACTGTGGTCAGTCCTGCAGAAGCGATACGCCACCACCTGTCCATGTTACCGTTGTCTGAGTTACCTCAACAACGATTTCCTCGAGTTTTCAAATAAATTTCGCCGAGTGACGAGGCATTTGGCTACCTTAAGAGAGTCATAGTTACTGTTGCCAGCTGCTCGACCTACCTTCTTTCTTTCCACTCTTTAATTATTACTGTGGTCAGCCCTGCAGGAGCAATATGCCACTACATGTATACCTTAACGTTGTCTGAGCTACCTTATCGAAGATATCCTCGAGTTTTCAACAAAAAATTTCACATGGTGACGATTCATTTGGCTACCTTAAGAGAGTCATAGTACTCCTGCCTGCTGCTCCCACTTTTCCTTATCCCATTCTCTCTATCATTCTTGCTATGGCCTGTCCTACGGAACCGATGTGCCACTATATGTCCACGTTAACGTCGTCACTGTTACTCCCACTACGAGTCTCTCGAGTTAGCAAATGTACCTCGCCGGATGACGAGGCATTTGGCTACCTTAAGAGAGTCATAGTTACTGCAGCCAGCTGCTCCCCCTTCTTTGAATCTTTCCTCTCTTTAATTCGTACCTTGGTGTCCTGCAGAAGCGATACGCCACCACCTGTCCATGTTACCGTTGTCTGAGTTACATCAACAACGATTTCCTCGAGTTTTCAAATAAATTTCGCCGAGTGACGAGGCATTTGGCTACCTTAAGAGAGTCATAGTTTGTGTTGCCAGCTGCTCGACCTACCTTCTTTCTTTCCACTCTTTAATTATTACTGTGGTCAGTCCTGCAGGAGCAATATGCCACTACATTTATACCTTAACGTTGTCTGAGCTACCTTAACGAAGATATTCTCGAGTTTTCAAAAAAAATTTCACATGGTGACGAGGCATTTGACTACCTTAAGAGAGACATAGTACCCCTGCCTGCTGCTCCCACTTTTCTAAGCCCTTTCTCTCTATCATTCTTGCTATGGCTGTCCTACAGAACCGATGTGCCACTATATGTCAACGTCAACGTCGTCTCTGTTACTCCCACTACGAGTCTCTCGAGTTAGCAAATGTACCTCGCCGGATGACGAGGCATTTGGCTACCTTATAAGCGTCATAGTTACTGCAGCCAGCTGCTCCCCCTTCTTTGAATCTTTGCTCCCTTTAAATCGTACTGTGGTCAGTCCTGCAGAAGCGATACGCCACCACCTGTCCATGTTACCGTTGTCTGAGTTACCTCAACAACGATTTCCTCGAGTTTTCAAATAAATTTCGCCGAGTGACGAGGCATTTGGCTACCTTAAGAGAGTCATAGTTACTGTTGCCAGCTGCTCGACCTACCTTCTTTCTTTCCACTCTTTAATTATTACTGTGGTCAGCCCTGCAGGAGCAATATGGCACTACATGTATACCTTAACGTTGTCTGAGCTACCTTATCGAAGATATCCTCGAGTTTTCAACAAAAAATTTCACATGGTGACGATTCATTTGGCTACCTTAAGAGAGTCATAGTACTCCTGCCTGCTGCTCCCACTTTTCCTTATCCCATTCTCTCTATCATTCTTGCTATGGCCTGTCCTACGGAACCGATGTGCCACTATATGTCCACGTTAACGTCGTCACTGTTACTCCCACTACGAGTCTCTCGAGTTAGCAAATGTACCTCGCCGGATGACGAGGCATTTGGCTACCTTAAGAGAGTCATAGTTACTGCAGCCAGCTGCTCCCCCTTCTTTGAATCTTTCCTCTCTTTAATTCGTACCTTGGTGTCCTGCAGAAGCGATACGCCACCACCTGTCCATGTTACCGTTGTCTGAGTTACCTCAACAACGATTTCCTCGAGTTTTCAAATAAATTTCGCCGAGTGACGAGGCATTTGGCTACCTTAAGAGAGTCATAGTTAGTGTTGCCAGCTGCTCGACCTACCTTCTTTCTTTCCACTCTTTAATTATTACTGTGGTCAGTCCTGCAGGAGCAATATGCCACTACATTTATACCTTAACGTTGTCTGAGCTACCTTAACGAAGATATTCTCGAGTTTTCAAAAAAAGTTTCACATGGTGACGAGGCATTTGACTACCTTAAGAGAGTCATAGTACCCCTGCCTGCTGCTCCCACTTTTCTAAGCCCTTTCTCTCTATCATTCTTGCTATGGCTGTCCTACAGAACCGATGTGCCACTATATGTCAACGTCAACGTCGTCTCTGTTACTCCCACTACGAGTCTCTCGAGTTAGCAAATGTACCTCGCCGGATGACGAGGCATTTGGTTACCTTATAAGCGTCATAGTTACTGCAGCCAGCTGCTCCCCCTTCTTTGAATCTTTGCTCCCTTTAAATCGTACTGTGGTCAGTCCTGCAGAAGCGATACGCCACCACCTGTCCATGTTACCGTTGTCTGAGTTACCTCAACAACGATTTCCTCGAGTTTTCAAATAAATTTCGCCGAGTGACGAGGCATTTGGCTACCTTAAGAGAGTCATAGTTACTGTTGCCAGCTGCTCGACCTACCTTCTTTCTTTCCACTCTTTAATTATTACTGTGGTCAGCCCTGCAGGAGCAATATGCCACTACATGTATACCTTAACGTTGTCTGAGCTACCTTATCGAAGATATCCTCGAGTTTTCAACAAAAAATTTCACATGGTGACGATTCATTTGGCTACCTTAAGAGAGTCATAGTACTCCTGCCTGCTGCTCCCACTTTTCTAAGCCCATTCTCTCTATCATTCTTGCTATGGCCTGTCCTACGGATTCGATGTGCCACTATATGTCCACGTTAACGTCGTCACTGTTACTCCCACTACGAGTCTCTCGAGTTAGCAAATGTACCTCGCCGGATGACGAGGCATTTGGCTACCTTATAAGCGTCATAGTTACTGCAGCCAGCTGCTCCCCCTTCTTTGAATCTTTGCTCCCTTTAAATCGTACTGTGGTCAGTCCTGCAGAAGCGATACGCCACCACCTGTCCATGTTACCGTTGCCTGAGTTACCTCAACAACGATTTCCTCGAGTTTTCAAATAAATTTCGCCGAGTGACGAGGCATTTGGCTACCTTAAGAGAGTCATAGTTAGTGTTGCCAGCTGCTCGACCTACCTTCTTTCTTTCCACTCTTTAATTATTACTGTGGTCAGTCCTGCAGGAGCAATATGCCACTACATTTATACCTTAACGTTGTCTAAGCTACCTTAACGAAGATATTCTCGAGTTTTCAAAAAAAATTTCACATGGTGACGAGGCATTTGACTACCTTAAGAGAGTCATAGTACCCCTGCCTGCTGCTCCCACTTTTCTAAGCCCTTTCTCTCTATCATTCTTGCTATGGCTGTCCTACAGAACCGATGTGCCACTATATGTCAACGTCAACGTCGTCTCTGTTACTCCCACTACGAGTCTCTCGAGTTAGCAAATGTACCTCGCCGGATGACGAGGCATTTGGCTACCTTATAAGCGTCATAGTTACTGCAGCCAGCTGCTCCCCCTTCTTTGAATCTTTGCTCCCTTTAAATCGTACTGTGGTCAGTCCTGCAGAAGCGATACGCCACCACCTATCCATGTTACCGTTGTCTGAGTTACCTCAACAACGATTTCCTCGAGTTTTCAAATAAATTTCGCCGAGTGACGAGGCATTTGGCTACCTTAAGAGAGTCATAGTTACTGTTGCCAGCTGCTCGACCTACCTTCTTTCTTTCCACTCTTTAATTATTACTGTGGTCAGTCCTGCAGGAGCAATATGCCACTACATGTATACCTTAACGTTGCCTGAGCTACCTTATCGAAGATATCCTCGAGTTTTCAACAAAAAATTTCACATGGTGACGATTCATTTGGCTACCTTAAGAGAGTCATAGTACTCCTGCCTGCTGCTCCCACTTTTCCTTATCCCATTCTCTCTATCATTCTTGCTATGGCCTGTCCTACGGAACCGATGTGCCACTATATGTCCACGTCAACGTCGTCTCTGTTACTCCCACTACGAGTCTCTCGAGTTAGCAAATGTACCTCGCCGGATGACGATGCATTTGGCTACCTTAAGAGAGTCATAGTTACTGCAGCCAGCTGCTCCCACTTCTTTGAATCTTTCCTCTCTTTAATTCGTACCTTGGTGTCCTGCAGAAGCGATACGCCACCACCTGTCCATGTTACCGTTGTCTGAGTTACCTCAACAACGATTTCCTCGAGTTTTCAAATAAATTTCGCCGAGTGACGAGGCATTTGGCTTCCTTAAGAGAGTCATAGTTAGTGTTGCCAGCTGCTCGACCTACCTTCTTTCTTTCCACTCTTTAATTATTACTGTGGTCAGTCCTGCAGGAGCAATATGCCACTACATTTATACCTTAACGTTGTCTGAGCTACCTTAACGAAGATATTCTCGAGTTTTCAAAAAAAATTTCACATGGTGACGAGGCATTTGACTACCTTAAGAGAGTCATAGTACCCCTGCCTGCTGCTCCCACTTTTCTAAGCCCTTTCTCTCTATCATTCTTGCTATGGCTGTCCTACAGAACCGATGTGCCACTATATGTCAACGTCAACGTCGTCTCTGTTACTCCCACTACGAGTCTCTCGAGTTAGCAAATGTACCTCGCCGGATGACGAGGCATTTGGCTACCTTATAAGCGTCATAGTTACTGCAGCCAGCTGCTCCCCCTTCTTTGAATCTTTGCTCCCTTTAAATCGTACTGTGGTCAGTCCTGCAGAAGCGATACGCCACCACCTGTCCATGTTACCGTTGTCTGAGTTACCTCAACAACGATTTCCTCGAGTTTTCAAATAAATTTCGCCGAGTGACGAGGCATTTGGCTACCTTAAGAGAGTCATAGTTACTGTTGCCAGCTGCTCGACCTACCTTCTTTCTTTCCACTCTTTAATTATTACTGTGGTCAGTCCTGCAGGAGCAATATGCCACTACATGTATACCTTAACGTTGTCTGAGCTACCTTATCGAAGATATCCTCGAGTTTTCAACAAAAAATTTCACATGGTGACGATTCATTTGGCTACCTTAAGAGAGTCATAGTACTCCTGCCTGCTGCTCCCACTTTTCCTTATCCCATTCTCTCTATCATTCTTGCTATGGCCTGTCCTACGGAACCGATGTGCCACTATATGTCCACGTCAACGTCGTCTCTGTTACTCCCACTACGAGTCTCTCGAGTTAGCAAATTTACCTCGCCGGATGACGAGGCATTTGGCTACCTTAAGAGAGTCATAGTTACTGCAGCCAGCTGCTCCCCCTTCTTTGAATCTTTGCTCCCTTTAAATCGTACTGTGGTCAGTCCTGCAGAAGCGATACGCCACCACCTGTCCATGTTACCGTTGTCTGAGTTACTTCAACGACGATTTCCTCGAGTTTTCAAATAAATTTCGCCGAGTGACGAGGCATTTGGCACCCTTAAGAGAGTCATAGTTACTGCTGCCAGCTGCTCGACCTACTTTCTTTCTTTCCACTCATTAATTATTACTGTGGTCAGTCCTGCAGGGGCAATATGCCACTACATGTATACCTTAACGTTGTCTGAGCTACCTTAACGAAGATATTCTCGAGTTTTCAAAAAAAATTTAACATGGTGACGAGGCATTTGGCTACCTTAAGAGAGTCATAGTACCCCTGCCTGCTGCTCCCACTTTTCTAAGCCCTTTCTCTCTATCATTCTTGCTATGGCTGTCCTACAGAACCGATGTGCCACTATATGTCCACGTCAACGTCGTCTCTGTTACTCCCACTACGAGTCTCTCGAGTTAGCATATGTACCTCGCCGGATGACGAGGCATTTGGCTACCTTATAAGCGTCATAGTTACTGCAGCCAGCTGCTCCCCCTTCTTTGAATCTTTCCTCCCTTTAAATCGTACTGTGGTCAGTCCTGCAGAAGCGATACGCCACCACCTGTCCATGTTACCGTTGTCTGAGTTACCTCAACAACGATTTCCTCGAGTTTTCAAATAAATTTCGCCGAGTGACGAGGGATTTGGCTACCTTAAGAGAGTCATAGTTACTGTTGCCAGCTGCTCGACCTACCTTCTTTCTTTCCACTCTTTAATTATTACTGTGGTCAGTCCTGCAGGAGCAATATGCCACTACATGTAAACCTTAACGTTGTCTGAGCTACCTTATCGAAGATATCCTCGAGTTTTCAACAAAAAATTTCACATGGTGACGATTCATTTGGCTACCTTAAGAGAGTCATAGTACTCCTGCCTGCTGCTCCCACTTTTCTAAGCCCATTCTCTCTATCATTCTTGCTATGGCCTGTCCTACGGATTCGATGTGCCACTATATGTCCACGTTAACGTCGTCACTGTTACTCCCACTACGAGTCTCTCGAGTTAGCAAATGTACCTCGCCGGATGACGAGGCATTTGACTACCTTAAGAGAGTCATAGTTACTGCAGCCAGCTGCTCCCCCTTCTTTGAATCTTTCCTCTCTTTAATTCGTACCTTGGTGTCCTGCAGAAGCGATACGCCACCACCTGTCCATGTTACCGTTGTCTGAGTTACCTCAACAACGATTTCCTCGAGTTTTCAAATAAATTTCGCCGAGTGACGAGGCATTTGGCTACCTTAAGAGAGTCATAGTTACTGTTGCCAGCTGCTCGACCTACCTTCTTTCTTTCCACTCTTTAATTATTACTGTGGTCAGTCCTGCAGGAGCAATATGCCACTACATGTATACCTTAACGTTGTCTGAGCTACCTTATCGAAGATATCCTCGAGTTTTCAACAAAAAATTTCACATGGTGACGATTCATTTGGCTACCTTAAGAGAGTCATAGTACTCCTGCCTGCTGCTCCCACTTTTCTAAGCCCATTCTCTCTATCATTCTTGCTATGGCCTGTCCTACGGATTCGATGTGCCACTATATGTCCACGTTAACGTCGTCACTGTTACTCCCACTACGAGTCTCTCGAGTTAGCAAATGTACCTCGCCGGATGACGAGGCATTTGGCTACCTTATAAGCGTCATAGTTACTGCAGCCAGCTGCTCCCCCTTCTTTGAATCTTTGCTCCCTTTAAATCGTACTGTGGTCAGTCCTGCAGAAGCGATACGCCACCACCTGTCCATGTTACCGTTGTCTGAGTTACCTCAACAACGATTTCCTCGAGTTTTCAAATAAATTTCGCCGAGTGACGAGGCATTTGGCTACCTTAAGAGAGTCATAGTTAGTGTTGCCAGCTGCTCGACCTACCTTCTTTCTTTCCACTCTTTAATTATTACTGTGGTCAGTCCTGCAGGAGCAATATGCCACTACATTTATACCTTAACGTTGTCTAAGCTACCTTAACGAAGATATTCTCGAGTTTTCAAAAAAAATTTCACATGGTGACGAGGCATTTGACTACCTTAAGAGAGTCATAGTACCCCTGCCTGCTGCTCCCACTTTTCTAAGCCCTTTCTCTCTATCATTCTTGCTATGGCTGTCCTACAGAACCGATGTGCCACTATATGTCAACGTCAACGTCGTCTCTGTTACTCCCACTACGAGTCTCTCGAGTTAGCAAATGTACCTCGCCGGATGACGAGGCATTTGGCTACCTTATAAGCGTCATAGTTACTGCAGCCAGCTGCTCCCCCTTCTTTGAATCTTTGCTCCCTTTAAATCGTACTGTGGTCAGTCCTGCAGAAGCGATACGCCACCACCTATCCATGTTACCGTTGTCTGAGTTACCTCAACAACGATTTCCTCGAGTTTTCAAATAAATTTCGCCGAGTGACGAGGCATTTGGCTACCTTAAGAGAGTCATAGTTACTGTTGCCAGCTGCTCGACCTACCTTCTTTCTTTCCACTCTTTAATTATTACTGTGGTCAGTCCTGCAGGAGCAATATGCCACTACATGTATACCTTAACGTTGTCTGAGCTACCTTATCGAAGATATCCTCGAGTTTTCAACAAAAAATTTCACATGGTGACGATTCATTTGGCTACCTTAAGAGAGTCATAGTACTCCTGCCTGCTGCTCCCACTTTTCCTTATCCCATTCTCTCTATCATTCTTGCTATGGCCTGTCCTACGGAACCGATGTGCCACTATATGTCCACGTCAACGTCGTCTCTGTTACTCCCACTACGAGTCTCTCGAGTTAGCAAATTTACCTCGCCGGATGACGAGGCATTTGGCTACCTTAAGAGAGTCATAGTTACTGCAGCCAGCTGCTCCCCCTTCTTTGAATCTTTGCTCCCTTTAAATCGTACTGTGGTCAGTCCTGCAGAAGCGATACGCCACCACCTGTCCATGTTACCGTTGTCTGAGTTACTTCAACGACGATTTCCTCGAGTTTTCAAATAATTTTCGCCGAGTGACGAGGCATTTGGCACCCTTAAGAGAGTCATAGTTACTGCTGCCAGCTGCTCGACCTACTTTCTTTCTTTCCACTCATTAATTATTACTGTGGTCAGTCCTGCAGGGGCAATATGCCACTACATGTATACCTTAACGTTGTCTGAGCTACCTTAACGAAGATATTCTCGAGTTTTCAAAAAAAATTTAACATGGTGACGAGGCATTTGGCTACCTTAAGAGAGTCATAGTACCCCTGCCTGCTGCTCCCACTTTTCTAAGCCCTTTCTCTCTATCATTCTTGCTATGGCTGTCCTACAGAACCGATGTGCCACTATATGTCCACGTCAACGTCGTCTCTGTTACTCCCACTACGAGTCTCTCGAGTTAGCAAATGTACCTCGCCGGATGACGAGGCATTTGGCTACCTTATAAGCGTCATAGTTACTGCAGCCAGCTGCTCCCCCTTCTTTGAATCTTTCCTCCCTTTAAATCGTACTGTGGTCAGTCCTGCAGAAGCGATACGCCACCACCTGTCCATGTTACCGTTGTCTGAGTTACCTCAACAACGATTTCCTCGAGTTTTCAAATAAATTTCGCCGAGTGACGAGGGATTTGGCTACCTTAAGAGAGTCATAGTTACTGTTGCCAGCTGCTCGACCTACCTTCTTTCTTTCCACTCTTTAATTATTACTGTGGTCAGTCCTGCAGGAGCAATATGCCACTACATGTAAACCTTAGCGTTGTCTGAGCTACCTTATCGAAGATATCCTCGAGTTTTCAACAAAAAATTTCACATGGTGACGATTCATTTGGCTACCTTAAGAGAGTCATAGTACTCCTGCCTGCTGCTCCCACTTTTCTAAGCCCATTCTCTCTATCATTCTTGCTATGGCCTGTCCTACGGATTCGATGTGCCACTATATGTCCACGTTAACGTCGTCACTGTTACTCCCACTACGAGTCTCTCGAGTTAGCAAATGTACCTCGCCGGATGACGAGGCATTTGACTACCTTAAGAGAGTCATAGTTACTGCAGCCAGCTGCTCCCCCTTCTTTGAATCTTTCCTCTCTTTAATTCGTACCTTGGTGTCCTGCAGAAGCGATACGCCACCACCTGTCCATGTTACCGTTGTCTGAGTTACCTCAACAACGATTTCCTCGAGTTTTCAAATAAATTTCGCCGAGTGACGAGGCATTTGGCTACCTTAAGAGAGTCATAGTTAGTGTTGCCAGCTGCTCGACCTACCTTCTTTCTTTCCACTCTTTAATTATTACTGTGGTCAGTCCTGCAGGAGCAATATGCCACTACATTTATACCTTAACGTTGTCTGAGCTACCTTAACGAAGATATTCTCGAGTTTTCAAAAAAAATTTCACATGGTGACGAGGTATTTGACTACCTTAAGAGAGTCATAGTACCCCTGCCTGCTGCTCCCACTTTTCTAAGCCCTTTCTCTCTATCATTCTTGCTATGGCTGTCCTACAGAACCGATGTGCCACTATATGTCAACGTCAACGTCGTCTCTGTTACTCCCACTACGAGTCTCTCGAGTTAGCAAATGTACCTCGCCGGATGACGAGGCATTTGGCTACCTTATAAGCGTCATAGTTACTGCAGCCAGCTGCTCCCCCTTCTTTGAATCTTTGCTCCCTTTAAATCGTACTGTGGTCAGTCCTGCAGAAGCGATACGCCACCACCTGTCCATGTTACCGTTGTCTGAGTTACCTCAACAACGATTTCCTCGAGTTTTCAAATAAATTTCGCCGAGTGACGAGGCATTTGGCTACCTTAAGAGAGTCATAGTTAGTGTTGCCAGCTGCTCGACCTACCTTCTTTCTTTCCACTCTTTAATTATTACTGTGGTCAGTCCTGCAGGAGCAATATGCCACTACATTTATACCTTAACGTTGTCTGAGCTACCTTAACGAAGATATTCTCGAGTTTTCAAAAAAAATTTCACATGGTGACGAGGCATTTGACTACCTTAAGAGAGTCATAGTACCCCTGCCTGCTGCTCCCACTTTTCTAAGCCCTTTCTCTCTATCATTCTTGCTATGGCTGTCCTACAGAACCGATGTGCCACTATATGTCAACGTCAACGTCGTCTCTGTTACTCCCACTACGAGTCTCTCGAGTTAGCAAATGTACCTCGCCGGATGACGAGGCATTTGGCTACCTTATAAGCGTCATAGTTACTGCAGCCAGCTGCTCCCCCTTCTTTGAATCTTTGCTCCCTTTAAATCGTACTGTGGTCAGTCCTGCAGAAGCGATACGCCACCACCTGTCCATGTTACCGTTGTCTGAGTTACCTCAACAACGATTTCCTCGAGTTTTCAAATAAATTTCGCCGAGTGACGAGGCATTTGGCTACCTTAAGAGAGTCATAGTTAGTGTTGCCAGCTGCTCGACCTACCTTCTTTCTTTCCACTCTTTAATTATTACTGTGGTCAGCCCTTCAGGAGCAATATGCCACTACATGTATACCTTAACGTTGTCTGAGCTACCTTATCGAAGATATCCTCGAGTTTTCAACAAAAAATTTCACATGGTGACGATTCATTTGGCTACCTTAAGAGAGTCATAGTACTCCTGCCTGCTGCTCCCACTTTTCCTTATCCCATTCTCTCTATCATTCTTGCTATGGCCTGTCCTACGGAACCGATGTGCCACTATATGTCCACGTTAACGTCGTCACTGTTACTCCCACTACGAGTCTCTCGAGTTAGCAAATGTACCTCGCCGGATGACGAGGCATTTGGCTACCTTAAGAGAGTCATAGTTACTGCAGCCAGCTGCTCCCCCTTCTTTGAATCTTTCCTCTCTTTAATTCGTACCTTGGTGTCCTGCAGAAGCGATACGCCACCACCTGTCCATGTTACCGTTGTCTGAGTTACCTCAACAACGATTTCCTCGAGTTTTCAAATAAATTTCGCCGAGTGACGAGGCATTTGGCTACCTTAAGAGAGTCATAGTTAGTGTTGCCAGCTGCTCGACCTACCTTCTTTCTTTCCACTCTTTAATTATTACTGTGGTCAGCCCTTCAGGAGCAATATGCCACTACATGTATACCTTAACGTTGTCTGAGCTACCTTATCGAAGATATCCTCGAGTTTTCAACAAAAAATTTCACATGGTGACGATTCATTTGGCTACCTTAAGAGAGTCATAGTACTCCTGCCTGCTGCTCCCACTTTTCCTTATCCCATTCTCTCTATCATTCTTGCTATGGCCTGTCCTACGGAACCGATGTGCCACTATATGTCCACGTTAACGTCGTCACTGTTACTCCCACTACGAGTCTCTCGAGTTAGCAAATGTACCTCGCCGGATGACGAGGCATTTGGCTACCTTAAGAGAGTCATAGTTACTGCAGCCAGCTGCTCCCCCTTCTTTGAATCTTTCCTCTCTTTAATTCGTACCTTGGTGTCCTGCAGAAGCGATACGCCACCACCTGTCCATGTTACCGTTGTCTGAGTTACCTCAACAACGATTTCCTCGAGTTTTCAAATAAATTTCGCCGAGTGACGAGGCATTTGGCTACCTTAAGAGAGTCATAGTTAGTGTTGCCAGCTGCTCGACCTACCTTCTTTCTTTCCACTCTTTAATTATTACTGTGGTCAGTCCTGCAGGAGCAATATGCCACTACATTTATACCTTAACGTTGTCTGAGCTACCTTAACGAAGATATTCTCGAGTTTTCAAAAAAAATTTCACATGGTGACGAGGCATTTGACTACCTTAAGAGAGTCATAGTACCCCTGCCTGCTGCTCCCACTTTTCTAAGCCCTTTCTCTCTATCATTCTTGCTATGGCTGTCCTACAGAACCGATGTGCCACTATATGTCAACGTCAACGTCGTCTCTGTTACGCCCACTACGAGTCTCTCGAGTTAGCAAATGTACCTCGCCGGATGACGAGGCATTTGGCTACCTTATAAGCGTCATAGTTACTGCAGCCAGCTGCTCCCCCTTCTTTGAATCTTTGCTCCCTTTAAATCGTACTGTGGTCAGTCCTGCAGAAGCGATACGCCACCACCTGTCCATGTTACCGTTGTCTGAGTTACCTCAACAACGATTTCCTCGAGTTTTCAAATAAATTTCGCCGAGTGACGAGGGATTTGGCTACCTTAAGAGAGTCATAGTTACTGTTGCCAGCTGCTCGACCTACCTTCTTTCTTTCCACTCTTTAATTATTACTGTGGTCAGTCCTGCAGGAGCAATATGCCACTACATGTAAACCTTAACGTTGTCTGAGCTACCTTATCGAAGATATCCTCGAGTTTTCAACAAAAAATTTCACATGGTGACGATTCATTTGGCTACCTTAAGAGAGTCATAGTACTCCTGCCTGCTGCTCCCACTTTTCTAAGCCCATTCTCTCTATCATTCTTGCTATGGCCTGTCCTACGGATTCGATGTGCCACTATATGTCCACGTTAACGTCGTCACTGTTACTCCCACTACGAGTCTCTCGAGTTAGCAAATGTACCTCGCCGGATGACGAGGCATTTGACTACCTTAAGAGAGTCATAGTTACTGCAGCCAGCTGCTCCCCCTTCTTTGAATCTTTCCTCTCTTTAATTCGTACCTTGGTGTCCTGCAGAAGCGATACGCCACCACCTGTCCATGTTACCGTTGTCTGAGTTACCTCAACAACGATTTCCTCGAGTTTTCAAATAAATTTCGCCGAGTGACGAGGCATTTGGCTACCTTAAGAGAGTCATAGTTAGTGTTGCCAGCTGCTCGACCTACCTTCTTTCTTTCCACTCTTTAATTATTACTGTGGTCAGTCCTGCAGGAGCAATATGCCACTACATTTATACCTTAACGTTGTCTGAGCTACCTTAACGAAGATATTCTCGAGTTTTCAAAAAAAATTTCACATGGTGACGAGGTATTTGACTACCTTAAGAGAGTCATAGTACCCCTGCCTGCTGCTCCCACTTTTCTAAGCCCTTTCTCTCTATCATTCTTGCTATGGCTGTCCTACAGAACCGATGTGCCACTATATGTCAACGTCAACGTCGTCTCTGTTACTCCCACTACGAGTCTCTCGAGTTAGCAAATGTACCTCGCCGGATGACGAGGCATTTGGCTACCTTATAAGCGTCATAGTTACTGCAGCCAGCTGCTCCCCCTTCTTTGAATCTTTGCTCCCTTTAAATCGTACTGTGGTCAGTCCTGCAGAAGCGATACGCCACCACCTGTCCATGTTACCGTTGTCTGAGTTACCTCAACAACGATTTCCTCGAGTTTTCAAATAAATTTCGCCGAGTGACGAGGGATTTGGCTACCTTAAGAGAGTCATAGTTACTGTTGCCAGCTGCTCGACCTACCTTCTTTCTTTCCACTCTTTAATTATTACTGTGGTCAGTCCTGCAGGAGCAATATGCCACTACATGTAAACCTTAACGTTGTCTGAGCTACCTTATCGAAGATATCCTCGAGTTTTCAACAAAAAATTTCACATGGTGACGATTCATTTGGCTACCTTAAGAGAGTCATAGTACTCCTGCCTGCTGCTCCCACTTTTCTAAGCCCATTCTCTCTATCATTCTTGCTATGGCCTGTCCTACGGATTCGATGTGCCACTATATGTCCACGTTAACGTCGTCACTGTTACTCCCACTACGAGTCTCTCGAGTTAGCAAATGTACCTCGCCGGATGACGAGGCATTTGACTACCTTAAGAGAGTCATAGTTACTGCAGCCAGCTGCTCCCCCTTCTTTGAATCTTTCCTCTCTTTAATTCGTACCTTGGTGTCCTGCAGAAGCGATACGCCACCACCTGTCCATGTTACCGTTGTCTGAGTTACCTCAACAACGATTTCCTCGAGTTTTCAAATAAATTTCGCCGAGTGACGAGGCATTTGGCTACCTTAAGAGAGTCATAGTTAGTGTTGCCAGCTGCTCGACCTACCTTCTTTCTTTCCACTCTTTAATTATTACTGTGGTCAGTCCTGCAGGAGCAATATGCCACTACATTTATACCTTAACGTTGTCTGAGCTACCTTAACGAAGATATTCTCGAGTTTTCAAAAAAAATTTCACATGGTGACGAGGTATTTGACTACCTTAAGAGAGTCATAGTACCCCTGCCTGCTGCTCCCACTTTTCTAAGCCCTTTCTCTCTATCATTCTTGCTATGGCTGTCCTACAGAACCGATGTGCCACTATATGTCAACGTCAACGTCGTCTCTGTTACTCCCACTACGAGTCTCTCGAGTTAGCAAATGTACCTCGCCGGATGACGAGGCATTTGGCTACCTTATAAGCGTCATAGTTACTGCAGCCAGCTGCTCCCCCTTCTTTGAATCTTTGCTCCCTTTAAATCGTACTGTGGTCAGTCCTGCAGAAGCGATACGCCACCACCTGTCCATGTTACCGTTGTCTGAGTTACCTCAACAACGATTTCCTCGAGTTTTCAAATAAATTTCGCCGAGTGACGAGGCATTTGGCTACCTTAAGAGAGTCATAGTTAGTGTTGCCAGCTGCTCGACCTACCTTCTTTCTTTCCACTCTTTAATTATTACTGTGGTCAGTCCTGCAGGAGCAATATGCCACTACATTTATACCTTAACGTTGTCTGAGCTACCTTAACGAAGATATTCTCGAGTTTTCAAAAAAAATTTCACATGGTGACGAGGCATTTGACTACCTTAAGAGAGTCATAGTACCCCTGCCTGCTGCTCCCACTTTTCTAAGCCCTTTCTCTCTATCATTCTTGCTATGGCTGTCCTACAGAACCGATGTGCCACTATATGTCAACGTCAACGTCGTCTCTGTTACTCCCACTACGAGTCTCTCGAGTTAGCAAATGTACCTCGCCGGATGACGAGGCATTTGGCTACCTTATAAGCGTCATAGTTACTGCAGCCAGCTGCTCCCCCTTCTTTGAATCTTTGCTCCCTTTAAATCGTACTGTGGTCAGTCCTGCAGAAGCGATACGCCACCACCTGTCCATGTTACCGTTGTCTGAGTTACCTCAACAACGATTTCCTCGAGTTTTCAAATAAATTTCGCCGAGTGACGAGGCATTTGGCTACCTTAAGAGAGTCATAGTTACTGTTGCCAGCTGCTCGACCTACCTTCTTTCTTTCCACTCTTTAATTATTACTGTGGTCAGCCCTTCAGGAGCAATATGCCACTACATGTATACCTTAACGTTGTCTGAGCTACCTTATCGAAGATATCCTCGAGTTTTCAACAAAAAATTTCACATGGTGACGATTCATTTGGCTACCTTAAGAGAGTCATAGTACTCCTGCCTGCTGCTCCCACTTTTCCTTATCCCATTCTCTCTATCATTCTTGCTATGGCCTGTCCTACGGAACCGATGTGCCACTATATGTCCACGTTAACGTCGTCACTGTTACTCCCACTACGAGTCTCTCGAGTTAGCAAATGTACCTCGCCGGATGACGAGGCATTTGGCTACCTTAAGAGAGTCATAGTTACTGCAGCCAGCTGCTCCCCCTTCTTTGAATCTTTCCTCTCTTTAATTCGTACCTTGGTGTCCTGCAGAAGCGATACGCCACCACCTGTCCATGTTACCGTTGTCTGAGTTACCTCAACAACGATTTCCTCGAGTTTTCAAATAAATTTCGCCGAGTGACGAGGCATTTGGCTACCTTAAGAGAGTCATAGTTAGTGTTGCCAGCTGCTCGACCTACCTTCTTTCTTTCCACTCTTTAATTATTACTGTGGTCAGTCCTGCAGGAGCAATATGCCACTACATTTATACCTTAACGTTGTCTGAGCTACCTTAACGAAGATATTCTCGAGTTTTCAAAAAAAATTTCACATGGTGACGAGGCATTTGACTACCTTAAGAGAGTCATGGTACCCCTGCCTGCTGCTCCCACTTTTCTAAGCCCTTTCTCTCTATCATTCTTGCTATGGCTGTCCTACAGAACCGATGTGCCACTATATGTCAACGTCAACGTCGTCTCTGTTACGCCCACTACGAGTCTCTCGAGTTAGCAAATGTACCTCGCCGGATGACGAGGCATTTGGCTACCTTATAAGCGTCATAGTTACTGCAGCCAGCTGCTCCCCCTTCTTTGAATCTTTGCTCCCTTTAAATCGTACTGTGGTCAGTCCTGCAGAAGCGATACGCCACCACCTGTCCATGTTACCGTTGTCTGAGTTACCTCAACAACGACTTCCTCGAGTTTTCAAATAAATTTCGCCGAGTGACGAGGCATTTGGCTACCTTAAGAGAGTCATAGTTACTGTTGCCAGCTGCTCGACCTACCTTCTTTCTTTCCACTCTTTAATTATTACTGTGGTCAGTCCTGCAGGAGCAATATGCCACTACATGTATACCTTAACGTTGTCTGAGCTACCTTAACGAAGATATTCTCGAGTTTTCAAAAAAAATTTCACATGGTGACGAGGCATTTGACTACCTTAAGAGAGTCATAGTACCCCTGCCTGCTGCTCCCACTTTTCTAAGCCCTTTCTCTCTATCATTCTTGTTATGGCTGTCCTACAGAACCGATGTGCCACTATATGTCAACGTCAACGTCGTCTCTGTTACTCCCACTACGAGTCTCTCGAGTTAGCAAATGTACCTCGCCGGATGACGAGGCATTTGGCTACCTTATAAGCGTCATAGTTACTGCAGCCAGCTGCTCCCCCTTCTTTGAATCTTTGCTCCCTTTAAATCGTACTGTGGTCAGTCCTGCAGAAGCGATACGCCACCACCTGTCCATGTTACCGTTGTCTGAGTTACCTCAACAACGATTTCCTCGAGTTTTCAAATAAATTTCGCCGAGTGACGAGGCATTTGGCTACCTTAAGAGAGTCATAGTTAGTGTTGCCAGCTGCTCGACCTACCTTCTTTCTTTCCACTCTTTAATTATTACTGTGGTCAGTCCTGCAGGAGCAATATGCCACTACATTTATACCTTAACGTTGTCTGAGCTACCTTAACGAAGATATTCTCGAGTTTTCAAAAAAAATTTCACATGGTGACGAGGCATTTGACTACCTTAAGAGAGTCATAGTACCCCTGCCTGCTGCTCACACTTTTCTAAGCCCTTTCTCTCTATCATTCTTGCTATGGCTGTCCTACAGAACCGATGTGCCACTATATGTCAACGTCAACGTCGTCTCTGTTACTCCCACTACGAGTCTCTCGAGTTAGCAAATGTACCTCGCCGGATGACGAGGCATTTGGCTACCTTATAAGCGTCATAGTTACTGCAGCCAGCTGCTCCCCCTTCTTTGAATCTTTGCTCCCTTTAAATCGTACTGTGGTCAGTCCTGCAGAAGCGATACGCCACCACCTGTCCATGTTACCGTTGTCTGAGTTACCTCAACAACGATTTCCTCGAGTTTTCAAATAAATTTCGCCGAGTGACGAGGCATTTGGCTACCTTAAGAGAGTCATAGTTAGTGTTGCCAGCTGCTCGACCTACCTTCTTTCTTTCCACTCTTTAATTATTACTGTGGTCAGTCCTGCAGGAGCAATATGCCACTACATTTATACCTTAACGTTGTCTGAGCTACCTTAACGAAGATATTCTCGAGTTTTCAAAAAAAATTTCACATGGTGACGAGGCATTTGACTACCTTAAGAGAGTCATAGTACCCCTGCCTGCTGCTCCCACTTTTCTAAGCCCTTTCTCTCTATCATTCTTGCTATGGCTGTCCTACAGAACCGATGTGCCACTATATGTCAACGTCAACGTCGTCTCTGTTACTCCCACTACGAGTCTCTCGAGTTAGCAAATGTACCTCGCCGGATGACGAGGCATTTGGCTACCTTATAAGCGTCATAGTTACTGCAGCCAGCTGCTCCCCCTTCTTTGAATCTTTGCTCCCTTTAAATCGTACTGTGGTCAGTCCTGCAGAAGCGATACGCCACCACCTGTCCATGTTACCGTTGTCTGAGTTACCTCAACAACGATTTCCTCGAGTTTTCAAATAAATTTCGCCGAGTGACGAGGCATTTGGCTACCTTAAGAGAGTCATAGTTAGTGTTGCCAGCTGCTCGACCTACCTTCTTTCTTTCCACTCTTTAATTATTACTGTGGTCAGCCCTGCAGGAGCAATATGCCACTACATGTATACCTTAACGTTGTCTGAGCTACCTTATCGAAGATATCCTCGAGTTTTCAACAAAAAATTTCACATGGTGACGATTCATTTGGCTACCTTAAGAGAGTCATAGTACTCCTGCCTGTTGCTCCCACTTTTCCTTATCCCATTCTCTCTATCATTCTTGCTATGGCCTGTCCTACGGAACCGATGTGCCACTATATGTCCACGTTAACGTCGTCACTGTTACTCCCACTACGAGTCTCTCGAGTTAGCAAATGTACCTCGCCGGATGACGAGGCATTTGGCTACCTTAAGAGAGTCATAGTTACTGCAGCCAGCTGCTCCCCCTTCTTTGAATCTTTCCTCTCTTTAATTCGTACCTTGGTGTCCTGCAGAAGCGATACGCCACCACCTGTCCATGTTACCGTTGTCTGAGTTACCTCAACAACGATTTCCTCGAGTTTTCAAATAAATTTCGCCGAGTGACGAGGCATTTGGCTACCTTAAGAGAGTCATAGTTAGTGTTGCCAGCTGCTCGACCTACCTTCTTTCTTTCCACTCTTTAATTATTACTGTGGTCAGTCCTGCAGGAGCAATATGCCACTACATTTATACCTTAACGTTGTCTGAGCTACCTTAACGAAGATATTCTCGAGTTTTCAAAAAAAATTTCACATGGTGACGAGGCATTTGACTACCTTAAGAGAGTCATAGTACCCCTGCCTGCTGCTCCCACTTTTCTAAGCCCTTTCTCTCTATCATTCTTGCTATGGCTGTCCTACAGAACCGATGTGCCACTATATGTCAACGTCAACGTCGTCTCTGTTACTCCCACTACGAGTCTCTCGAGTTAGCAAATGTACCTCGCCGGATGACGAGGCATTTGGCTACCTTATAAGCGTGATAGTTACTGCAGCCAGCTGCTCCTCCTTCTTTGAATCTTTGCTCCCTTTAAATCGTACTGTGGTCAGTCCTGCAGAAGCGATACGCCACCACCTGTCCATGTTACCGTTGTCTGAGTTACCTCAACAACGATTTCCTCGAGTTTTCAAATAAATTTCGCCGAGTGACGAGGCATTTGACTACCTTAAGAGAGTCATAGTTACTGTTGCCAGCTGCTCGACCTACCTTCTTTCTTTCCACTCTTTAATTATTACTGTGGTCAGCCCTGCAGGAGCAATATGCCACTACATGTATACCTTAACGTTGTCTGAGCTACCTTATCGAAGATATCCTCGAGTTTTCAACAAAAAATTTCACATGGTGACGATTCATTTGGCTACCTTAAGAGAGTCATAGTACTCCTGCCTGCTGCTCCCACTTTTCCTTATCCCATTCTCTCTATCATTCTTGCTATGGCATGTCCTACGGAACCGAAGTGCCACTATATGTCCACGTTAACGTCGTCTCTGTTACTCCCACTACGAGTCTCTCGAGTTAGCAAATGTACCTCGCCGGATGACGAGGCATTTGGCTACCTTAAGAGAGTCATAGTTACTGCAGCCAGCTGCTCCCCCTTCTTTGAATCTTTCCTCTCTTTAATTCGTACCTTGGTGTCCTGCAGAAGCGATACGCCACCACCTGTCCATGTTACCGTTGTCTGAGTTACCTCAACAACGATTTCCTCGAGTTTTCAAATAAATTTCGCCGAGTGGCGAGGCATTTGGCTACCTTAAGAGAGTCATAGCTAGTGTTGCCAGCTGCTCGACCTACCTTCTTTCTTTCCACTCTTTAATTATTACTGTGGTCAGTCCTGCAGGAACAATATGCCACTACATTTATACCTTAACGTTGTCTGAGCTACCTTAACGAAGATATTCTCGAGTTTTCAAAAAAAATTTCACATGGTGACGAGGCATTTGACTACCTTAAGAGAGTCATAGTACCCCTGCCTGCTGCTCCCACTTTTCTAAGCCCTTTCTCTCTATCATTCTTGTTATGGCTGTCCTACAGAACCGATGTGCCACTATATGTCAACGTCAACGTCGTCTCTGTTACTCCCACTACGAGTCTCTCGAGTTAGCAAATGTACCTCGCCGGATGACGAGGCATTTGGCTACCTTATAAGCGTCATAGTTACTGCAGCCAGCTGCTCCTTCTTCTTTGAATCTTTGCTCCCTTTAAATCGTACTGTGGTCAGTCCTGCAGAAGCGATACGCCACCACCTGTCCATGTTACCGTTGTCTGAGTTACCTCAACAACGATTTCCTCGAGTTTTCAAATAAATTTCGCCGAGTGACGAGGCATTTGGCTACCTTAAGAGAGTCATAGTTAGTGTTGCCAGCTGCTCGACCTACCTTCTTTCTTTCCACTCTTTAATTATTACTGTGGTCAGTCCTGCAGGAGCAATATGCCACTACATTTATACCTTAACGTTGTCTGAGCTACCTTAACGAAGATATTCTCGAGTTTTCAAAAAAAATTTCACATGGTGACGAGGCATTTGACTACCTTAAGAGAGTCATAGTACCCCTGCCTGCTGCTCCCACTTTTCTAAGCCCTTTCTCTCTATCATTCTTGCTATGGCTGTCCTACAGAACCGATGTGCCACTATATGTCAACGTCAACGTCGTCTCTGTTACTCCCACTACGAGTCTCTCGAGTTAGCAAATGTACCTCGCCGGATGACGAGGCAATTGGCTACCTTATAAGCGTCATAGTTACTGCAGCCAGCTGCTCCCCCTTCTTTGAATCTTTGCTCCCTTTAAATCGTACTGTGGTCAGTCCTGCAGAAGCGATACGCCACCACCTGTCCATGTTACCGTTGTCTGAGTTACCTCAACAACGATTTCCTCGAGTTTTCAAATAAATTTCGCCGAGTGACGAGGCATGTGGCTACCTTAAGAGAGTCATAGTTACTGTTGCCAGCTGCTCGACCTACCTTCTTTCTTTCCACTCTTTAATTATTACTGTGGTCAGTCCTGCAGGAGCAATATGCCACTACATTTATACCTTAACGTTGTCTGAGCTACCTTAACGAAGATATTCTCGAGTTTTCAAAAAAAATTTCACATGGTGACGAGGCATTTGACTACCTTAAGAGAGTCATAGTACCCCTGCCTGCTGCTCCCACTTTTCTAAGCCCTTTCTCTCTATCATTCTTGCTATGGCTGTCCTACAGAACCGATGTGCCACTATATGTCAACGTCAACGTCGTCTCTGTTACTCCCACTACGAGTCTCTCGAGTTAGCAAATGTACCTCGCCGGATGACGAGGCATTTGGCTACCTTATAAGCGTCATAGTTACTGCAGCCAGCTGCCCCCCTTCTTTGAATCTTTGCTCCCTTTAAATCGTACTGTGGTCAGTCCTGCAGAAGCGATACGCCACCACCTGTCCATGTTACCGTTGTCTGAGTTACCTCAACAACGATTTCCTCGAGTTTTCAAATAAATTTCGCCGAGTGACGAGGCATTTGGCTACCTTAAGAGAGTCATAGTTACTGTTGCCAGCTGCTCGACCTACCTTCTTTCTTTCCACTCTTTAATTATTACTGTGGTCAGTCCTGCAGGAGCAATATGCCACTACATGTATACCTTAACGTTGTCTGAGCTACCTTATCGAAGATACCCTCGAGTTTTCAACAAAAAATTTCACATGGTGACGATTCATTTGGCTACC
This sequence comes from Schistocerca americana, assembly GCF_021461395.2. Taxonomy (NCBI): domain Eukaryota; kingdom Metazoa; phylum Arthropoda; class Insecta; order Orthoptera; family Acrididae; genus Schistocerca; species Schistocerca americana. Next base: position 42,475,023 of record NC_060122.1, read on the forward strand.
TTAAGAGAGTCATAGTACTCCTGCCTGCTGCTCCCACTTTTCCTTATCCCATTCTCTCTATCATTCTTGCTATGGCCTGTCCTACGGAACCGATGTGCCACTATATGTCCACGTTAACGTCGTCACTGTTACTCCCACTACGAGTCTCTCGAGTTAGCAAATGTACCTCGCCGGATGACGAGGCATTTGGCTACCTTAAGAGAGTCATAGTTACTGCAGCCAGCTGCTCCCCCTTCTTTGAATCTTTCCTCTCTTTAATTCGTACCTTGGTGTCCTGCAGAAGCGATACGCCACCACCTGTCCATGTTACCGTTGTCTGAGTTACCTCAACAACGATTTCCTCGAGTTTTCAAATAAATTTCGCCGAGTGACGAGGCATTTGGCTACCTTAAGAGAGTCATAGTTAGTGTTGCCAGCTGCTCGACCTACCTTCTTTCTTTCCACTCTTTAATTATTACTGTGGTCAGTCCTGCAGGAGCAATATGCCACTACATTTATACCTTAACGTTGTCTGAGCTACCTTAACGAAGATATTCTCGAGTTTTCAAAAAAAATTTCACATGGTGACGAGGCATTTGACTACCTTAAGAGAGTCATAGTACCCCTGCCTGCTGCTCCCTCTTTTCTAAGCCCTTTCTCTCTATCATTCTTGCTATGGCTGTCCTACAGAACCGATGTGCCACTATATGTCAACGTCAACGTCGTCTCTGTTACTCCCACTACGAGTCTCTCGAGTTAGCAAATGTACCTCGCCGGATGACGAGGCATTTGGCTACCTTATAAGCGTCATAGTTACTGCAGCCAGCTGCTCCCCCTTCTTTGAATCTTTGCTCCCTTTAAATCGTACTGTGGTCAGTCCTGCAGAAGCGATACGCCACCACCTGTCCATGTTACCGTTGTCTGAGTTACCTCAACAACGATTTCCTCGAGTTTTCAAATAAATTTCGCCGAGTGACGAGGCATTTGGCTACCTTAAGAGAGTCATAGTTACTGTTGCCAGCTGCTCGACCTACCTTCTTTCTTTCCACTCTTTAATTATTACTGTGGTCAGCCCTGCAGGAGCAATATGCCACTACATGTATACCTTAACGTTGTCTGAGCTACCTTATCGAAGATATCCTCGAGTTTTCAACAAAAAATTTCACATGGTGACGATTCATTTGGCTACCTTAAGAGAGTCATAGTACTCCTGCCTGCTGCTCCCACTTTTCCTTATCCCATTCTCTCTATCATTCTTGCTATGGCCTGTCCTACGGAACCGATGTGCCACTATATGTCCACGTTAACGTCGTCACTGTTACCCCCACTACGAGTCTCTCGAGTTAGCAAATGTACCTCGCCGGATGAAGAGGCATTTGGCTACCTTAAGAGAGTCATAGTTACTGCAGCCAGCTGCTCCCCCTTCTTTGAATCTTTCCTCTCTTTAATTCGTACCTTGGTGTCCTGCAGAAGCGATACGCCACCACCTGTCCATGTTACCGTTGTCTGAGTTACCTCAACAACGATTTCCTCGAGTTTTCAAATAAATTTCGCCGAGTGACGAGGCATTTGGCTACCTTAAGAGAGTCATAGTTAGTGTTGCCAGCTGCTCGACCTACCTTCTTTCTTTCCACTCTTTAATTATTACTGTGGTCAGTCCTGCAGGAGCAATATGCCACTACATTTATACCTTAACGTTGTCTGAGCTACCTTAACGAAGATATTCTCGAGTTTTCAAAAAAAATTTCACATGGTGACGAGGCATTTGACTACCTTAAGAGCGTCATAGTACCCCTGCCTGCTGCTCCCACTTTTCTAAGCCCTTTCTCTCTATCATTCTTGCTATGGCTGTCCTACAGAACCGATGTGCCACTATATGTCAACGTCAACGTCGTCTCTGTTACTCCCACTACGAGTCTCTCGAGTTAGCAAATGTACCTCGCCGGATGACGAGGCATTTGGCTACCTTATAAGCGTCATAGTTACTGCAGCCAGCTGCTCCCCCTTCTTTGAATCTTTGCTCCCTTTAAATCGTACTGTGGTCAGTCCTGCAGAAGCGATACGCCACCACCTGTCCATGTTACCGTTGTCTGAGTTACCTCAACAACGATTTCCTCGAGTTTTCAAATAAATTTCGCCAAGTGACGAGGCATTTGGCTACCTTAAGAGAGTCATAGTTACTGTTGCCAGCTGCTCGACCTACCTTCTTTCTTTCCACTCTTTAATTATTACTGTGGTCAGCCCTGCAGGAGCAATATGCCACTACATGTATACCTTAACGTTGTCTGAGCTACCTTATCGAAGATATCCTCGAGTTTTCAACAAAAAATTTCACATGGTGACGATTCATTTGGCTACCTTAAGAGAGTCATAGTACTCCTGCCTGCTGCTCCCACTTTTCCTTATCCCATTCTCTCTATCATTCTTGCTATGGCCTGTCCTACGGAACCGATGTGCCACTATATGTCCACGTTAACGTCGTCACTGTTACTCCCACTACGAGTCTCTCGAGTTAGCAAATGTACCTCGCCGGATGACGAGGCATTTGGCTACCTTAAGAGAGTCATAGTTACTGCAGCCAGCTGCTCCCCCTTCTTTGAATCTTTCCTCTCTTTAATTCGTACCTTGGTGTCCTGCAGAAGCGATACGCCACCACCTGTCCATGTTACCGTTGTCTGAGTTACCTCAACAACGATTTCCTCGAGTTTTCAAATAAATTTCGCCGAGTGACGAGGCATTTGGCTACCTTAAGAGAGTCATAGTTAGTGTTGCCAGCTGCTCGACCTACCTTCTTTCTTTCCACTCTTTAATTATTACTGTGGTCAGTCCTGCAGGAGCAATATGCCACTACATTTATACCTTAACGTTGTCTGAGCTACCTTAACGAAGATATTCTCGAGTTTTCAAAAAAAATTTCACATGGTGACGAGGCATTTGACTACCTTAAGAGAGTCATAGTACCCCTGCCTGCTGCTCCCACTTTTCTAAGCCCTTTCTCTCTATCATTCTTGCTATGGCTGTCCTACAGAACCGATGTGCCACTATATGTCAACGTCAACGTCGTCTCTGTTACTCCCACTACGAGTCTCTCGAGTTAGCAAATGTACCTCGCCGGATGACGAGGCATTTGGCTACCTTATAAGCGTCATAGTTACTGCAGCCAGCTGCTCCCCCTTCTTTGAATCTTTGCTCCCTTTAAATCGTACTGTGGTCAGTCCTGCAGAAGCGATACGCCACCACCTGTCCATGTTACCGTTGTCTGAGTTACCTCAACAACGATTTCCTCGAGTTTTCAAATAAATTTCGCCGTGTGACGAGGCATTTGGCTACCTTAAGAGAGTCATAGTTACTGTTGCCAGCTGCTCGACCTACCTTCTTTCTTTCCACTCTTTAATTATTACTGTGGTCAGTCCTGCAGGAGCAATATGCCACTACATGTATACCTTAACGTTGTCTGAGCTACCTTATCGAAGATATCCTCGAGTTTTCAACAAAAAATTTCACATGGTGACGATTCATTTGGCTACCTTAAGAGAGTCATAGTACTCCTGCCTGCTGCTCCCACTTTTCCTTATCCCATTCTCTCTATCATTCTTGCTATGGCCTGTCCTACGGAACCGATGTGCCACTATATGTCCACGTTAACGTCGTCACTGTTACTCCCACTACGAGTCCCTTGAGTTAGCAAATGTACCTCGCCGGATGACGAGGCATTTGGCTACCTTAAGAGAGTCATAGTTACTGCAGCCAGCTGCTCCCCCTTCTTTGAATCTTTGCTCCCTTTAAATCGTACTGTGGTCAGTCCTGCAGAAGCGATACGCCACCACCTGTCCATGTTACCGTTGTCTGAGTTACCTCAACAACGATTTCCTCGAGTTTTCAAATAAATTTCGCCGAGTGACGAGGCATTTGGCTACCTTAACAGAGTCATAGTTACTGTTGCCAGCTGCTCGACCTACCTTCTTTCTCTCCACTCTTTAATTACTACTGTGGTCAGTCCTGCAGGAGCAATATGCCACTACATTTATACCTTAACGTTGTCTGAGCTACCTTAACGAAGATATTCTCGAGTTTTCAAAAAAAATTTCACATGGTGACGAGGCATTTGACTACCTTAAGAGAGTCATAGTACCCCTGCCTGCTGCTCCCACTTTTCTAAGCCCTTTCTCTCTATCATTCTTGCTATGGCTGTCCTACAGAACCGATGTGCCACTATATGTCAACGTCAACGTCGTCTCTGTTACTCCCACTACGAGTCTCTCGAGTTAGCAAATGTACCTCGCCGGATGACGAGGCAATTGGCTACCTTATAAGCGTCATAGTTACTGCAGCCAGCTGCTCCCCCTTCTTTGAATCTTTGCTCCCTTTAAATCGTACTGTGGTCAGTCCTGCAGAAGCGATACGCCACCACCTGTCCATGTTACCGTTGTCTGAGTTACCTCAACAACGATTTCCTCGAGTTTTCAAATAAATTTCGCCGAGTGACGAGGCATTTGGCTACCTTAAGAGAGTCATAGTTACTGTTGCCAGCTGCTCGACCTACCTTCTTTCTTTCCACTCTTTAATTATTACTGTGGTCAGTCCTGCAGGAGCAATATGCCACTACATGTAAACCTTAACGTTGTCTGAGCTACCTTATCGAAGATATCCTCGAGTTTTCAACAAAAAATTTCACATGGTGACGATTCATTTGGCTACCTTAAGAGAGTCATAGTACTCCTGCCTGCTGCTCCCACTTTTCTAAGCCCATTCTCTCTATCATTCTTGCTATGGCCAGTCCTACGGATTCGATGTGCCACTATATGTCCACGTTAACGTCGTCACTGTTACTCCCACTACGAGTCTCTCGAGTTAGCAAATGTACCTCGCCGGATGACGAGGCATTTGGCTACCTTAAGAGAGTCATAGTTACTGCAGCCAGCTGCTCCCCCTTCATTGAATCTTTCCTCTCTTTAATTCGTACCTTGGTGTCCTGCAGAAGCGATACGCCACCACCTGTCCATGTTACCGTTGTCTGAGTTACCTCAACAACGATTTCCTCGAGTTTTCAAATAAATTTCGCCGAGTGACGAGGCATTTGGCTACCTTAAGAGAGTCATAGTTACTGTTGCCAGCTGCTCGACCTACCTTCTTTCTTTCCACTCTTTAATTATTACTGTGGTCAGTCCTGCAGGAGCAATATGCCACTACATTTATACCTTAACGTTGTCTGAGCTACCTTAACGAAGATATTCTCGAGTTTTCAAAAAAAATTTCACATGGTGACGAGGCATTTGACTACCTTAAGAGAGTCATAGTACCCCTGCCTGCTGCTCCCACTTTTATAAGCCCTTTCTCTCTATCATTCTTGCTATGGCTGTCCTACAGAACCGATGTGCCACTATATGTCAACGTCAACGTCGTCTCTGTTACTCCCACTACGAGTCTCTCGAGTTAGCAAATGTACCTCGCCGGATGACGAGGCATTTGGCTACCTTATAAGCGTCATAGTTACTGCAGCCAGCTGCTCCCCCTTCTTTGAATCTTTGCTCCCTTTAAATCGTACTGTGGTCAGTCCTGCAGAAGCGATACGCCACCACCTGTCCATGTTACCGTTGTCTGAGTTACCTCAACAACGATTTCCTCGAGTTTCCAAATAAATTTCGCCGAGTGACGAGGCATTTGGCTACCTTAACAGAGTCATAGTTACTGTTGCCAGCTGCTCGACCTACCTTCTTTCTTTCCACTCTTTATTTATTACTGTGGTCAGTCCTGCAGGAGCAATATGCCACTACATGTATACCTTAACGTTGTCTGAGCTACCTTATCGAAGATATCCTCGAGTTTTCAACAAAAAATTTCACATGGTGACGATTCATTTGGCTACCTTAAGAGAGTCATAGTACTCCTGCCTGCTGCTCCCACTTTTCCTTATCCCATTCTCTCTATCATTCTTGCTATGGCCTGTCCTACGGAACCGATGTGCCACTATGTGTCCACGTTAACGTCGTCACTGTTACTCCCACTACGAATCTCTCGAGTTAGCAAATGTACCTCGCCGGATGACGAGGCATTTGGCTACCTTAAGAGAGTCATAGTTACTGCAGCCAGCTGCTCCCCCTTCTTTGAATCTTTCCTCTCTTTAATTCGTACCTTGGTGTCCTGCAGAAGCGATACGCCACCACCTGTCCGTGTTACCGTTGTCTGAGTTACCTCAACAACGATTTCCTCGAGTTTTCAAATAAATTTCGCCGTGTGACGAGGCATTTGGCTACCTTAAGAGAGTCATAGTTACTGTTGCCAGCTGCTCGACCTACCTTCTTTCTTTCCACTCTTTAATTATTACTGTGGTCAGTCCTGCAGGAGCAATATGCCACTACATGTATACCTTAACGTTGTCTGAGCTACCTTATCGAAGATATCCTCGAGTTTTCAACAAAAAATTTCACATGGTGACGATTCATTTGGCTACCTTAAGAGAGTCATAGTACTCCTGCCTGCTGCTCCCACTTTTCCTTATCCCATTCTCTCTATCATTCTTGCTATGGCCTGTCCTACGGAACCGATGTGCCACTATATGTCCACGTTAACGTCGTCACTGTTACTCCCACTACGAGTCTCTTGAGTTAGCAAATGTACCTCGCTGGATGACGAGGCATTTGGCTACCTTAAGAGAGTCATAGTTACTGCAGCCAGCTGCTCCCCCTTCATTGAATCTTTCCTCTCTTTAATTCGTACCTTGGTGTCCTGCAGAAGCGATACGCCACCACCTGTCCATGTTACCGTTGTCTGAGTTACCTCAACAACGATTTCCTCGAGTTTTCAAATAAATTTCGCCGAGTGACGAGGCATTTGGCTACCTTAAGAGAGTCATAGTTACTGTTGCCAGCTGCTCGACCTACCTTCTTTCTTTCCACTCTTTAATTATTACTGTGGTCAGTCCTGCAGGAGCAATATGCCACTACATTTATACCTTAACGTTGTCTGAGCTACCTTAACGAAGATATTCTCGAGTTTTCAAAAAAAATTTCACATGGTGACGAGGCATTTGACTACCTTAAGAGAGTCATAGTACCCCTGCCTGCTGCTCCCACTTTTCTAAGCCCTTTCTCTCTATCATTCTTGCTATGGCTGTCCTACAGAACCGATGTGCCACTATATGTCAACGTCAACGTCGTCTCTGTTACTCCCACTACGAGTCTCTCGAGTTAGCAAATGTACCTCGCCGGATGACGAGGCATTTGGCTACCTTATAAGCGTCATAGTTACTGCAGCCAGCTGCTCCCCCTTCTTTGAATCTTTGCTCCCTTTAAATCGTACTGTGGTCAGTCCTGCAGAAGCGATACGCCACCACCTGTCCATGTTACCGTTGTCTGAGTTACCTCAACAACGATTTCCTCGAGTTTCCAAATAAATTTCGCCGAGTGACGAGGCATTTGGCTACCTTAACAGAGTCATAGTTACTGTTGCCAGCTGCTCGACCTACCTTCTTTCTTTCCACTCTTTATTTATTACTGTGGTCAGTCCTGCAGGAGCAATATGCCACTACATGTATACCTTAACGTTGTCTGAGCTACCTTATCGAAGATATCCTCGAGTTTTCAACAAAAAATTTCACATGGTGACGATTCATTTGGCTACCTTAAGAGAGTCATAGTACTCCTGCCTGCTGCTCCCACTTTTCCTTATCCCATTCTCTCTATCATTCTTGCTATGGCCTGTCCTACGGAACCGATGTGCCACTATGTGTCCACGTTAACGTCGTCACTGTTACTCCCACTACGAATCTCTCGAGTTAGCAAATGTACCTCGCCGGATGACGAGGCATTTGGCTACCTTAAGAGAGTCATAGTTACTGCAGCCAGCTGCTCCCCCTTCTTTGAATCTTTCCTCTCTTTAATTCGTACCTTGGTGTCCTGCAGAAGCGATACGCCACCACCTGTCCGTGTTACCGTTGTCTGAGTTACCTCAACAACGATTTCCTCGAGTTTTCAAATAAATTTCGCCGTGTGACGAGGCATTTGGCTACCTTAAGAGAGTCATAGTTACTGTTGCCAGCTGCTCGACCTACCTTCTTTCTTTCCACTCTTTAATTATTACTGTGGTCAGTCCTGCAGGAGCAATATGCCACTACATGTATACCTTAACGTTGTCTGAGCTACCTTATCGAAGATATCCTCGAGTTTTCAACAAAAAATTTCACATGGTGACGATTCATTTGGCTACCTTAAGAGAGTCATAGTACTCCTGCCTGCTGCTCCCACTTTTCCTTATCCCATTCTCTCTATCATTCTTGCTATGGCCTGTCCTACGGAACCGATGTGCCACTATATGTCCACGTTAACGTCGTCACTGTTACTCCCACTACGAGTCTCTTGAGTTAGCAAATGTACCTCGCTGGATGACGAGGCATTTGGCTACCTTAAGAGAGTCATAGTTACTGCAGCCAGCTGCTCCCCCTTCATTGAATCTTTCCTCTCTTTAATTCGTACCTTGGTGTCCTGCAGAAGCGATACGCCACCACCTGTCCATGTTACCGTTGTCTGAGTTACCTCAACAACGATTTCCTCGAGTTTTCAAATAAATTTCGCCGAGTGACGAGGCATTTGGCTACCTTAAGAGAGTCATAGTTACTGTTGCCAGCTGCTCGACCTACCTTCTTTCTTTCCACTCTTTAATTATTACTGTGGTCAGTCCTGCAGGAGCAATATGCCACTACATTTATACCTTAACGTTGTCTGAGCTACCTTAACGAAGATATTCTCTAGTTTTCAAAAAAAATTTCACATGGTGACGAGGCATTTGACTACCTTAAGAGAGTCATAGTACCCCTGCCTGCTGCTCCCACTTTTCTAAGCCCTTTCTCTCTATCATTCTTGCTATGGCTGTCCTACAGGACCGATGTGCCACTATATGTCAACGTCAACGTCGTCTCTGTTACTCCCACTACGAGTCTCTCGAGTTAGCAAATGTACCTCGCCGGATGACGAGGCATTTGGCTACCTTATAAGCGTCATAGTTACTGCAGCCAGCTGCTCCCCCTTCTTTGAATCTTTGCTCCCTTTAAATCGTACTGTGGTCAGTCCTGCAGAAGCGATACGCCACCACCTGTCCATGTTACCGTTGTCTGAGTTACCTCAACAACGATTTCCTCGAGTTTTCAAATAAATTTCGCCGAGTGACGAGGCATTTGGCTACCTTAACAGAGTCATAGTTACTGTTGCCAGCTGCTCGACCTACCTTCTTTCTTTCCACTCTTTAATTATTACTGTGGTCAGTCCTGCAGGAGCAATATGCCACTACATTTATACCTTAACGTTGTCTGAGCTACCTTAACGAAGATATTCTCGAGTTTTCAAAAAAAATTTCACATGGTGACGAGGCATTTGACTACCTTAAGAGAGTCATAGTACCCCTGCCTGCTGCTCCCACTTTTATAAGCCCTTTCTCTCTATCATTCTTGCTATGGCTGTCCTACAGAACCGATGTGCCACTATATGTCAACGTCAACGTCGTCTCTGTTACTCCCACTACGAGTCTCTCGAGTTAGCAAATGTACCTCGCCGGATGACGAGGCAATTGGCTACCTTATAAGCGTCATAGTTACTGCAGCCAGCTGCTCCCCCTTCTTTGAATCTTTGCTCCCTTTAAATCGTACTGTGGTCAGTCCTGCAGAAGCGATACGCCACCACCTGTCCATGTTACCGTTGTCTGAGTTACCTCAACAACGATTTCCTCGAGTTTTCAAATAAATTTCGCCGAGTGACGAGGCATTTGGCTACCTTAAGAGAGTCATAGTTACTGTTGCCAGCTGCTCGACCTCCCTTCTTTCTTTCCACTCTTTAATTATTACTGTGGTCAGTCCTGCAGGAGCAATATGCCACTACATGTAAACCTTAACGTTGTCTGAGCTACCTTATCGAAGATATCCTCGAGTTTTCAACAAAAAATTTCACATGGTGACGATTCATTTGGCTACCTTAAGAGAGTCATAGTACTCCTGCCTGCTGCTCCCACTTTTCTAACCCCATTCTCTCTATCATTCTTGCTATGGCCAGTCCTACGGATTCGATGTGCCACTATATGTCCACGTTAACGTCGTCACTGTTACTCCCACTACGAGTCTCTCGAGTTAGCAAATGTACCTCGCCGGATGACGAGGCATTTGGCTACCTTAAGAGAGTCATAGTTACTGCAGCCAGCTGCTCCCCCTTCATTGAATCTTTCCTCTCTTTAATTCGTACCTTGGTGTCCTGCAGAAGCGATACGCCACCACCTGTCCATGTTACCGTTGTCTGAGTTACCTCAACAACGATTTCCTCGAGTTTTCAAATAAATTTCGCCGAGTGACGAGGCATTTGGCTACCTTAAGAGAGTCATAGTTACTGTTGCCAGCTGCTCGACCTACCTTCTTTCTTTCCACTCTTTATTTATTACTGTGGTCAGTCCTGCAGGAGCAATATGCCACTACATGTATACCTTAACGTTGTCTGAGCTACCTTATCGAAGATATCCTCGAGTTTTCAACAAAAAATTTCACATGGTGACGATTCATTTGGCTACCTTAAGAGAGTCATAGTACTCCTGCCTGCTGCTCCCACTTTTCCTTATCCCATTCTCTCTATCATTCTTGCTATGGCCTGTCCTACGGAACCGATGTGCCACTATGTGTCCACGTTAACGTCGTCACTGTTACTCCCACTACGAATCTCTCGAGTTAGCAAATGTACCTCGCCGGATGACGAGGCATTTGGCTACCTTAAGAGAGTCATAGTTACTGCAGCCAGCTGCTCCCCCTTCTTTGAATCTTTCCTCTCTTTAATTCGTACCTTGGTGTCCTGCAGAAGCGATACGCCACCACCTGTCCATGTTACCGTTGTCTGAGTTACCTCAACAACGATTTCCTCGAGTTTTCAAATAAATTTCGCCGAGTGACGAGGCATTTGGCTACCTTAAGAGAGTCACAGTTAGTGTTGCCAGCTGCTCGACCTACCTTCTTTCTTTCCACTCTTTAATTATTACTGTGGTCAGTCCTGCAGGAGCAATATGCCACTACATTTATACCTTAACGTTGTCTGAGCTACCTTAACGAAGATATTCTCGAGTTTTCAAAAAAAATTTCACATGGTGACGAGGCATTTGACTACCTTAAGAGAGTCATAGTACCCCTGCCTGCTGCTCCCACTTTTCTAAGCCCTTTCTCTCTATCATTCTTGCTATGGCTGTCCTACAGAACCGATGTGCCACTATATGTCAACGTCAACGTCGTCTCTGTTACTCCCACTACGAGTCTCTCGAGTTAGCAAATGTACCTCGCCGGATGACGAGGCATTTGGCTACCTTATAAGCGTCATAGTTACTGCAGCCAGCTGCTCCCCCTTCTTTGAATCTTTGCTCCCTTTAAATCGTACTGTGGTCAGTCCTGCAGAAGCGATACGCCACCACCTGTCCATGTTACCGTTGTCTGAGTTACCTCAACAACGATTTCCTCGAGTTTTCAAATAAATTTCGCCGAGTGACGAGGCATTTGGCTACCTTAACAGAGTCATAGTTAGTGTTGCCAGCTGCTCGACCTACCTTCTTTCTTTCCACTCTTTAATTATTACTGTGGTCAGTCCTGCAGGAGCAATATGCCACTACATTTATACCTTAACGTTGTCTGAGCTACCTTAACGAAGATATTCTCGAGTTTTCAAAAAAAATTTCACATGGTGACGAGGCATTTGACTACCTTAAGAGAGTCATAGTACTGTACAGGATGGCGGGTATGGGCAGGCGGTGGGCGTTATGGAATAATAGAGTAATTTTTAGAGAAAGGCCATTTATTGGCTAAAGCATGATGAAAAGGGGCTACATATGCCTAGGGAGGTGAGGGTGAGCCAGAGCTTACAATTTGGCGAACATTGTTCGCGAAGCTACCGAAAGTTGTTGTCTGCCAAAACTAAGTCCACAGTGCCGCAGCACCGGGAGAAGCGGGAGATGATCAATGCTACAGGGCGCGCATCCGACTCGCGGGTGAGCAAGAATACAAGAGAGCGGGCCCGGCGACGGGCGGCCGGGTATGTTCGACGCACCACGCGGCTTCCTCCACCCTGATTGGTCAGGACCGAGCAAACCGTGCGGGCGGCATGGAACTTTCCAGAGCGTTGCCTGCTAAGCGACGCCTGGGACGGCGTTACCTCGTCAGCACACGAGAGAGGCGCGTGAACAAGGTGCCCTTTCTCGGTGCTGACTTCCTGTTACTAGATCGTGGGACGAAAGAATTTACAGGCAGCTAACGCTGCCAGCCGTGGCTTGGCCGCAATGGAAAAATGAAGTTACTGGTTGGAGGCTCATATAATAAAGTAAAATCTCCTATTGTCTGGCTCATCCTTTACATTCCTCCCCCTTCCGTGGGAGCGGAGAACGTACGTGAATTCGCTCAATGTAATTATTATTTGAATGTAAACAAATTTAGCTTGTAAAGCAAAGTAAACATTACTTGATTAAGAATGGCCCTCACGGAAGACGGCTGGGGTCTTAATCTATGGGAGGGTATAGAGACTCTAAAGACCTCCTAAGGGTCGCAAGGGGACTTACACATGTCAACAATATTGTGTGTACACAAGAATCATCATAAAACATCAAAACATCGTAAAACATCAGAACATCATAAAATATCATAGAATATCAAAACAAAATTAGAACAAAACATAACAGTGTGAATTAGGTAAACATGCTAAGTGTTCTTGTCGCTAAGATGAGGTAAAAATGTCTCTTTTTTTTTGCTTTTGTTTGAATAAGTTGAAAATTTAAACACATCACCACTGATGAGTCACGGCGGGGGCGCCTGGCGCGAGGCGGTGTGGTGTGTTGTCCTCAGCGGGCAGCGCGCAGGCTGCCGGCAGGAAGGGGGCGTGGCCGTGGCCAGGTCCGTGCACTGGAACTCAGCGCAGGGGGAGTATGAGGGGAGATTCACACGTTTCAAAACACAGTTGAAAAGGGAGTTATTACTAAGGGAACACTTCACTACACTACACTAGTTTTCCCACATTAGTTGATATCTCTGTTTCACTCTTAAAACTAGGGGAGGGCACATGCCTGATGGGTTCTTGTTTTCTGTTTTTTGTTTAGTTTAGTTTGTGGCTGTTTGCCATTTATTTAAGTGTGCCAACAGGCGAGGGTAAGAAATTTGTCCTTTTTCAAGATCTAGCAAATCATCAATTGACGTTAGGATGTGATTATTTGATTTTTTAGGTAAAACTTGAACGTTAGCTGACAAGGGAATCATGAATGAGCTTTCAGGTATAAAATAATAATTAAAGGGGTGCGAATACTAAGTAAGGCGTGGTGGCATGAAAGGTTATAAGTGGTGTTCCAACGGGAACCGTTTGCTAAAGACCTGCGCGGAGGCTACGTCAGAAAGGCGCGCGGCAGATAACTTCAAAAGCCAGCGCGTCGTCAGGGCTGCACGCGGCAGCTGAGGGGTCTATGACTGTCAAATGCAACAAAATAGAAGTGGGATTACGCGTGACATAAAGCTAGATGAGCTGTTACAGTGGGTTCTGTTTAAAATTACATTATGCATTAGTAAGTTGGTTCGTAACCAAGTTCCTATGAAATCCATTTGAGCCCAAACATAATTCTTACATAAACATGAAAATATAAAAACGAAGCACTCAAATATCATATTATTTTGCTGCATATTCCATATCGCTAAACAAAGTAAGTGCCTCTTTGGGCTGACTCTCTACGTGTAATAACGTTCACATGGAAATGGAAATGAGCGTTTGGCGTCATTGGCCGGGAGGCCCCTCGCGGGGCAGGTCCGGCCGCCATATCGCAGGTCTTATTACATTCGGCGCCGCATTGGGCGACCTGCACGCCGGATGGGGATGAAATGATGATGAACACAACACAACACCCAGTCCCTGAGCGGAGAAAACCTCCGACCCAGCCGGGAATCGAACCCGGGCCCAGAGGACGGCAATCCGTCACGCTGACCACTCAGCTACTGGGGCGAACAACGTTCACATTATGAGAAGTTTCTCATGCATCAACATTTTTGCTGAACATATCAAGTAAAATTGACAAAGAAAAGTGACACCAGTTTTGTGCAGGTGGGGTGTAGATTGTGTTGTTGGATGTCAAGGCTGTTGCTAATGAGAGAAGAACAAAACTCGACGAGAATTTAGAGATTTCCACAGTGGAAATGGAAAGTGTAAGGAATTGAATTAGAAAAGACTAAGTTGAGCGTAATTTCTGAAGGACTTTCCCTTTATGAAGGTACAGTGCAAGGCGCATCGTTTACACGACGTTATCGCCTACTTAACTGTGTATACGACAATTCTGCGATTCCAAAATAGCTGCTTCATACTTCTTTCTCAAACTCGACATCTCTCACTTAAAAAAAAAAAAATCTTTACTGTGCGACCAAATTCGCCGTCTTTATCCTCTCAACATCTTGCGACTAACTTTACTTTGCGACCAAATTCGCCGTCTTTATCCTCTCAACATCTTGCGACTAACTTTACTTTGCGACAAAATTCACCGTCTTCTTCCTCTCAACATTTTGCGACTAAACTCGCCGTCTCTGTAACTCCGTACTGCTGGCCTCCTCGGGCCCAGCTGGTTGCTTAAAACTCCGTCTATCCTTGCTTGTATCGCAGTGTCCTGGGACACGTCATACAGTTAAATGCTACTACTTCAATAGTCGGTATTCCTTCGGAAAATACAACGGGAAAACAAAGAAGGCTCAAGGTTTTGAACAGAGATTTCCGCTTACTGGCGTTTAGCTGCGGGCTAGACGCGGTTCGCGTCTGACGTTGCCTGATCAGCTGTCGTCAGAGAGCACGGAACGCTGTTCTCGTGAACTCTTCTCCGAGATGGAAGATCAAAGTCTGGGCTGAATAGTTTTGTGTCTGTTGAAAGTTGACAGATCAAAGTGGGTAGAACGGACTATGCCGCGAAACGGAAAAGTGAAGGAACGACACAGACAGCTAAGGGACCGCGCGGGTGCCAGCCGCGTCACGTAAGGTACGTGCCCTTGCGGGTGTGGTTCTCTTGTTCATCCAACAGACCAGGTATATAGCCAAAACTTGCTCGTTCTGGGGGTATGATTCACTCTGTTTACGTTATCTATCACGGGGGTAGGCATGTGGTATGTCCCTCCAGATAAACATTCAAATACAAATCAAAATAAAGCATGGTTACATCCTAAACTACTCTCCCAAAACAATTTATTACCTAAGACATCATTATTATTAAACAAATAATTGGCAGTACTCGGGGACTTACTCTAGCATGCTTGAAATCCTACAAAATTATTATCTTCATCAGTATAGTAACACAGCGACACATGGAAACACTAGGTTGATACAAACACTAAATTACTGGTGCTGGCAAACTCTAGCTAAAACTGTCTAAACATTTGATAATAGCATAAATGAGACATGGACAAAATGAACAATAGTAAAAATAATACATCGACTTAAGTAATTGGACACAAGTAATTAGACATAAGTAATTGGACGTAATCAATTAGACACAAGCAATTTGACATAAGTAATTGGCAACTCGTCATAGTGATATAAGCGGTGGCAAAACCGTAACAAAAGCAAAAGTTTAAAATATTATTTCCTTCAAACAAAACTTCCTTTTTTCAATAAATTAGTCAGGGGCTTAGCAAGGGTGGCATAATTATTCACGAAACGTCTGTAGTAGTTTGCAAGGCCTAAAAATGACTGTAGTTCTTTGACATTTGTCGGTGTTGGAAATTCCTTTACTGCGGTGGTCAAACGGGGGTCCGGTTTGACACCTTCTCCACTTATAATATGACCTAAATATTGTACTTGTGACTGGGCGAAAGCACACTTTTCTAATTTTACACTCAAATGAGCTCCTTTTAACCTTTGCAAAACATCCCTCAGTCTTTCTGCATGTTCTTTTATTGTTTTAGAAAAAATAATAATGTCATCTAAATACACCAAGCAGGTTGTAGGTTTCAACCCACGCAGCAGCAAGTCGGCAAATCTTTGAAAAGTGGCAGGGGCGTTTCTCAATCCAAATGGCATCCTTACAAATTCATACAATCCTGTAGGTACAACAAAAGCAGTTTTATGGCGGTCCTGGGGTGCAACAGGGATCTGATGGTACCCAGAACGCAAATCAAGGGTGGTAAAATACTTACAGTTGCCCAATCGGTCCAATGTTTCATCAATGCGCGGTAACGGATATGTGTCTGGTGTCGTTACCCGATTTACTGCCCGCATATCGACACATAGGCGATAGGCTTTCTCCCCATTTACTGATTTCTTTGGCACAACGACCACGGGGGACGCCCACGCACTCGAGGAGGGTTGTATGATTCCTGCTGCTAATTGCCGCTGAATCGTATCTTCAACTACAGACTGCAAATGATATGGTATACGGTAAGGTTTTTGTGCAATTGGCCGAGCTTCTCCGGTCGGAATTTCGTGCTGAACCAAATCCGTAGCCGGTAGAAACTGCCTCTCTTCAAACAACCACGAAAATTCCTCTAATACCGGCTGCAACATCCTTTTCTCCTCACTGTTTAAATGACCTAACTTCTCTGCTAACTGACTCCTTATCGTCGACGCGACATATCGCACTTCTCTAACTGAACATTTCTTTCCTTTCCTTCCTTTCTTATCTTTATTTCGCTGCTTCTCAGCTCCTCTTATTTCCTCAAAAATTTCCTGACCACTGGCAACAATAGTACCCTTCGGTATCACAACATCTTCTACACCAAAATTATCTATACTTACTGGTATCGCAAAACCCTTCTGTCTCCTTTCCGGTCGGCAGATACTTCTCTTTATATGTACTGACTGACGATCTAAAACATCATTCTGGGTGAGCGGGTCAACCAGAATGTCTGTATTAGGCTGTTCTTGATTTTTGACATCTATCCAGAGAATCTTTCCACTTCCGCCTTTTATCCTCACAGGGTCAGTGGTTTTTATCGCCCACATCTGCGGTTTTATGGGAGACTGTGAACGGCGCCTTTCGCAGCTCCCTCGCGTCTGACGGGGGTGCGCACTGCCAAATCGGTGAATTGCTTCGCCGAACTGCACAGTTCGCGTTCGATAATCCACTATCCCCTGATAACGGTGCAGGAAGTCATTCCCTAGTATGATGTCAAATTCACCCTTCTTTAGCCTCACTACCTCCATCCTCTGACTGTATTTACCCTCGTCTATTTGCAGATTCACTACACACGAACCTGCAGGGACAATTACTTCCTCTCCAAGGCCACTGATATGGTACCGGGGTGGCTGTAACACCCTTCGATCATTTTTCTCCACAAACAATACACTAACTTGAGCACCAGTATCAACTAAAATTCTAACTGATTTGTTCCCGAGTACGCCAAATAGACTAACGTGTTCCACCTCTTTACATTTTTCGGTCCTAACCGGGTGTATTATTTTTGTCGGGGGCGCGGGTGGGTGGCGGAACCTGCCCCCCAAGCGTTTCCCTGATTCGACCCCGCGTTGCGGCGGTGGCCGCGCATCTGATTTGAAAATGGTGACTTTGTGGAGCAAACATTATTAGCATGACCTACTGTCTGGCAAATAGTGCAATACGGCGCGCGACAGCGCATTGCCGTATGGTTGAGCTTCCCACAACGCTGACAAAATACTTGTTTTGCTGGGACCGGTACTGGGTTCGTTGGGCGCGGGGCGGCAGCGCAAAAACGCAACACCTCTTCGCGAAGCATTGCCAAACGAACAGCTTCAAACAGAGAAGTGGGGGAGGCTGCTTTGACTTCTCCTCCGATGCGGGGGTCAATACCGCGAACAAATGCATCAATTGCACGCGCTTCGGCTTCTGAGCGCAAAATTCTGTTTTCACTGGCATTTTCACCTAGCTTGTAGGTACGACAAGACACTGCTCGTATGCGATCTGCAAAGGCATCAAAATCCTCATTAGGCTTCTGCCTAAGGGTTGATAATTGATCTCTGTAATATGTGGTACCTCTGGTATCGGAATAACGCGTAGTCAATCCGCGGGCCAATACTTCAAATTCGTGCGTGTCACGCAATTCGTCCACTGTTTCTATGAACATTCGGGCTTCCCCTGTCAACTTGAGTCTGGCTACATTGACCAATAGATCATCCGGCCAGGCACACGTGCGACCCACATCACGAATATTTTGTAAGAACATAGCTACATTTTCGTGGGACTTCCCAGAAAAGGTGGGAATGAAATCAGCCGCAGGAAAATTGCTTACAGTCGCCATGTTAGCAGAAATTGTGGCGTTTGTATTAGAGACAGAATTAGTGTTAGTTGCCTCTGTTTGAGCATTTGTTACAGGGGTGGAGCTAGCCACAGGTATGGAAGTTCGCGCACTAGCTTCCAGCGTCTGTTTCAAGACGCGGTTTTGCTCAAGTAGCTCCTGATTTTGTGCGAATAACTGGCGCATTTGCGAATTTATGGCCTCGAGCGGGTCTTGCGAGGCGGGTGCCTCTACGGGGGTATCCCGTTCCGTCGCTCGTGTTCCCATCGGCATGTTTACAATTTTATGGGACGCTAGTGACCAGAAAAAAGTAATGATTGTTACAAAAAAAGGACGGCCACAAAGATTCTCAATCCAGCGGCGGAAGATCGTCGAAGCTATAGTTGTAAGCATCGCGGCGACTTACATGGTGATGGCGGCGGTGCGACGCATTGGTGGCGGCGACGGCGTGGTGCAGTGGCGGCGAGCGGTGGTCGGCGGGCGGCGGCGACGGCGTCCGGACCCGTGGGCGGCGGCAAATGTGTTGGCGGCGGACGGCGCTGGCTCGGCCGGTCGGCGATGGCGGCAGGCCCCTGGCGCGTCGTTGACAGCGGCGGGCGACGGTGGGCGGCGCGGCGACGGCGGATGACGGCGCCCCGGCAGGTCGCGCAGCGCAGCGCAGGCCCCTCGAACTCAGGCAGCGGGCAGCGCGGCGGCGTGCGGCTCACGTGGCTGACTAGCGTGGGCTGCCTCGCTGCAGCGCGCGCCCTGTGCGTGTTTAGTGGAGCAGCCACGGCCCACGTGGAGCAAACGTGGCGGCCGGTTGGCGCATTCCATGCGCGAAGTGTACGGCGTCTTGCCGGGAGAAATTTAGTGTAGCGACAAAGTCACTACGGGAACGTATCCAAACTTCTGACACCAGTTGTACAGGATGGCGGGTATGGGCAGGCGGTGGGCGTTATGGAATAATAGAGTAATTTTTAGAGAAAGGCCATTTATTGGCTAAAGCATGATGAAAAGGGGCTACATATGCCTAGGGAGGTGAGGGTGAGCCAGAGCTTACAATTTGGCGAACATTGTTCGCGAAGCTACCGAAAGTTGTTGTCTGCCAAAACTAAGTCCACAGTGCCGCAGCACCGGGAGAAGCGGGAGATGATCAATGCTACAGGGCGCGCATCCGACTCGCGGGTGAGCAAGAATACAAGAGAGCGGGCCCGGCGACGGGCGGCCGGGTATGTTCGACGCACCACGCGGCTTCCTCCACCCTGATTGGTCAGGACCGAGCAAACCGTGCGGGCGGCATGGAACTTTCCAGAGCGTTGCCTGCTAAGCGACGCCTGGGACGGCGTTACCTCGTCAGCACACGAGAGAGGCGCGTGAACAAGGTGCCCTTTCTCGGTGCTGACTTCCTGTTACTAGATCGTGGGACGAAAGAATTTACAGGCAGCTAACGCTGCCAGCCGTGGCTTGGCCGCAATGGAAAAATGAAGTTACTGGTTGGAGGCTCATATAATAAAGTAAAATCTCCTATTGTCTGGCTCATCCTTTACAGTACCCCTGCCTGCTGCTCCCACTTTTATAAGCCCTTTCTCTCTATCATTCTTGCTATGGCTGTCCTACAGAACCGATGTGCCACTATATGTCAACGTCAACGTCGTCTCTGTTACTCCCACTACGAGTCTCTCGAGTTAGCAAATGTACCTCGCCGGATGACGAGGCAATTGGCTACCTTATAAGCGTCATAGTTACTGCAGCCAGCTGCTCCCCCTTCTTTGAATCTTTGCTCCCTTTAAATCGTACTGTGGTCAGTCCTGCAGAAGCGATACGCCACCACCTGTCCATGTTACCGTTGTCTGAGTTACCTCAACAACGATTTCCTCGAGTTTTCAAATAAATTTCGCCGAGTGACGAGGCATTTGGCTACCTTAAGAGAGTCATAGTTACTGTTGCCAGCTGCTCGACCTCCCTTCTTTCTTTCCACTCTTTAATTATTACTGTGGTCAGTCCTGCAGGAGCAATATGCCACTACATGTAAACCTTAACGTTGTCTGAGCTACCTTATCGAAGATATCCTCGAGTTTTCAACAAAAAATTTCACATGGTGACGATTCATTTGGCTACCTTAAGAGAGTCATAGTACTCCTGCCTGCTGCTCCCACTTTTCTAACCCCATTCTCTCTATCATTCTTGCTATGGCCAGTCCTACGGATTCGATGTGCCACTATATGTCCACGTTAACGTCGTCACTGTTACTCCCACTACGAGTCTCTCGAGTTAGCAAATGTACCTCGCCGGATGACGAGGCATTTGGCTACCTTAAGAGAGTCATAGTTACTGCAGCCAGCTGCTCCCCCTTCATTGAATCTTACCTCTCTTTAATTCGTACCTTGGTGTCCTGCAGAAGCGATACGCCACCACCTGTCCATGTTACCGTTGTCTGAGTTACCTCAACAACGATTTCCTCGAGTTTTCAAATAAATTTCGCCGAGTGACGAGGCATTTGGCTACCTTAAGAGAGTCATAGTTACTGTTGCCAGCTGCTCGACCTACCTTCTTTCTTTCCACTCTTTATTTATTACTGTGGTCAGTCCTGCAGGAGCAATATGCCACTACATGTATACCTTAACGTTGTCTGAGCTACCTTATCGAAGATATCCTCGAGTTTTCAACAAAAAATTTCACATGGTGACGATTCATTTGGCTACCTTAAGAGAGTCATAGTACTCCTGCCTGCTGCTCCCACTTTTCCTTATCCCATTCTCTCTATCATTCTTGCTATGGCCTGTCCTACGGAACCGATGTGCCACTATGTGTCCACGTTAACGTCGTCACTGTTACTCCCACTACGAATCTCTCGAGTTAGCAAATGTACCTCGCCGGATGACGAGGCATTTGGCTACCTTAAGAGAGTCATAGTTACTGCAGCCAGCTGCTCCCCCTTCTTTGAATCTTTCCTCTCTTTAATTCGTACCTTGGTGTCCTGCAGAAGCGATACGCCACCACCTGTCCATGTTACCGTTGTCTGAGTTACCTCAACAACGATTTCCTCGAGTTTTCAAATAAATTTCGCCGAGTGACGAGGCATTTGGCTACCTTAAGAGAGTCACAGTTAGTGTTGCCAGCTGCTCGACCTACCTTCTTTCTTTCCACTCTTTAATTATTACTGTGGTCAGTCCTGCAGGAGCAATATGCCACTACATTTATACCTTAACGTTGTCTGAGCTACCTTAACGAAGATATTCTCGAGTTTTCAAAAAAAATTTCACATGGTGACGAGGCATTTGACTACCTTAAGAGAGTCATAGTACCCCTGCCTGCTGCTCCCACTTTTCTAAGCCCTTTCTCTCTATCATTCTTGCTATGGCTGTCCTACAGAACCGATGTGCCACTATATGTCAACGTCAACGTCGTCTCTGTTACTCCCACTACGAGTCTCTCGAGTTAGCAAATGTACCTCGCCGGATGACGAGGCATTTGGCTACCTTATAAGCGTCATAGTTACTGCAGCCAGCTGCTCCCCCTTCTTTGAATCTTTGCTCCCTTTAAATCGTACTGTGGTCAGTCCTGCAGAAGCGATACGCCACCACCTGTCCATGTTACCGTTGTCTGAGTTACCTCAACAACGTTTTCCTCGAGTTTCCAAATAAATTTCGCCGAGTGACGAGGCATTTGGCTACCTTAAGAGAGTCATAGTTACTGTTGCCAGCTGCTCGACCTACCTTCTTTCTTTCCACTCTTTAATTATTACTGTGGTCAGTCCTGCAGGAGCAATATGCCACTACATGTAAACCTTAACGTTGTCTGAGCTACCTTATCGAAGATATCCTCGAGTTTTCAACAAAAAATTTCACATGGTGACGATTCATTTGGCTACCTTAAGAGAGTCATAGTACTCCTGCCTGCTGCTCCCACTTTTCCTTATCCCATTCTCTCTATCATTCTTGCTATGGCCTGTCCTACGGAACCAATGTGCCACTATATGTCCACGTCAACGTCGTCTCTGTTACTCCCACTACGAGTCTCTCGAGTTAGCAAATGTACCTCGCCGGATGACGAGGCATTTGGCTACCTTAAGAGAGTCATAGTTACTGCAGCCAGCTGCTCCCCCTTCTTTGAATCTTTCCTCTCTTTAATTCGTACCTTGGTGTCCTGCAGAAGCGATACGCCACCACCTGTCCATGTTACCGTTGTCTGAGTTACTTCAACGACGATTTCCTCGAGTTTTCAAATAAATTTCGCCGAGTGACGAGGCATTTGGCACCCTTAAGAGAGTCATAGTTACTGCTGCCAGCTGCTCGACCTACTTTCTTTCTTTCCACTCATTAATTATTACTGTGGTCAGTCCTGCAGGGGCAATATGCCACTACATGTATACCTTAACGTTGTCTGAGCTACCTTAACGAAGATATTCTCGAGTTTTAAAAAAAAATTTAACATGGTGACGAGGCATTTGGCTACCTTAAGAGAGTCATAGTACCCCTGCCTGCTGCTCCCACTTTTCTAAGCCCTTTCTCTCAATCATTCTTGCTATGGCTGTCCTACAGAACCGATGTGCCACTATATGTCCACGTCAACGTCGTCTCTGTTACTCCCACTACGAGTCTCTCGAGTTAGCAAATGTACCTCGCCGGATGACGAGGCATTTGGCTACCTTATAAGCGTCATAGTTACTGCAGCCAGCTGCTCCCCCTTCTTTGAATCTTTCCTCCCTTTAAATCGTACTGTGTTCAGTCCTGCAGAAGCGATACGCCACCACCTGTCCATGTTACCGTTGTCTGAGTTACCTCAACAACGATTTCCTCGAGTTTTCAAATAAATTTCGCCGAGTGACGAGGCATTTGGCTACCTTAAGAGAGTCATAGTTACTGTTGCCAGCTGCTCGACCTACCTTCTTTCTTTCCACTCTTTAATTATTACTGTGGTCAGTCCTGCAGGAGCAATATGCCACTACATGTAAACCTTAACGTTGTCTGAGCTACCTTATCGAAGATATCCTCGAGTTTTCAACAAAAAATTTCACATGGTGACGATTCATTTGGCTACCTTAAGAGAGTCATAGTACTCCTGCCTGCTGCTCCCACTTTTCTAAGCCCATTCTCTCTATCATTCTTGCTATGGCCTGTCCTACGGATTCGATGTGCCACTATATGTCCACGTTAACGTCGTCACTGTTACTCCCACTACGAGTCTCTCGAGTTAGCAAATGTACCTCGCCGGATGACGAGGCATTTGGCTACCTTATAAGCGTCATAGTTACTGCAGCCAGCTGCTCCCCCTTCTTTGAATCTTTGCTCCCTTTAAATCGTACTGTGGTCAGTCCTGCAGAAGCGATACGCCACCACCTGTCCATGTTACCGTTGTCTGAGTTACCTCAACAACGATTTCCTCGAGTTTTCAAATAAATTTCGCCGAGTGACGAGGCATTTGGCTACCTTAAGAGAGTCATAGTTACTGTTGCCAGCTGCTCGACCTACCTTCTTTCTTTCCACTCTTTAATTATTACTGTGGTCAGTCCTGCAGGAGCAATATGCCACTACATGTATACCTTAACGTTGTCTGAGCTACCTTATCGAAGATATCCTCGAGTTTTCAACAAAAAATTTCACATGGTGACGATTCATTTGGCTACCTTAAGAGAGTCATAGTACTCCTTCCTGCTGCTCCCACTTTTCCTTATCCCATTCTCTCTATCATTCTTGCTATGGCCTGTCCTACGGAACCGATGTGCCACTATATGTCCACGTTAACGTCGTCACTGTTACTCCCACTACGAGTCTCTCGAGTTAGCAAATGTACCTCGCCGGATGACGAGGCATTTGGCTACCTTAAGAGAGTCATAGTTACTGCAGCCAGCTGCTCCCCCTTCTTTGAATCTTTCCTCTCTTTAATTCGTACCTTGGTGTCCTGCAGAAGCGATACGCCACCACCTGTCCATGTTACCGTTGTCTGAGTTACCTCAACAACGATTTCCTCGAGTTTTCAAATAAATTTCGCCGAGTGACGAGGCATTTGGCTACCTTAAGAGAGTCATAGTTAGTGTTGCCAGCTGCTCGACCTACCTTCTTTCTTTCCACTCTTTAATTATTACTGTGGTCAGTCCTGCAGGAGCAATATGCCACTACATTTATACCTTAACGTTGTCTGAGCTACCTTAACGAAGATATTCTCGAGTTTTCAAAAAAAATTTCACATGGTGACGAGGCATTTGACTACCTTAAGAGAGTCATAGTACCCCTGCCTGCTGCTCCCACTTTTCTAAGCCCTTTCTCTCTATCATTCTTGCTATGGCTGTCCTACAGAACCGATGTGCCACTATATGTCAACGTCAACGTCGTCTCTGTTACTCCCACTACGAATCTCTCGAGTTAGCAAATGTACCTCGCCGGATGACGAGGCATTTGGCTACCTTATAAGCGTCATAGTTACTGCAGCCAGCTGCTCCCCCTTCTATGAATCTTTGCTCCCTTTAAATCGTACTGTGGTCAGTCCTGCAGAAGCGATACGCCATCACCTGTCCATGTTACCGTTGTCTGAGTTACCTCAACAACGATTTCCTCGAGTTTTCAAATAAATTTCGCCGAGTGACGAGGCATTTGGCTACCTTAAGAGAGTCATAGTTACTGTTGCCAGCTGCTCGACCTACCTTCTTTCTTTCCACTCTTTAATTATTACTGTGGTCAGTCCTGCAGGAGCAATATGCCACTACATGTATACCTTAACGTTGTCTGAGCTACCTTATCGAAGATATCCTCGAGTTTTCAACAAAAAATTTCACATGGTGACGATTCATTTGGCTACCTTAAGAGAGTCATAGTACTCCTGCCTGCTGCTCCCACTTTTCCTTATCCCATTCTCTCTATCATTCTTGCTATGGCCTGTCCTACGGAACCGATGTGCCACTATATGTCCACGTTAACGTCGTCACTGTTACTCCCACTACGAGTCTCTCGAGTTAGCAAATGTACCTCGCCGGATGACGAGGCATTTGGATACCTTAAGAGAGTCATAGTTACTGCAGCCAGCTGCTCCCCCTTCTTTGAATCTTTCCTCTCTTTAATTCGTACCTTGGTGTCCTGCAGAAGCGATACGCCACCACTTGTCCATGTTACCGTTGTCTGAGTTACCTCAACAACGATTTCCTCGAGTTTTCAAATAAATTTCGCCGAGTGACGAGGCATTTGGCTACCTTAAGAGAGTCATAGTTAGTGTTGCCAGCTGCTCGACCTACCTTCTTTCTTTCCACTCTTTAATTATTACTGTGGTCTGTCCTGCAGGAGCAATATGCCACTACATTTATACCTTAACGTTGTCTGAGCTACCTTAACGAAGATATTCTCGAGTTTTCAAAAAAAATTTCACATGGTGACGAGGCATTTGACTACCTTAAGAGAGTCATAGTACCCCTGCCTGCTGCTCCCACTTTTCTAAGCCCTTTCTCTCTATCATTCTTGCTATGGCTGTCCTACAGAACCGATGTGCCACTATATGTCAACGTCAACGTCGTCTCTGTTACTCCCACTACGAGTCTCTCGAGTTAGCAAATGTACCTCGCCGGATGACGAGGCATTTGGCTACCTTATAAGCGTCATAGTTACTGCAGCCAGCTGCTCCCCCTTCTTTGAATCTTTGCTCCCTTTAAATCGTACTGTGGTCAGTCCTGCAGAAGCGATACGCCACCACCTGTCCATGTTACCGTTGTCTGAGTTACCTCAACAACGATTTCCTCGAGTTTTCAAATAAATTTCGCCGAGTGACGAGGCATTTGGCTACCTTAAGAGAGTCATAGTTACTGTTGCCAGCTGCTCGACCTACCTTCTTTCTTTCCACTCTTTAATTATTACTGTGGTCAGTCCTGCAGGAGCAATATGCCACTACATGTAAACCTTAACGTTGTCTGAGCTACCTTATCGAAGATATCCTCGAGTTTTCAACAAAAAATTTCACATGGTGACGATTCATTTGGCTACCTTAAGAGAGTCATAGTACTCCTGCCTGCTGCTCCCACTTTTTCTTATCCCATTCTCTCTATAATTCTTGCTATGGCCTGTCCTACGGAACCGATGTGCCACTATATGTCCACGTTAACGTCGTCACTGTTACTCCCACTACGAGTCTCTCGAGTTAGCAAATGTACCTCGCCGGATGACGAGGCATTTGGCTACCTTAAGAGAGTCATAGTTACTGCAGCCAGCTGCTCCCCCTTCTTTGAATCTTTCCTCTCTTTAATTCGTACCTCGGTGTCCTGCAGAAGCGATACGCCACCACCTGTCCATGTTACCGTTGTCTGAGTTACCTCAACAACGATTTCCTCGAGTTTTCAAATAAATTTCGCCGAGTGACGAGGCATTTGGCTACCTTAAGAGAGTCATAGTTAGTGTTGCCAGCTGCTCGACCTACCTTCTTTCTTTCCACTCTTTAATTATTACTGTGGTCAGTCCTGCAGGAGCAATATGCCACTACATTTATACCTTAACGTTGTCTGAGCTACCTTAACGAAGATATTCTCGAGTTTTCAAAAAAAATTTCACATGGTGACGAGGCATTTGACTACCTTAAGAGAGTCATAGTACCCCTGCCTGCTGCTCCCACTTTTCTAAGCCCTTTCTCTCTATCATTCTTGCTATGGCTGTCCTACAGAACCGATGTGCCACTATATGTCAACGTCAACGTCGTCTCTGTTACTCCCACTACGAGTCTCTCGAGTTAGCAAATGTACCTCGCCGGATGACGAGGCATTTGGCTACCTTATAAGCGTCATAGTTACTGCAGCCAGCTGCTCCCCCTTCTTTGAATCTTTCCTCCCTTTAAATCGTACTGTGGTACTGTGGTCAGTCCTGCAGAAGCGATACGCCACCACCTGTCCATGTTACCGTTGTCTGAGTTACCTCAACAACGATTTCCTCGAGTTTTCAAATAAATTTCGCCGAGTGACGAGGCATTTGGCTACCTTAAGAGAGTCATAGTTACTGTTGCCAGCTGCTCGACCTACCTTCTTTCTTTCCACTCTTTAATTATTACTGTGGTCAGTCCTGCAGGAGCAATATGCCACTACATGTAAACCTTAACGTTGTCTGAGCTACCTTATCGAAGATATCCTCGAGTTTTCAACAAAAAATTTCACATGGTGACGATTCATTTGGCTACCTTAAGGGAGTCATAGTACTCCTGCCTGCTGCTCCCACTTTTTCTTATCCCATTCTCTCTATAATTCTTGCTATGGCCTGTCCTACGGAACCGATGTGCCACTATATGTCCACGTTAACGTCGTCACTGTTACTCCCACTACGAGTCTCTCGAGTTAGCAAATGTACCTCGCCGGATGACGAGGCATTTGGCTACCTTAAGAGAGTCATAGTTACTGCAGCCAGCTGCTCCCCCTTCTTTGAATCTTTCCTCTCTTTAATTCGTACCTTGGTGTCCTGCAGAAGCGATACGCCACCACCTGTCCATGTTACCGTTGTCTGAGTTACCTCAACAACGATTTCCTCGAGTTTTCAAATAAATTTCGCCGAGTGACGAGGCATTTGGCTACCTTAAGAGAGTCATAGTTAGTGTTGCCAGCTGCTCGACCTACCTTCTTTCTTTCCACTCTTTAATTATTACTGTGGTCAGTCCTGCAGGAGCAATATGCCACTACATTTATACCTTAACGTTGTCTGAGCTACCTTAACGAAGATATTCTCGAGTTTTCAAAAAAAATTTCACATGGTGACGAGGCATTTGACTACCTTAAGAGAGTCATAGTACCCCTGCCTGCTGCTCCCACTTTTCTAAGCCCTTTCTCTCTATCATTCTTGCTATGGCTGTCCTACAGAACCGATGTGCCACTATATGTCAACGTCAACGTCGTCTCTGTTACTCCCACTACGAGTCTCTCGAGTTAGCAAATGTACCTCGCCGGATGACGAGGCATTTGGCTACCTTATAAGCGTCATAGTTACTGCAGCCAGCTGCTCCCCCTTCTTTGAATCTTTCCTCCCTTTAAATCGTACTGTGGTCAGTCCTGCAGAAGCGATACGCCACCACCTGTCCATGTTACCGTTGTCTGAGTTACCTCAACAACGATTTCCTCGAGTTTTCAAATAAATTTCGCCGAGTGACGAGGCATTTGGCTACCTTAAGAGAGTCATAGTTACTGTTGCCAGCTGCTCGACCTACCTTCTTTCTTTCCACTCTTTAATTATTACTGTGGTCAGTCCTGCAGGAGCAATATGCCACTACATGTAAACCTTAACGTTGTCTGAGCTACCTTATCGAAGATATCCTCGAGTTTTCAACAAAAAATTTCACATGGTGACGATTCATTTGGCTACCTTAAGGGAGTCATAGTACTCCTGCCTGCTGCTCCCACTTTTTCTTATCCCATTCTCTCTATAATTCTTGCTATGGCCTGTCCTACGGAACCGATGTGCCACTATATGTCCACGTTAACGTCGTCACTGTTACTCCCACTACGAGTCTCTCGAGTTAGCAAATGTACCTCGCCGGATGACGAGGCATTTGGCTACCTTAAGAGAGTCATAGTTACTGCAGCCAGCTGCTCCCCCTTCTTTGAATCTTTCCTCTCTTTAATTCGTACCTTGGTGTCCTGCAGAAGCGATACGCCACCACCTGTCCATGTTACCGTTGTCTGAGTTACCTCAACAACGATTTCCTCGAGTTTTCAAATAAATTTCGCCGAGTGACGAGGCATTTGGCTACCTTAAGAGAGTCATAGTTAGTGTTGCCAGCTGCTCGACCTACCTTCTTTCTTTCCACTCTTTAATTATTACTGTGGTCAGTCCTGCAGGAGCAATATGCCACTACATTTATACCTTAACGTTGTCTGAGCTACCTTAACGAAGATATTCTCGAGTTTTCAAAAAAAATTTCACATGGTGACGAGGCATTTGACTACCTTAAGAGAGTCATAGTACCCCTGCCTGCTGCTCCCACTTTTCTAAGCCCTTTCTCTCTATCATTCTTGCTATGGCTGTCCTACAGAACCGATGTGCCACTATATGTCAACGTCAACGTCGTCTCTGTTACTCCCACTACGAGTCTCTCGAGTTAGCAAATGTACCTCGCCGGATGACGAGGCATTTGGCTACCTTATAAGCGTCATAGTTACTGCAGCCAGCTGCTCCCCCTTCTTTGAATCTTTCCTCCCTTTAAATCGTACTGTGGTCAGTCCTGCAGAAGCGATACGCCACCACCTGTCCATGTTACCGTTGTCTGAGTTACCTCAACAACGATTTCCTCGAGTTTTCAAATAAATTTCGCCGAGTGACGAGGCATTTGGCTACCTTAAGAGAGTCATAGTTACTGTTGCCAGCTGCTCGACCTACCTTCTTTCTTTCCACTCTTTAATTATTACTGTGGTCAGTCCTGCAGGAGCAATATGCCACTACATGTAAACCTTAACGTTGTCTGAGCTACCTTATCGAAGATATCCTCGAGTTTTCAACAAAAAATTTCACATGGTGACGATTCATTTGGCTACCTTAAGGGAGTCATAGTACTCCTGCCTGCTGCTCCCACTTTTTCTTATCCCATTCTCTCTATAATTCTTGCTATGGCCTGTCCTACGGAACCGATGTGCCACTATATGTCCACGTTAACGTCGTCACTGTTACTCCCACTACGAGTCTCTCGAGTTAGCAAATGTACCTCGCCGGATGACGAGGCATTTGGCTACCTTAAGAGAGTCATAGTTACTGCAGCCAGCTGCTCCCCCTTCTTTGAATCTTTCCTCTCTTTAATTCGTACCTTGGTGTCCTGCAGAAGCGATACGCCACCACCTGTCCATGTTACCGTTGTCTGAGTTACCTCAACAACGATTTCCTCGAGTTTTCAAATAAATTTCGCCGAGTGACGAGGCATTTGGCTACCTTAAGAGAGTCATAGTTAGTGTTGCCAGCTGCTCGACCTACCTTCTTTCTTTCCACTCTTTAATTATTACTGTGGTCAGTCCTGCAGGAGCAATATGCCACTACATTTATACCTTAACGTTGTCTGAGCTACCTTAACGAAGATATTCTCGAGTTTTCAAAAAAAATTTCACATGGTGACGAGGCATTTGACTACCTTAAGAGAGTCATAGTACCCCTGCCTGCTGCTCCCACTTTTCTAAGCCCTTTCTCTCTATCATTCTTGCTATGGCTGTCCTACAGAACCGATGTGCCACTATATGTCAACGTCAACGTCGTCTCTGTTACTCCCACTACGAGTCTCTCGAGTTAGCAAATGTACCTCGCCGGATGACGAGGCATTTGGCTACCTTATAAGCGTCATAGTTACTGCAGCCAGCTGCTCCCCCTTCTTTGAATCTTTCCTCCCTTTAAATCGTACTGTGGTCAGTCCTGCAGAAGCGATACGCCACCACCTGTCCATGTTACCGTTGTCTGAGTTACCTCAACAACGATTTCCTCGAGTTTTCAAATAAATTTCGCCGAGTGACGAGGCATTTGGCTACCTTAAGAGAGTCATAGTTACTGTTGCCAGCTGCTCGACCTACCTTCTTTCTTTCCACTCTTTAATTATTACTGTGGTCAGTCCTGCAGGAGCAATATGCCACTACATGTAAACCTTAACGTTGTCTGAGCTACCTTATCGAAGATATCCTCGAGTTTTCAACAAAAAATTTCACATGGTGACGATTCATTTGGCTACCTTAAGGGAGTCATAGTACTCCTGCCTGCTGCTCCCACTTTTTCTTATCCCATTCTCTCTATAATTCTTGCTATGGCCTGTCCTACGGAACCGATGTGCCACTATATGTCCACGTTAACGTCGTCACTGTTACTCCCACTACGAGTCTCTCGAGTTAGCAAATGTACCTCGCCGGATGACGAGGCATTTGGCTACCTTAAGAGAGTCATAGTTACTGCAGCCAGCTGCTCCCCCTTCTTTGAATCTTTAATCTCTTTAATTCGTACCTTGGTGTCCTGCAGAAGCGATACGCCACCACCTGTCCATGTTACCGTTGTCTGAGTTACCTCAACAACGATTTCCTCGAGTTTTCAAATAAATTTCGCCGAGTGACGAGGCATTTGGCTACCTTAAGAGAGTCATAGTTAGTGTTGCCAGCTGCTCGACCTACCTTCTTTCTTTCCACTCTTTAATTATTACTGTGGTCAGTCCTGCAGGAGCAATATGCCACTACATTTATACCTTAACGTTGTCTGAGCTACCTTAACGAAGATATTCTCGAGTTTTCAAAAAAAATTTCACATGGTGACGAGGCATTTGACTACCTTAAGAGAGTCATAGTACCCCTGCCTGCTGCTCCCACTTTTCTAAGCCCTTTCTCTCTATCATTCTTGCTATGGCTGTCCTTCAGAACCGATGTGCCACTATATGTCAACGTCAACGTCGTCTCTGTTACTCCCACTACGAGTCTCTCGAGTTAGCAAATGTACCTCGCCGGATGACGAGGCATTTGGCTACCTTATAAGCGTCATAGTTACTGCAGCCAGCTGCTCCCCCTTCTTTGAATCTTTGCTCCCTTTAAATCGTACTGTGGTCAGTCCTGCAGAAGCGATACGCCACCACCTGTCCATGTTACCGTTGTCTGAGTTACCTCAACAACGATTTCCTCGAGTTTTCAAATAAATTTCGCCGAGTGACGAGGCATTTGGCTACCTTAAGAGAGTCAGAGTTAGTGTTGCCAGCTGCTCGACCTACCTTCTTTCTTTCCACTCTTTAATTATTACTGTGG
Organism: Schistocerca americana; assembly: GCF_021461395.2. Taxonomy (NCBI): domain Eukaryota; kingdom Metazoa; phylum Arthropoda; class Insecta; order Orthoptera; family Acrididae; genus Schistocerca; species Schistocerca americana. Next base: position 42,506,900 of record NC_060122.1, read on the forward strand.
TCAGTCCTGCAGGAGCAATATGCCACTACATGTATACCTTAACGTTGTCTGAGCTACCTTATCGAAGATATCCTCGAGTTTTCAACAAAAAAATTCACATGGTGACGATTCATTTGGCTACCTTAAGAGAGTCATAGTACTCCTGCCTGCTGCTCCCACTTTTCCTTATCCCATTCTCTCTATCATTCTTGCTATGGCCTGTCCTACGGAACCGATGTGCCACTATATGTCCACGTCAACGTCGTCTCTGTTACTCCCACTACGAGTCTCTCGAGTTAGCAAATTTACCTCGCCGGATGACGAGGCATTTGGCTACCAGAGTCATAGTTACTGCAGCCAGCTGCTCCCCCTTCTTTGAATCTTTCCTCTCTTTAATTCGTACCTTGGTGTCCTGCAGAAGCGATACGCCACCACCTGTCCATGTTACCGTTGTCTGAGTTACTTCAACGACGATTTCCTCGAGTTTTCAAATAAATTTCGCCGAGTGACGAGGCATTTGGCACCCTTAAGAGAGTCATAGTTACTGCTGCCAGCTGCTCGACCTACTTTCTTTCTTTCCACTCATTAATTATTACTGTGGTCAGTCCTGCAGGGGCAATATGCCACTACATGTATACCTTAACGTTGTCTGAGCTACCTTAACGAAGATATTCTCGAGTTTTCAAAAAAAATTTAACATGGTGACGAGGCATTTGGCTACCTTAAGAGAGTCATAGTACCCCTGCCTGCTGCTCCCACTTTTCTAAGCCCTTTCTCTCTATCATTCTTGCTATGGCTGTCCTACAGAACCGATGTGCCACTATATGTCAACGTCAACGTCGACTCTGTTACTCCCACTACGAGTCTCTCGAGTTAGCAAATGTACCTCGCCGGATGACGAGGCATTTGGCTACCTTATAAGCGTCATAGTTACTGCAGCCAGCTGCTCCCCCTTCTTTGAATCTTTCCTCCCTTTAAATCGTACTGTGGTCAGTCCTGCAGAAGCGTTACGCCACCACCTGTCCATGTTACCGTTGTCTGAGTTACCTCAACAACGATTTCCTCGAGTTTTCAAATAAATTTCGCCGAGTGACGAGGCATTTGGCTACCTTAAGAGAGTCATAGTTACTGTTGCCAGCTGCTCGACCTACCTTCTTTCTTTCCACTCCTTAATTATTACTGTGGTCAGTCCTGCAGGAGCAATATGCCACTACATGTAAACCTTAACGTTGTCTGAGCTACCTTATCGAAGATATCCTCGAGTTTTCAACAAAAAATTTCACATGGTGACGATTCATTTGGCTACCTTAAGAGAGTCATAGTACTCCTGCCTGCTGCTCCCATTTTTCTAAGCCCATTCTCTCTATCATTCTTGCTATGGCCTGTCCTACGGATTCGATGTGCCACTATATGTCCACGTTAACGTCGTCACTGTTACTCCCACTACGAGTCTCTCGAGTTAGCAAATGTACCTCGCCGGATGACGAGGCATTTGGCTACCTTATAAGCGTCATAGTTACTGCAGCCAGCTGCTCCCCCTTCTTTGAATCTTTGCTCCCTTTAAATCGTACTGTGGTCAGTCCTGCAGAAGCGATACGCCACCACCTGTCCATGTTACCGTTGTCTGAGTTACCTCAACCACGATTTCCTCGAGTTTTCAAATAAATTTCGCCGTGTGACGAGGCATTTGGCTACCTTAAGAGAGTCATAGTTACTGTTGCCAGCTGCTCGACCTACCTTCTTTCTTTCCACTCTTTAATTATTACTGTGGTCAGTCCTGCAGGAGCAATATGCCGCTACATGTAAACCTTAACGTGTCTGAGCTACCTTATCGAAGATATCCTCGAGTTTTCAACAAAAAATTTCACATGGTGACGATTCATTTGGCTACCTTAAGAGAGTCATAGTACTCCTGCCTGCTGCTCCCACTTTTCTAAGCCCATTCTCTCTATCATTCTTGCTATGGCCTGTCCTACGGAACCGATGTGCCACTATATGTCCACGTTAACGTCGTCACTGTTACTCCCACTACGAGTCTCTCGAGTTAGCAAATGTACCTCGCCGGATGACGAGGCATTTGGCTACCTTAAGAGAGTCATAGTTACTGCAGCCAGCTGCTCCCCCTTCTTTGAATCTTTCCTCTCTTTAATTCGTACCTTGGTGTCCTGCAGAAGCGATACGCCACCACCTGTCCATGTTACCGTTGTCTGAGTTACTTCAACGACGATTTCCTCGAGTTTTCAAATAAATTTCGCCGAGTGACGAGGCATTTGGCACCCTTAAGAGAGTCATAGTTACTGCTGCCAGCTGCTCGACCTACTTTCTTTCTTTCCACTCATTAATTATTACTGTGGTCAGTCCTGCAGGAGCAATATGCCACTACATGTATACCTTAACGTTGTCTGAGCTACCTTAACGAAGATATTCTCGAGTTTTCAAAAAAAATTTCACATGGTGACGAGGCATTTGACAACCTTAAGAGAGTCATAGTACCCCTGCCTGCTGCTCCCACTTTTCTAAGCCCTTTCTCTCTATCAATCTTGCTATGGCTGTCCTACAGAACCGATGTGCCACTATATGTCAACGTCAACGTCGTCTCTGTTACTCCCACTACGAGTCTCTCGAGTTAGCAAATGTACCTCGCCGGATGACGAGGCATTTGGCTACCTTATAAGCGTCATAGTTACTGCAGCCAGCTGCTCCCCCTTCTTTGAATCTTTCCTCCCTTTAAATCGTACTGTGGTCAGTCCTGCAGAAGAGATACGCCACCACCTGTCCATGTTACCGTTGTCTGAGTTACCTCAACAACGATTTCCTCGAGTTTTCAAATAAATTCCGCCGAGTGACGAGGCATTTGGCAACCTTAAGAGAGTCATAGTTACTGTTGCCAGCTGCTCGACCTACCTTCTTTCTTTCCACTCTTTAATTATTACTGTGGTCAGTCCTGCAGGAGCAATATGCCACTACATGTATACCTTAACGTTGTCTGAGCTACCTTGTCGAAGATATCCTCGAGTTTTCAACAAAAAATTTCACATGGTGACGATTCATTTGGCTACCTTAAGAGAGTCATAGTACTCCTGCCTGCTGCTCCCACTTTTCTAAGCCCATTCTCTCTATCATTCTTGCTATGGCCTGTCCTACGGAACCGATGTGCCACTATATGTCCACGTTAACGACGTCACTGTTACTCCCACTACGAGTCTCTCGAGTTAGCAAATGTACCTCGCCGGATGACGAGGCATTTGGCTACCTTATAAGCGTCATAGTTACTGCAGCCAGCTGCTCCCCCTTCTTTGAATCTTTCCTCCCTTTAAATCGTACTGTGGTCAGTCCTGCAGAAGCGATACGCCACCACCTGTCCATGTTACCGTTGTCTGAGTTACCTCAACAACGATTTCCTCGAGTTTTCAAATAAATGTCGCCGAGTGACGAGGCATTTGGCTACCTTAAGAGAGTCATAGTTACTGTTGCCAGCTGCTCGACCTACCTTCTTTCTTTGCACTCTTTAATTATTACTGTGGTCAGTCCTGCAGGAGCAATATGCCACTACATGTATACCTTAACGTTGTCTGAGCTACCTTATCGAAGATATCCTCGAGTTTTCAACAAAAAATTTCACATGGTGACGATTCATTTGGCTACCTTAAGAGAGTCATAGTACTCCTGCCTGCTGCGCCCACTTTTCTAAGCCCATTCTCTCTATCACTCTTGCTATGGCCTGTCCTACGGAACCGATGTGCCACTATATGTCCACGTTAACGTCGTCACTGTTACTCCCACTACGAGTCTCTCGAGTTAGCAAATGTACCTCGCCGGATGACGAGGCATTTGGCTACCTTAAGAGAGTCATAGTTACTGCAGCCAGCTGCTCCCCCTTCTTTGAATCTTTCCTCTCTTTAATTCGTACCTTGGTGTCCTGCAGAAGCGATACGCCACCACCTGTCCATGTTACCGTTGTCTGAGTTACCTCAACAACGATTTCCTCGAGTTTTCAAATAAATTTCGCCGAGTGACGAGGCATTTGGCAACCTTAAGAGAGTCATAGTTACTGTTGCCAGCTGCTCGACCTACCTTCTTTCTTTCCACTCTTTAAATATTACTGTGGTCAGTCCTGCAGGAGCAATATGCCACTACATGTATACCTTAACGTTGTCTGAGCTACCTTGTCGAAGATATCCTCGAGTTTTCAACAAAAAATTTCACATGGTGACGATTCATTTGGCTACCTTAAGAGAGTCATAGTACTCCTGCCTGCTGCTCCCACTTTTCTAAGCCCATTCTCTCTATCATTCTTGCTATGGCCTGTCCTACGGAACCGATGTGCCACTATATGTCCACGTTAACGACGTCACTGTTACTCCCACTACGAGTCTCTCGAGTTAGCAAATGTACCTCGCCGGATGACGAGGCATTTGGCTACCTTAAGAGAGTCATAGTTACTGCAGCCAGCTGCTCCCCCTTCTTTGAATCTTTCCTCTCTTTAATTCGTACCTTGGTGTATTGCAGAAGCGATACGCCACCACCTGTCCATGTTACCGTTGTCTGAGTTACTTCAACGACGATTTCCTAGAGTTTTCAAATAAATTTCGCCGAGTGACGAGGCATTTGGCACCCTTAAGAGAGTCATAGTTACTGCTGCCAGCTGCTCGACCTACTTTCTTTCTTTCCACTCATTAATTATTACTGTGGTCAGTCCTGCAGGAGCAATATGCCACTACATGTATACCTTAACGTTGTCTGAGCTACCTTAACGAAGATATTCTCGAGTTTTCAAAAAAAATTTCACATGGTGACGAGGCATTTGACAACCTTAAGAGAGTCATAGTACCCCTGCCTGCTGCTCCCACTTTTCTAAGCCCTTTCTCTCTATCATTCTTTCTATGGCTGTCCTACAGAACCGATGTGCCACTATATGTCCACGTTAACGACGTCACTGTTACTCCCACTACGAGTCTCTCGAGTTAGCAAATGTACCTCGCCGGATGACGAGGCATTTGGCTACCTTATAAGCGTCAACGTCGTCTCTGTTACTCCCACTACGAGTCTCTCGAGTTAGCAAATGTACCTCGCCGGATGACGAGGCATTTGGCTACCTTATAAGCGTCATAGTTACTGCAGCCAGCTGCTCCCCGTTCTTTGAATCATTCCTCCCTTTAAATCGTACTGTGGTCAGTCCTGCAGAAGCGATACGCCACCACCTGTCCATGTTACCGTTGTCTGAGTTACCTCAACAACGATTTCCTCGAGTTTTCAAATAAATGTCGCCGAGTGACGAGGCATTTGGCTACCTTAAGAGAGTCATAGTTACTGTTGCCAGCTGCTCGACCTACCTTCTTTCTTTGCACTCTTTAATTATTACTGTGGTCAGTCTTGCAGGAGCAATATGCCACTACATGTATACCTTAACGTTGTCTGAGCTACCTTATCGAAGATATCCTCGAGTTTTCAACAAAAAATTTCACATGGTGACGATTCATTTGGCTACCTTAAGAGAGTCATAGTACTCCTGCCTGCTGCTCCCACTTTTCTAAGCCCATTCTCTCTATCACTCTTGCTATGGCCTGTCCTACGGAACCGATGTGCCACTATATGTCCACGTTAACGTCGTCACTGTTACTCCCACTACGAGTCTCTCGAGTTAGCAAATGTACCTCGCCGGATGACGAGGCATTTGGCTACCTTAAGAGAGTTATAGTTACTGCAGCCAGCTGCTCCCCCTTCTGTGAATCTTTCCTCTCTTTAATTCGTACCTTGGTGTCCTGCAGAAGCGATACGCCACCACCTGTCCATGTTACCGTTGTCTGAGTTACTTCAACGACGATTTCCTCGAGTTTTCAAATAAATTTCGCCGAGTGACGAGGCATTTGCCACCCTTAAGAGAATCATAGTTACTGCTGCCAGCTGCTCGACCTACTTTCTTTCTTTCCACTCATTAATTGCTACTGTGGTCAGTCCTGCAGGGGCAATATGCCACTACATGTATACCTTAACGTTGTCTGAGCTACCTTAACGAAGATAATCTCGAGTTTTCAAAAAAAATTTCACATGGTGACGAGGCATTTGACTACCTTAAGAGAGTCATAGTATCCCTGCCTGCTGCTTCCACTTTTCTAAGCCCTTTCTCTCTATCATTCTTGCTATGGCTGTCCTACAGAACCGATGTGCCACTATATGTCCACGTCAACGTCGTCTCTGTTACTCCCACTACGAGTCTCTCGAGTTAGCAAATGTACCTCGCCGGATGACGAGGCATTTGGCTACCTTATAAGCGTCATAGTTACTGCAGCCAGCTGCTCCCCGTTCTTTGAATCTTTCCTCCCTTTAAATCGTACTGTGGTCAGTCCTGCAGAAGAGATACGCCACCACCTGTCTATGTTACCGTTGTCTGAGTTACCTCAACAACGATTTCCTCGAGTTTTCAAATAAATTTCGCCGAGTGACGAGGCATTTGGCTACCTTAAGAGAGTCATAGTTACTGTTGCCAGCTGCTCGACCTACCTTCTTTCTTTCCACTCTTTAATTATTACTGTGGTCAGTCTTGCAGGAGCAATATGCCACTACATGTAAACCTTAACGTTGTCTGAGCTACCTTATCGAAGATATCCTCGAGTTTTCAACAAAAAATTTCACATGGTGACGATTCATTTGGCTACCTTAAGAGAGTCATAGTACTCCTGCCTGCTGCTCCCACTTTTCTAAGCCCATTCTCTCTATCATTCTTGCTATGGCCTGTCCTACGGAACCGATGTGCCACTATATGTCCACGTTAACGTCGTCACTGTTACTCCCACTACGAGTCTCTCGAGTTAGCAAATGTACCTCGCCGGATGACGAGGCATTTGGCTACCTTATAAGCGTCATAGTTACTGCAGCCAGCTGCTCCCCCTTCTTTGAATCTTTGCTCCCTTTAAATCGTACTGTGGTCAGTCCTGCAGAAGCGATACGCCACCACCTGTCCATGTTACCGTTGTCTGAGTTACCTCAACAACGATTTCCTCGAGTTTTCAAATAAATTTCGCCGAGTGACGAGGCATTTGGCTACCTTAAGAGAGTCATAGTTACTGTTGCCAGCTGCTCGACCTACCTTCTTTCTTTCCACTCTTTAATTATTACTGTGGTCAGTCCTGCAGGAGCAATATGCCACTACATGTATACTTTAACGTTGTCTGAGCTACCTTATCGAAGATATCCTCGAGTTTTCAACAAAAAATTTCACATGGTGACGATTCATTTGGCTACCTTAAGAGAGTCATATTACTCCTGCCTGCTGCTCCCACTTTTCTAAGCCCATTCTCTCTATCATTCTTGCTATGGCCTGTCCTACGGAACCGATGTGCCACTATATGTCCACGTTAACGTCGTCACTGTTACTCCCACTACGAGTCTCTCGAGTTAGCAAATGTACCTCGCCGGATGACGACGCATTTGGCTACCTTAAGAGAGTCATAGTTACTGCAGCCAGCTGCTCCCCCTTCTTTGAATCTTTCCTCTCTTTAATTCGTACCTTGGTGTCCTGCAGAAGCGATACGCCACCACCTGTCCATGTTACCGTTGTCTGAGTTACTTCAACGACGATTTCCTCGAGTTTTCAAATAAATGTCGCCGAGTGACGAGGCATTTGGCTACCTTAAGAGAGTCATAGTTGCTGCTGCCAGCTGCTCGACCTACTTTCTTTCTTTCCACTCATTAATTATTACTGTGGTCAGTCCTGCAGGAGCAATATGCCACTACATGTATACCTTAACGTTGTCTGAGCTACCTTATCGAAGATATCCTCGAGTTTTCAACAAAAAATTTCCTACCTTAAGAGAGTCATAGTACTCCTGCCTGCTGCTCCCACTTTTCTAAGCCCATTCTCTCTATCACTCTTGCTATGGCCTGTCCTACGGAACCGATGTGCCACTATATGTCCACGTTAACGTCGTCACTGTTACTCCCACTACGAGTCTCTCGAGTTAGCAAATGTACCTCGCCAGATGACGAGGCATTTGGCTACCTTAAGAGAGTCATAGTTACTGCAGCCAGCTGCTCCCCCTTCTTTGAATCTTTCCTCTCTTTAATTCGTACCTTGGTGTCCTGCAGAAGCGATACGCCACCACCTGTCCATGTTACCGTTGTCTGAGTTACTTCAACGACGATTTCCTCGAGTTTTCAAATAAATTTCGCCGAGTGACGAGGCATTTGCCACCCTTAAGAGAATCATAGTTACTGCTGCCAGCTGCTCGACCTACTTTCTTTCTTTCCACTCATTAATTATTACTGTGGTCAGTCCTGCAGGGGCAATATGCCACTACATGTATACCTTAACGTTGTCTGAGCTACCTTAACGAAGATAATCTCGAGTTTTCAAAAAAAATTTCACATGGTGACGAGGCATTTGACTACCTTAAGAGAGTCATAGTATCCCTGCCTGCTGCTTCCACTTTTCTAAGCCCTTTCTCTCTATCATTCTTGCTATGGCTGTCCTACAGAACCGATGTGCCACTATATGTCCACGTCAACGTCGTCTCTGTTACTCCCACTACGAGTCTCTCGAGTTAGCAAATGTACCTCGCCGGATGACGAGGCATTTGGCTACCTTATAAGCGTCATAGTTACTGCAGCCAGCTGCTCCCCGTTCTTTGAATCATTCCTCCCTTTAAATCGTACTGTGGTCAGTCCTGCAGAAGCGATACGCCACCACCTGTCCATGTTACCGTTGTCTGAGTTACCTCAACAACGATTTCCTCGAGTTTTCAAATAAATGTCGCCGAGTGACGAGGCATTTGGCTACCTTAAGAGAGTCATAGTTACTGTTGCCAGCTGCTCGACCTACCTTCTTTCTTTGCACTCTTTAATTATTACTGTGGTCAGTCTTGCAGGAGCAATATGCCACTACATGTATACCTTAACGTTGTCTGAGCTACCTTATCGAAGATATCCTCGAGTTTTCAACAAAAAATTTCACATGGTGACGATTCATTTGGCTACCTTAAGAGAGTCATAGTACTCCTGCCTGCTGCTCCCACTTTTCTAAGCCCATTCTCTCTATCACTCTTGCTATGGCCTGTCCTACGGAACCGATGTGCCACTATATGTCCACGTTAACGTCGTCACTGTTACTCCCACTACGAGTCTCTCGAGTTAGCAAATGTACCTCGCCGGATGACGAGGCATTTGGCTACCTTAAGAGAGTTATAGTTACTGCAGCCAGCTGCTCCCCCTTCTTTGAATCTTTCCTCTCTTTAATTCGTACCTTGGTGTCCTGCAGAAGCGATACGCCACCACCTGTCCATGTTACCGTTGTCTGAGTTACTTCAACGACGATTTCCTCGAGTTTTCAAATAAATTTCGCCGAGTGACAAGGCATTTGCCACCCTTAGGAGAATCATAGTTACTGCTGCCAGCTGCTCGACCTACTTTCTTTCTTTCCACTCATTAATTATTACTGTGGTCAGTCCTGCAGGGGCAATATGCCACTACATGTATACCTTAACGTTGTCTGAGCTACCTTAACGAAGATAATCTCGAGTTTTCAAAAAACATTTCACATGGTGACGAGGCATTTGACTACCTTAAGAGAGTCATAGTATCCCTGCCTGCTGCTTCCACTTTTCTAAGCCCTTTCTCTCTATCATTCTTGCTATGGCTGTCCTACAGAACCGATGTGCCACTATATGTCCACGTCAACGTCGTCTCTGTTACTCCCACTACGAGTCTCTCGAGTTAGCAAATGTACCTCGCCGGATGACGAGGCATTTGGCTACCTTATAAGCGTCATAGTTACTGCAGCCAGCTGCTCCCCGTTCTTTGAATCTTTCCTCCCTTTAAATCGTACTGTGGTCAGTCCTGCAGAAGAGATACGCCACCACCTGTCCATGTTACCGTTGTCTGAGTTACCTCAACAACGATTTCCTCGAGTTTTCAAATAAATGTCGCCGAGTGACGAGGCATTTGGCTACCTTAAGAGAGTCATAGTTACTGTTGCCAGCTGCTCGACCTACCTTCTTTCTTTGCACTCTTTAATTATTACTGTGGTCAGTCTTGCAGGAGCAATATGCCACTACATGTATACCTTAACGTTGTCTGAGCTACCTTATCGAAGATATCCTCGAGTTTTCAACAAAAAATTTCACATGGTGACGATTCATTTGGCTACCTTAAGAGAGTCATAGTACTCCTGCCTGCTGCTCCCACTTTTCTAAGCCCATTCTCTCTATCACTCTTGCTATGGCCTGTCCTACGGAACTGATGTGCCACTATATGTCCACGTTAACGTCGTCACTGTTACTCCCACTACGAGTCTCTCGAGTTAGCAAATGTACCTCGCCGGATGACGAGGCATTTGGCTACCTTAAGAGAGTTATAGTTACTGCAGCCAGCTGCTCCCCCTTCTTTGAATCTTTCCTCTCTTTAATTCGTACCTTGGTGTCCTACAGAAGCGATACGCCACCACCTGTCCATGTTACCGTTGTCTGAGTTACTTCAACGACGATTTCCTCGAGTTTTCAAATAAATTTCGCCGAGTGACGAGGCATTTGCCACCCTTAAGAGAATCATAGTTACTGCTGCCAGCTGCTCGACCTACTTTCTTTCTTTCCACTCATTAATTATTACTGTGGTCAGTCCTGCAGGGGCAATATGCCACTACATGTATACCTTAACGTTGTCTGAGCTACCTTAACGAAGATAATCTCGAGTTTTCAAAAAAAATTTCACATGGTGACGAGGCATTTGACTACCTTAAGAGAGTCAGAGTATCCCTGCCTGCTGCTTCCACTTTTCTAAGCCCTTTCTCTCTATCATTCTTGCTATGGCTCTCCTACAGAACCGATGTGCCACTATATGTCCACGTCAACGTCGTCTCTGTTACTCCCACTACGAGTCTCTCGAGTTAGCAAATGTACCTCGCCGGATGACGAGGCATTTGGCTACCTTATAAGCGTCATAGTTACTGCAGCCAGCTGCTCCCCGTTCTTTGAATCTTTCCTCCCTTTAAATCGTACTGTGGTCAGTCCTGCAGAGCCGATACGCCACCACCTGTCCATGTTACCGTTGTCTGAGTTACCTCAACAACGATTTCCTCGAGTTTTCAAATAAATTTCGCCGAGTGACGAGGCATTTGGCTACCTTAAGAGAGTCATAGTTACTGTTGCCAGCTGCTCGACCTACCTTCTTTCTTTCCACTCTTTAATTATTACTGTGGTCAGTCCTGCAGGAGCAATATGACACTACATGTATACCTTAACGTTGTCTGAGCTACCTTATCGAAGATATCCTCGAGTTTTCAACAAAAAATTTCACATGGTGACGATTCATTTGGCTACCTTAAGAGAGTCATAGTACTCCTGCCTGCTGCTCCCACTTTTCTAAGCCCATTCTCTCTATCACTCTTGCTATGGCCTGTCCTACGGAACCGATGTGCCACTATATGTCCACGTTAACGTCGTCACTGTTACTCCCACTACGAGTCTCTCGAGTTAGCAAATGTTCCTCGCCGGATGACGAGGCATTTGGCTACCTTAAGAGAGTCATAGCTACTGCAGCCAGCTGCTCCCCCTTCTTTGAATCTGTCCTCTCTTTAATTCGTACCTTGGTGTCCTGCAGAGCCGATACGCCACCACCTGTCCATGTTACCGTTGTCTGAGTCACTTCAACGACGATTTCCTCGAGTTTTCAAATAAATTTCGCCGAGTGACGAGGCATTTGGCTACCTTAAGAGAGTCATGGTTACTGTTGCCAGCTGCTCGACCTACCTTTTTTCTTTCCACTCTTTAATTATTACTGTGGTCAGTCCTGCAGGAGCAATATGCCACTACATGTAAACCTTAACGTTGTCTGAGCTACCTTATCGAAGATATCCTCGAGTTTTCAACAAAAAATTTCACATGGTGACGATTCATTTGGCTACCTTAAGAGAGTCATAGTACTCCTGCCTGCTGCTCCCACTTTTCTAAGCCCATTCTCTCTATCATTCTTGCTATGGCCTGTCCTACGGAACCGATGTGCCACTATATGTCCACGTTAACGTCGTCACTGTTACTCCCACTACGAGTCTCTCGAGTTAGCAAATGTACCTCGCCGGATGACGAGGCATTTGGCTACCTTAAGAGAGTCATAGTTACTGCAGCCAGCTGCTCCCCCTTCTTTGAATCTTTCCTCTCTTTAATTCGTACCTTGGTGTCCTGCAGAAGCGATACGCCACCACCTGTCCATGTTACCGTTGTCTGAGTTACTTCAACGACGATTTCCTCGAGTTTTCAAATAAATTTCGCCGAGTGACGAGGCATTTGGCACCCTTAAGAGAGTCATAGTTACTGCTGCCAGCTGCTCGACCTACTTTCTTTCTTTCCACTCATTAATTATTACTGTGGTCAGTCCTGCAGGGGCAATATGCCACTACATGTATACCTTAACGTTGTCTGAGCTACCTTAACGAAGATATTCTCGAGTTTTCAAAAAAAATTTAACATGGTGACGAAGCATTTGGCTACCTTAAGAGAGTCATAGTACCCCTGCCTGCTGCTCCCACTTTTCTATGCCCATTCTCTCTATCATTCTTGCTATGGCTGTCCTACAGAACCGATGTGCCACTATATGTCCACGTCAACGTCGTCTCTGTTACTCCCACTACGAGTCTCTCGAGTTAGCAAATGTACCTCGCCGGATGACGAGGCATTTGGCTACCTTATAAGCGTCATAGTTACTGCAGCACGCTGCTCCCCCTTCTTTGAATCTTTCCTCCCTTTAAATCGTACTGTGGTCAGTCCTGCAGAGCCGATACGCCACCACCTGTCCATGTTACCGTTGTCTGAGTTACCTCAACAACGATTTCCTCGAGTTTTCAAATAAATTTCGCCGAGTGACGAGGCATTTGGCTACCTTAAGAGAGTCATAGTTACTGTTGCCAGCTGCTCGACCTACCTTCTTTCTTTCCACTCTTTAATTATTACTGTGGTCAGTCCTGCAGGAGCAATATGACACTACATGTATACCTTAACGTTGTCTGAGCTACCTTATCGAAGATATCCTCGAGTTTTCAACAAAAAATTTCACATGGTGACGATTCATTTGGCTACCTTAAGAGAGTCATAGTACTCCTGCCTGCTGCTCCCACTTTTCTAAGCCCATTCTCTCCATCACTCTTGCTATGGCCTGTCCTACGGAACCGATGTGTCACTATATGTCCACGTTCACGTCGTCACTGTTACTCCCACTACGAGTCTCTCGAGTTAGCAAATGTACCTCGCCGGATGACGAGGCATTTGGCTACCTTAAGAGAGTCATAGTTACTGCAGCCAGCTGCTCCCCCTTCTTTGAATCTGTCCTCTCTTTAATTCGTACCTTGGTGTCCTGCAGAGCCGATACGCCACCACCTGTCCATGTTACCGTTGTCTGAGTTACTTCAACGACGATTTCCTCGAGTTTTCAAATAAATTTCGCCGAGTGACGAGGCATTTGGCACCCTTAAGAGAGTCATAGTTACTGCTGCCAGCTGCTCGACCTACTTTCTTTCTTTCCACTCATTAATTATTACTGTGGTCAGTCCTGCAGGGGCAATATGCCACTACATGTATACCTTAACGTTGTCTGAGCTACCTTAACGAAGATATTCTCGAGTTTTCAAAAAAAATTTTTACATGGTGACGAGGCATTTGGCTACCTTAAGAGAGTCATAGTACCCCTGCCTGCTGCTCCCACTTTTCTAAGCCCATTCTCTCTATCATTCTTGCTATGGCTGTCCTACAGAACCGATGTGCCACTATATGTCCACGTCAACGTCGTCTCTGTTACTCCCACTACGAGTCTCTCGAGTTAGCAAATGTACCTCGCCGGATGACGAGGCATTTGGCTACCTTATAAGCGTCATAGTTACTGCAGCCAGCTGCTCCCCGTTCTTTGAATCTTTCCTCCCTTTAAATCGTACTGTGGTCAGTCCTGCAGAAGAGATACGCCACCACCTGTCCATGTTACCGTTGTCTGAGTTACCTCAACAACGATTTCCTCGAGTTTTCAAATAAATTTCGCCGAGTGACGAGGCATTTGGCTACCTTAAGAGAGTCATAGTTACTGTTGCCAGCTGCTCGACCTACCTTCTTTCTTTCCACTCTTTAATTATTACTGTGGTCAGTCCTGCAGGAGCAATATGCCACTACATGTAAACCTTAACGTTGTCTGAGCTACCTTATCGAAGATATCCTCGAGTTTTCAACAAAAAATTTCACATGGTGACGATTCATTTGGCTACCTTAAGAGAGTCATAGTACTCCTGCCTGCTGCTCCCACTTTTCTAAGCCCATTCTCTCTATCATTCTTGCTATGGCCTGTCCTACGGAACCGATGTGCCACTTTATGTCCACGTTAACGTCGTCACTGTTACTCCCACTACGAGTCTCTCGAGTTAGCAAATGTACCTCGCCGGATGACGAGGCATTTGGCTACCTTAAGAGAGTCATAGTTACTGCAGCCAGCTGCTCCCCCTTCTTTGAATCTTTCCTCTCTTTAATTCGTACCTTGGTGTCCTGCAGAAGCGATACGCCACCACCTGTCCATGTTACCGTTGTCTGAGTTACTTCAACGACGATTTCCTCGAGTTTTCAAATAAATTTCGCCGAGTGACGAGGCATTTGGCACCCTTAAGAGAGTCATAGTTACTGTTGCCAGCTGCTCGACCTACCTTCTTTCTTTCCACTCTTTAATTATTACTGTGGTCAGTCCTGCAGGAGCAATATGACACTACATGTATACCTTAACGTTGTCTGAGCTACCTTATCGAAGATATCCTCGAGTTTTCAACAAAAAATTTCACATGGTGACGATTCATTTGGCTACCTTAAGAGAGTCATAGTACTCCTGCCTGCTGCTCCCACTTTTCTAAGCCCATTCTCTCTATCACTCTTGCTATGGCCTGTCCTACGGAACCGATGTGCCACTATATGTCCACGTTAACGTCGTCACTGTTACTCCCACTACGAGTCTCTCGAGTTAGCAAATGTACCTCGCCGGATGACGAGGCATTTGGCTACCTTAAGAGAGTCATAGTTACTGCAGCCAGCTGCTCCCCCTTCTTTGAATCTTTCCTCTCTTTAATTCGTACCTTGGTGTCCTGCAGAAGCGATACGCCACCACCTGTCCATGTTACCGTTGTCTGAGTTACTTCAACGACGATTTCCTCGAGTTTTCAAATAAATTTCGCCGAGTGACGAGGCATTTGGCACCCTTAAGAGAGTCATAGTTACTGCTGCCAGCTGCTCGACCTACTTTCTTTCTTTCCACTCATTAATTATTACTGTGGTCAGTCCTGCAGGGGCAATATGCCACTACATGTATACCTTAACGTTGTCTGAGCTACCTTAACGAAGATATTCTCGAGTTTTCAAAAAAAATTTAACATGGTGACGAGGCATTTGGCTACCTTAAGAGAGTCATAGTACCCCTGCCTGCTGCTCCCACTTTTCTAAGCCCTTTCTCTCTATCATTCTTGCTATGGCTGTCCTACAGAACCGATGTGCCACTATATGTCCACGTCAACGTCGTCTCTGTTACTCCCACTACGAGTCTCTCGAGTTAGCAAATGTACCTCGCCGGATGACGAGGCATTTGGCTACCTTATAAGCGTCATAGTTACTGCAGCCAGCTGCTCCCCCTTCTTTGAATCTTTCCTCCCTTTAAATCGTACTGTGGTCAGTCCTGCAGAAGCGTTACGCCACCACCTGTCCATGTTACCGTTGTCTGAGTTACCTCAACAACGATTTCCTCGAGTTTTCAAATAAATTTCGCCGAGTGACGAGGCATTTGGCTACCTTAAGAGAGTCATGGTTACTGTTGCCAGCTGCTCGACCTACCTTCTTTCTTTCCACTCTTTAATTATTACTGTGGTCAGTCCTGCAGGAGCAATATGCCACTACATGTAAACCTTAACGTTGTCTGAGCTACCTTATCGAAGATATCCTCGAGTTTTCAACAAAAAATTTCACATGGTGACGATTCATTTGGCTACCTTAAGAGAGTCATAGTACTCCTGCCTGCTGCTCCCACTTTTCTAAGCCCATTCTCTCTATCATTCTTGCTATGGCCTGTCCTACGGAACCGATGTGCCACTATATGTCCACGTTAACGTCGTCACTGTTACTCCCACTACGAGTCTCTCGAGTTAGCAAATGTACCTCGCCGGATGACGAGGCATTTGGCTACCTTAAGAGAGTCATAGTTACTGCAGCCAGCTGCTCCCCCTTCTTTGAATCTTTCCTCTCTTTAATTCGTACCTTGGTGTCCTGCAGAAGCGATACGCCACCACCTGTCCATGTTACCGTTGTCTGAGTTACTTCAACGACGATTTCCTCGAGTTTTCAAATAAATTTCGCCGAGTGACGAGGCATTTGCCACCCTTAAGAGAGTCATAGTTACTGCTGCCAGCTGCTCGACCTACTTTCTTTCTTTCCACTCATTAATTATTACTGTGGTCAGTCCTGCAGGGGCAATATGCCACTACATGTATACCTTAACGTTGTCTGAGCTACCTTAACGAAGATATTCTCGAGTTTTCAAAAAAAATTTAACATGGTGACGAGGCATTTGGCTACCTTAAGAGAGTCATAGTACCCCTGCCTGCTGCTCCCACTTTTCTAAGCCCATTCTCTCTATCATTCTTGCTATGGCTGTCCTACAGAACCGATGTGCCACTATATGTCCACGTCAACGTCGTCTCTGTTACTCCCACTACGAGTCTCTCGAGTTAGCAAATGTACCTCGCCGGATGACGAGGCATTTGGCTACCTTATAAGCGTCATAGTTACTGCAGCCAGCTGCTCCCCGTTCTTTGAATCTTTCCTCCCTTTAAATCGTCTTGTGGTCAGTCCTGCAGAAGAGATACGCCACCACCTGTCCATGTTACCGTTGTCTGAGTTACCTCAACAACGATTTCCTCGAGTTTTCAAATAAATTTCGCCGAGTGACGAGGCATTTGGCTACCTTAAGAGAGTCATAGTTACTGTTGCCAGCTGCTCGACCTACCTTCTTTCTTTCCACTCTTTAATTATTACTGTGGTCAGTCCTGCAGGAGCAATATGCCACTACATGTAAACCTTAACGTTGTCTGAGCTACCTTATCGAAGATATCCTCGAGTTTTCAACAAAAAATTTCACATGGTGACGATTCATTTGGCTACCTTAAGAGAGTCATAGTACCCCTGCCTGCTGCTCCCACTTTTCTAAGCCCATTCTCTCTATCATTCTTGCTATGGCTGTCCTACAGAACCGATGTGCCACTATATGTCCACGTCAACGTCGTCTCTGTTACTCCCACTACGAGTCTCTCGAGTTAGCAAATGTACCTCGCCGGATGACGAGGCATTTGGCTACCTTATAAGCGTCATAGTTACTGCAGAAAGCTGCTCCCCGTTCTTTGAATCTTTCCTCCCTTTAAATCGTACTGTGGTCAGTCCTGCAGAAGAGATACGCCACCACCTGTCCATGTTACCGTTGTCTGAGTTACCTCAACAACGATTTCCTCGAGTTTTCAAATAAATTTCGCCGAGTGACGAGGCATTTGGCTACCTTAAGAGAGTCATAGTTACTGTTGCCAGCTGCTCGACCTACCTTCTTTCTTTCCACTCTTTAATTATTACTGTGGTCAGTCCTGCAGGAGCAATATGCCACTACATGTAAACCTTAACGTTGTCTGAGCTACCTTATCGAAGATATCCTCGAGTTTTCAACAAAAAATTTCACATGGTGACGATTCATTTGGCTACCTTAAGAGAGTCATAGTACTCCTGCCTGCTGCTCCCACTTTTCTAAGCCCATTCTCTCTATCATTCTTGCTATGGCCTGTCCTACGGAACCGATGTGCCACTATATGTCCACGTTAACGTCGTCACTGTTACTCCCACTACGAGTCTCTCGAGTTAGCAAATGTACCTCGCCGGATGACGAGGCATTTGGCTACCTTAAGAGAGTCATAGTTACTGCAGCCAGCTGCTCCCCCTTCTTTGAATCTTTCCTCTCTTTAATTCGTACCTTGGTGTCCTGCAGAAGCGATACGCCACCACCTGTCCATGTTACCGTTGTCTGAGTTACTTCAACGACGATTTCCTCGAGTTTTCAAATAAATTTCGCCGAGTGACGAGGCATTTGGCACCCTTAAGAGAGTCATAGTTACTGTTGCCAGCTGCTCGACCTACCTTCTTTCTTTCCACTCTTTAATTATTACTGTGGTCAGTCCTGCAGGAGCAATATGACACTACATGTATACCTTAACGTTGTCTGAGCTACCTTATCGAAGATATCCTCGAGTTTTCAACAAAAAATTTCACATGGTGACGATTCATTTGGCTACCTTAAGAGAGTCATAGTACTCCTGCCTGCTGCTCCCACTTTTCTAAGCCCATTCTCTCTATCATTCTTGCTATGGCCTGTCCTACGGAACCGATGTGCCACTATATGTCCACGTTAACGTCGTCACTGTTACTCCCACTACGAGTCTCTCGAGTTAGCAAATGTACCTCGCCGGATGACGAGGCATTTGGCTACCTTAAGAGAGTCATAGTTACTGCAGCCAGCTGCTCCCCCTTCTTTGAATCTTTCCTCTCTTTAATTCGTACCTTGGTGTCCTGCAGAAGCGATACGCCACCACCTGTCCATGTTACCGTTGTCTGAGTTACTTCAACGACGATTTCCTCGAGTTTTCAAATAAATTTCGCCGAGTGACGAGGCATTTGCCACCCTTAAGAGAGTCATAGTTACTGCTGCCAGCTGCTCGACCTACTTTCTTTCTTTCCACTCATTAATTATTACTGTGGTCAGTCCTGCAGGGGCAATATGCCACTACATGTATACCTTAACGTTGTCTGAGCTACCTTAACGAAGATATTCTCGAGTTTTCAAAAAAAATTTAACATGGTGACGAGGCATTTGGCTACCTTAAGAGAGTCATAGTACCCCTGCCTGCTGCTCCAGCTTTTCTAAGCCCTTTCTCTCTATCATTCTTGCTATGGCTGTCCTACAGAACCGATGTGCCACTATATGTCCACGTCAACGTCGTCTCTGTTACTCCCACTACGAGTCTCTCGAGTTAGCAAATGTACCTCGCCGGATGACGAGGCATTTGGCTACCTTATAAGCGTCGTAGTTACTGCAGCCAGCTGCTCCCCCTTCTTTGAATCTTTCCTCCCTTTAAATCGTACTGTGGTCAGTCCTGCAGAAGAGATACGCCACCACCTGTCCATGTTACCGTTGTCTGAGTTACCTCAACAACGATTTCCTCGAGTTTTCAAATAAATTTCGCCGAGTGACGAGGCATTTTGCTACCTTAAGAGAGTCATAGTTACTGTTGCCAGCTGCTCGACCTACCTTCTTTCTTTCCACTCTTTAATTATTACTGTGGTCAGTCCTGCAGGAGCAATATGCCACTACATGTATACCTTAACGTTGTCTGAGCTACCTTATCGAAGATATCCTCGAGTTTTCAACAAAAAATTTCACATGGTGACGATTCATTTGGCTATCTTAAGAGAGTCATAGTACTCCTGCCTGCTGCTCCCACTTTTCTAAGCCCATTCTCTCTATCATTCTTGCTATGGCCTGTCCTACGGAACCGATGTGCCACTATATGTCCACGTTAACGTCGTCACTGTTACTCCCACTACGAGTCTCTCGAGTTAGCAAATGTACCTCGCCGGATGACGAGGCATTTGGCTACCTTAAGAGAGTCATAGTTACTGCAGCCAGCTGCTCCCCCTTCTTTGAATCTTTCCTCTCTTTAATTCGTACCTTGGTGTCCTGCAGAAGCGATACGCCACCACCTGTCCATGTTACCGTTGTCTGAGTTACTTCAACGACGATTTCCTCGAGTTTTCAAATAAATTTCGCCGATTGACGAGGCATTTGCCACCCTTAAGAGAGTCATAGTTACTGCTGCCAGCTGCTCGACCTACTTTCTTTCTTTCCACTCATTAATTATTACTGTGGTCAGTCCTGCAGGGGCAATATGCCACTACATGTATACCTTAACGTTGTCTGAGCTACCTTAACGAAGATATTCTCGAGTTTTCAAAAAAAATTTAACATGGTGACGAGGCATTTGGCTACCTTAAGAGAGTCATAGTACCCCTGCCTGCTGCTCCCACTTTTCTAAGCCCATTCTCTCTATCATTCTTGCTATGGCCTGTCCTACGGAACCGATGTGCCACTATATGTCCACGTTAACGTCGTCACTGTTACTCCCACTACGAGTCTCTCGAGTTAGCAAATGTACCTTGCCGGATGACGAGGCATTTGGCTACCTTAAGAGAGTCATAGTTACTGCAGCCAGCTGCTCCCCCTTCTTTGAATCTTTCCTCTCTTTAATTCGTACCTTGGTGTCCTGCAGAAGCGATACGCCACCACCTGTCCATGTTACCGTTGTCTGAGTTACTTCAACGACGATTTCCTCGAGTTTTCAAATAAATTTCGCCGAGTGACGAGCCATTTGGCACCCTTAAGAGAGTCATAGTTACTGCTGCCAGCTGCTCGACCTACTTTCTTTCTTTCCACTCATTAATTATTACTGTGGTCAGTCCTGCAGGGGCAATATGTCACTACATGTATACCTTAACGTTGTCTGAGCTACCTTAACGAAGATATTCTCGAGTTTTCAAAAAAAATTTAACATGGTGACGAGGCATTTGGCTACCTTAAGAGAGTCATAGTACCCCTGCCTGCTGCTCCCACTTTTCTATGCCCATTCTCTCTATCATTCTTGCTATGGCTGTCCTACAGAACCGATGTGCCACTATATGTCCACGTCAACGTCGTCTCTGTTACTCCCACTACGAGTCTCTCGAGTTAGCAAATGTACCTCGCCGGATGACGAGGCATTTGGCTACCTTATAAGCGTCATAGTTACTGCAGCCAGCTGCTCCCCCTTCTTTGAATCTTTCCTCCCTTTAAATCGTACTGTGGTCAGTCCTGCAGAGCCGATACGCCACCACCTGTCCATGTTACCGTTGTCTGAGTTACCTCAACAACGATTTCCTCGAGTTTTCAAATAAATTTCGCCGAGTGACGAGGCATTTGGCTACCTTAAGAGAGTCATAGTTACTGTTGCCAGCTGCTCGACCTACCTTCTTTCTTTCCACTCTTTAATTATTACTGTGGTCAGTCCTGCAGGAGCAATATGCCACTACATGTAAACCTTAACGTTGTCTGAGCTACCTTATCGAAGATATCCTCGAGTTTTCAACAAAAAATTTCACATGGTGACGATTCATTTGGCTACCTTAAGAGAGTCATAGTACTCCTGCCTGCTGCTCCCACTTTTCTAAGCCCATTCTCTCTATCATTCTTGCTATGGCCTGTCCTACGGAACCGATGTGCCACTATATGTCCACGTTAACGTCGTCACTGTTACTCCCACTACGAGTCTCTCGAGTTAGCAAATGTACCTCGCCGGATGACGAGGCATTTGGCTACCTTAAGAGAGTCATAGTTACTGCAGCCAGCTGCTCCCCCTTCTTTGAATCTTTCCTCTCTTTAATTCGTACCTTGGTGTCCTGCAGAAGCGATACGCCACCACCTGTCCATGTTACCGTTGTCTGAGTTACTTCAACGACGATTTCCTCGAGTTTTCAAATAAATTTCGCCGAGTGACGAGGCATTTGGCACCCTTAAGAGAGTCATAGTTACTGTTGCCAGCTGCTCGACTTACCTTCTTTCTTTCCACTCTTTAATTATTACTGTGGTCAGTCCTGCAGGAGCAATATGACAATACATGTATACCTTAACGTTGTCTGAGCTACCTTATCGAAGATATCCTCGAGTTTTCAACAAAAAATTTCACATGGTGACGATTCATTTGGCTACCTTAAGAGAGTCATAGTACTCCTGCCTGCTCCTCCCACTTTTCTAAGCCCATTCTCTCTATCATTCTTGCTATGGCCTGTCCTACGGAACCGATGTGCCACTATATGTCCACGTTAACGTCGTCACTGTTACTCCCACTACGAGTCTCTCGAGTTAGCAAATGTACCTCGCCGGATGACGAGGCATTTGGCTACCTTAAGAGAGTCATAGTTACTGCAGCCAGCTGCTCCCCCTTCTTTGAATCTTTCCTCTCTTTAATTCGTACCTTGGTGTCCTGCAGAAGCGATACGCCACCACCTGTCCATGTTACCGTTGTCTGAGTTACTTCAACGACGATTTCCTCGAGTTTTCAAATAAATTTCGCCGAGTGACGAGGCATTTGGCACCCTTAAGAGAGTCATAGTTACTGCTGCCAGCTGCTCGACCTACTTTCTTTCTTTCCACTCATTAATTATTACTGTGGTCAGTCCTGCAGGGGCAATATGCCACTACATGTATACCTTAACGTTGTCTGAGCTACCTTAACGAAGATATTCTCGAGTTTTCAAAAAAAATTTAACATGGTGACGAGGCATTTGGCTACCTTAAGAGAGTCATAGTACCCCTGCCTGCTGCTCCCACTTTTCTAAGCCCTTTCTCTCTATCATTCTTGCTATGGCTGTCCTACAGAACCGATGTGCCACTATATGTCCACGTCAACGTCGTCTCTGTTACTCCCACTACGAGTCTCTCGAGTTAGCAAATGTACCTCGCCGGATGACGAGGCATTTGGCTACCTTATAAGCGTCATAGTTACTGCAGCCAGCTGCTCCCCCTTCTTTGAATCTTTCCTCCCTTTAAATCGTACTGTGGTCAGTCCTGCAGAAGAGATACGCCACCACCTGTCCATGTTACCGTTGTCTGAGTTACCTCAACAACGATTTCCTCGAGTTTTCAAATAAATTTCGCCGAGTGACGAGGCATTTTGCTACCTTAAGAGAGTCATAGTTACTGTTGCCAGCTGCTCGACCTACCTTCTTTCTTTCCACTCTTTAATTATTACTGTGGTCAGTCCTGCAGGAGCAATATGCCACTACATGTATACCTTAACGTTGTCTGAGCTACCTTATCGAAGATATCCTCGAGTTTTCAACAAAAAATTTCACATGGTGACGATTCATTTGGCTATCTTAAGAGAGTCATAGTACTCCTGCCTGCTGCTCCCACTTTTCTAAGCCCATTCTCTCTATCATTCTTGCTATGGCCTGTCCTACGGAACCGATGTGCCACTATATGTCCACGTTAACGTCGTCACTGTTACTCCCACTACGAGTCTCTCGAGTTAGCAAATGTACCTCGCCGGATGACGAGGCATTTGGCTACCTTAAGAGAGTCATAGTTACTGCAGCCAGCTGCTCCCCCTTCTTTGAATCTTTCCTCTCTTTAATTCGTACCTTGGTGTCCTGCAGAAGCGATACGCCACCACCTGTCCATGTTACCGTTGTCTGAGTTACTTCAACGACGATTTCCTCGAGTTTTCAAATAAATTTCGCCGAGTGACGAGGCATTTGCCACCCTTAAGAGAGTCATAGTTACTGCTGCCAGCTGCTCGACCTACTTTCTTTCTTTCCACTCATTAATTATTACTGTGGTCAGTCCTGCAGGGGCAATATGCCACTACATGTATACCTTAACGTTGTCTGAGCTACCTTAACGAAGATATTCTCGAGTTTTCAAAAAAAATTTAACATGGTGACGAGGCATTTGGCTACCTTAAGAGAGTCATAGTACCCCTGCCTGCTGCTCCCACTTTTCTAAGCCCTTTCTCTCTATCATTCTTGCTATGGCTGTCCTACAGAACCGATGTGCCACTATATGTCCACGTCAACGTCGTCTCTGTTACTCCCACTACGAGTCTCTCGAGTTAGCA
Organism: Schistocerca americana; assembly: GCF_021461395.2. Classification (NCBI taxonomy): domain Eukaryota; kingdom Metazoa; phylum Arthropoda; class Insecta; order Orthoptera; family Acrididae; genus Schistocerca; species Schistocerca americana. The sequence continues at coordinate 42,530,610 of NC_060122.1, forward strand.
AATGTACCTCGCCGGATGACGAGGCATTTGGCTACCTTATAAGCGTCATAGTTACTGCAGCCAGCTGCTCCCCCTTCTTTGAATCTTTCCTCCCTTTAAATCGCACTGTGGTCAGTCCTGCAGAAGCGATACGCCACCACCTGTCCATGTTACCGTTGTCTGAGTTACCTCAACAACGATTTCCTCGAGTTTTCAAATAAATTTCGCCGAGTGACGAGGCATTTGGCTACCTTAAGAGAGTCATAGTTACTGTTGCCAGCTGCTCGACCTACCTTCTTTCTTTCCACTCTTTAATTATTACTGTGGTCAGTCCTGCAGGAGCAATATGCCACTACATGTATACCTTAACGTTGTCTGAGCTACCTTATCGAAGATATCCTCGAGTTTTCAACAAAAAATTTCACATGGTGACGATTCATTTGGCTACCTTAAGAGAGTCATAGTACTCCTGCCTGCTGCTCCCACTTTTCTAAGCCCATTCTCTCTATCATTCTTGCTATGGCCTGTCCTACGGAACCGATGTGCCACTATATGTCCACGTTAACGTCGTCACTGTTACTCCCACTACGAGTCTCTCGAGTTAGCAAATGTACCTCGCCGGATGACGAGGCATTTGGCTACCTTAAGAGAGTCATAGTTACTGCAGCCAGCTGCTCCCCCTTCTTTGAATCTTTCCTCTCTTTAATTCGTACCTTGGTGTCCTGCAGAAGCGATACGCCACCACCTGTCCATGTTACCGTTGTCTGAGTTACTTCAACGACGATTTCCTCGAGTTTTCAAATAAATTTCGCCGAGTGACGAGGCATTTGGCACCCTTAAGAGAGTCATAGTTACTGCTGCCAGCTGCTCGACCTACTTTCTTTCTTTCCACTCATTAATTATTACTGTGGTCAGTCCTGCAGGGGCAATATGTCACTACATGTATACCTTAACGTTGTCTGAGCTACCTTAACGAAGATATTCTCGAGTTTTCAAAAAAAATTTAACATGGTGACGAGGCATTTGGCTACCTTAAGAGAGTCATAGTACCCCTGCCTGCTGCTCCCACTTTTCTATGCCCATTCTCTCTATCATTCTTGCTATGGCTGTCCTACAGAACCGATGTGCCACTATATGTCCACGTCAACGTCGTCTCTGTTACTCCCACTACGAGTCTCTCGAGTTAGCAAATGTACCTCGCCGGATGACGAGGCATTTGGCTACCTTATAAGCGTCATAGTTACTGCAGCCAGCTGCTCCCCCTTCTTTGAATCTTTCCTCCCTTTAAATCGTACTGTGGTCAGTCCTGCAGAGCCGATACGCCACCACCTGTCCATGTTACCGTTGTCTGAGTTACCTCAACAACGATTTCCTCGAGTTTTCAAATAAATTTCGCCGAGTGACGAGGCATTTGGCTACCTTAAGAGAGTCATAGTTACTGTTGCCAGCTGCTCGACCTACCTTCTTTCTTTCCACTCTTTAATTATTACTGTGGTCAGTCCTGCAGGAGCAATATGACACTACATGTATACCTTAACGTTGTCTGAGCTACCTTATCGAAGATATCCTCGAGTTTTCAACAAAAAATTTCACATGGTGACGATTCATTTGGTTACCTTAAGAGAGTCATAGTACTCCTGCCTGCTGCTCCCACTTTTCTAAGCCCATTCTCTCTATCACTCTTGCTATGGCCTGTCCTACGGAACCGATGTGCCACTATATGTCCACGTTAACGTCGTCACTGTTACTCCCACTACGAGTCTCTCGAGTTAGCAAATGTACCTCGCCGGATGACGAGGCATTTGGCTACCTTAAGAGAGTCATAGTTACTGCAGCCAGCTGCTCCCCCTTCTTTGAATCTTTTCTCTCTTTAATTCGTACCTTGGTGTCCTGCAGAAGCGATACGCCACCACCTGTCCATGTTACCGTTGTCTGAGTTACTTCAACGACGATTTCCTCGAGTTTTCAAATAAATTTCGCCGAGTGACGAGGCATTTGGCACCCTTAAGAGAGTCATAGTTACTGCTGCCAGCTGCTCGACCTACTTTCTTTCTTTCCACTCATTAATTATTACTGTGGTCAGTCCTGCAGGGGCAATATGCCACTACATGTATACCTTAACGTTGTCTGAGCTACCTTAACGAAGATATTCTCGAGTTTAAAAAAAAAATTTAACATGGTGACGAGTCATTTGGCTACCTTAAGAGAGTCATAGTACCCCTGCCTGCTGCTCCCACTTTTCTAAGCCCTTTCTCTCTATCATTCTTGCTATGGCTGTCCTACAGAACCGATGTGCCACTATATGTCCACGTCAACGTCGTCTCTGTTACACCCACTACGAGTCTCTCGAGTTAGCAAATGTACCTCGCCGGATGACGAGGCATTTGGCTACCTTATAGGCGTCATAGTTACTGCAGCCAGCTGCTCCCCCTTCTTTGAATCTTTCCTCCCTTCAAATCGTACTGTGTACAGTCCTGCAGAAGCGATACGCCACCACCTGTCCATGTTACCGTTGTCTGAGTTACCTCAACAACGATTTCCTCGAGTTTTCAAATAAATTTCGCCGAGTGACGAGGCATTTGGCTACCTTAAGAGAGTCATAGTTACTGTTGCCAGCTGCTCGACCTACCTTCTTTCTTTCCACTCTTTAATTATTACTGTGGTCAGTCCTGCAGGAGCAATATGCCACTACATGTAAACCTTAACGTTGTCTGAGCTACCTTATCGAAGATATCCTCGAGTTTTCAACAAAAAATTTCACATGGTGACGATTCATATGGCTACCTTAAGAGAGTCATAGTACTCCTGCCTGCTGCTCCCACTTTTCTAAGCCCATTCTCTCTGTCATTCTTGCTATGGCCTGTCCTACGGAACCGATGTGCCACTATATGTCCACGTTAACGTCGTCACTGTTACTCCCACTACGAGTCTCTCGAGTTAGCAAATGTACCTCGCCGGATGACGAGGTATTTGGCTACCTTAAGAGAGTCATAGTTACTGCAGCCAGCTGCTCCCCCTTCTTTGAATCTTTCCTCTCTTTAATTCGTACCTTGGTGTCCTGCAGAAGCGATACGCCACCACCTGTCCATGTTACCGTTGTCTGAGTTACTTCAACGACGATTTCCTCGAGTTTTCAAATAAATTTCGCCGAGTGACGAGGCATTTGGCACCCTTAAGAGAGTCATAGTTACTGCTGCCAGCTGCTCGACCTACTTTCTTTCTTTCCACTCATTAATTATTACTGTGGTCAGTCCTGCAGGAGCAATATGCCACTACATGTATACCTTAACGTTGTCTGAGCTACCTTAACGAAGATATTCTCGAGTTTTCAAAAAAAATTTCACATGGTGACGAGGCATTTGACTACCTTAAGAGAGTCATAGTACCCCTGCCTGCTGCTCCCACTTTTCTAAGCCCTTTCTCTCTAACATTCTTGCTATGGCTGTCCTACAGAACCGATGTGCCACTATATGTCCACGTCAACGTTGTCTCTGTTACTCCCACTACGAGTCTCTCGAGTTAGCAAATGTACCTCGCCGGATGACGAGGCATTTGGCTACCTTAAGAGAGTCATAGTTACTGCAGCCAGCTGCTCCCCCTTCTTTGAATCTTTCCTCTCTTTAATTCGTACCTTGTGTCCTGCAGAAGCGATACGCCACCACCTGTCCATGTTACCGTTGTCTGAGTTACTTCAACGACGATTTCCTCGAGTTTTCAAATAAATTTCGCCGAGTGACGAGGCATTTGGCACCCTTAAGAGAGTCATAGTTACTGCTGCCAGCTGCTCGACCTACTTTCTTTCTTTCCACTCATTAATTATTACTGTGGTCAGTCCTGCAGGGGCAATATGCCACTACATGTATACCTTAACGTTGTCTGAGCTACCTTAACGAAGATATTCTCGAGTTTTCAAAAAAAATTTAACATGGTGACGAGGCATTTGGCTACCTTAAGAGAGTCATAGTACCCCTGCCTGCTGCTCCCACTTTTCTAAGCCCTTTCTCTCTATCATTCTTGCTATGGCTGTCCTACAGAACCGATGTGCCACTATATGTCCACGTCAACGTCGTCTCTGTTACTCCCACTACGAGTCTCTCGAGTTAGCAAATGTACCTCGCCGGATGACGAGGCATTTGGCTACCTTATAAGCGTCATAGTTACTGCAGCACGCTGCTCCCCCTTCTTTGAATCTTTGCTCCCTTTAAATCGTACTGTGGTCAGTCCTGCAGAAGCGATACGCCACCACCTGTCCATGTTACCGTTGTCTGAGTTTCCTCAACAACGATTTCCTCGAGTTTTCAAATAAATTTCGCCGAGTGACGAGGCATTTGGCTACCTTAAGAGAGTCATAGTTACTGTTGCCAGCTGCTCGACCTACCTTCTTTCTTTCCACTCTTTAATTATTACTGTGGTCAGTCCTGCAGGAGCAATATGCCACTACATGTAAACCTTAACGTTGTCTGAGCTACCTTATCGAAGATATCCTCGAGTTTTCAACAAAAAATTTCTCATGGTGGCGATTCATTTGGCTACCTTAAGAGAGTCATAGTACTACTGCCTGTTGCTCCCACTTTTCTAAGCCCATTCTCTCTATCATTCCTGCTATGGCCTGTCCTACGGAACCGATGTGCCACTATATGTCCACGTTAACGTCGTCACTGTTACTCCCACTACGAGTCTCTCGAGTTAGCAAATGTACCTCGCCGCATGACGAGGCATTTGGCTACCTTAAGAGAGTCATAGTTACTGCAACCAGCTGCTCCCCCTTCTTTGAATCTTTCCTCTCTTTAATTCGTACCTTCCTGCAGAAGCGATACGCCACCACCTGTCCATGTTACCGTTGTCTGAGTTACTTCAACGACGATTTCCTCGAGTTTTCAAATAAATTTCGCCGAGTGACGAAGCATTTGGCTACCTTAAGAGAGTCATAGTTACTGCAGCCAGCTGCTCCCCCTTCTTTGAATCTTTCCTCCCATTAAATCGTACTGTGGTCAGTCCTGCAGAGCGATACGCCACCACCTGTGCATGTTACCGTTGTCTGAGTAACCTCAACAACGATTTCCTCGAGTTTTCAAATAAATTTCGGCGAGTGACGAGGCATTTGGCTGCCTTAAGAGAGTCATAGTTATTGTTGCCAGCTGCTCGACCTACTTTCTTTCTTTCCAATCTTTAATTATTACTGTGGTTAGTCCTGCAGGCGCAATATGCCACTACATGTAAACCTTAACGTTGTCTGAGCTACCTTATCGAAGATATCCTCGAGTTTTCAAAAAAAACTGTCACATGTTGACGAGGCATTTAACTACCTTAAGAGAGTCATAGTACTCCTGCCTGCTGCTCCCACTTCTCTAAGCCCATTCTCTCTATCATTCTTGCTATGGCCTGTCCTACGGAACCGATGTGCCACTATATGTCCACGTTAACGTCGTCACTGTTATTCCCACTACGAGTCTCTCGAGTTAGAAAATGTACCTCGCCGGATGACGATCCATTTGACTACCTTAAGAGAGTCATAGTTACTGCAGCCAGCTGCTCCCCCGTCTGTGAATCTTTCCTCTCTTTAATTCGTACTGTGGTGTCCTGCAGAAGCGATACGCCACCACCTGTCCATGTTACCGTTGTCTGAGTTACTTCAACGACGATTTCCTCGAGTTTTCAAATAAATTTCGCCGAGTGACGAGGCATTTGGCTACCTTAAGAGAGTCATAGTTACTGCTGCCAGCTGCTCGACCTACTTTCTTTCTTTCCACTCTTTAATTATTACTGTGGTCAGTCCTGCAGGAGCAATATGCCGCTACATGTAAACCTTAACGTTGTCTGAGCTACCTTATCGAAGATATCCTCGAGTTTTCAACAAAAAATTTCACATGGTGACGATACATTTGGCAACCTTAAGAGAGTCATAGTACTCCTGCCTGCTGCTCCCACTTTTCTAAGCCCATTCTCTCTATCATTCTTGCTATGGCCTGTCCTACGGAACCGATGTGCCACTATATGTCTACGTTAACGTCGTCACTGTTACTCCCACTACGAGTCTCTCGAGTTAGCAAATGTACCTCGCCGGATGACGAGGCATTTGGATACCTTAAGACAGTTATAGTTACTGCAGCCAGCTGCTCCCCCTTCTTTGAATCTTTCCTGTCTTTAATTCGTACCTTGGTGTCCTGCAGAAGCGATACGCCACCACCTGTCCATGTTACCGTTGTCTGAGTTACTTCAACGACAATTTCCTCGAGTTTTCAAATAAATTTTGCCGAGTGACGAGGCATTTGGCACCCTTAAGAGAGTCATAGTTACTGCTGCCAGCTGCTCGACCTACTTTCTTTCTTTCCACTCATTAATTATTACTGTGGTCAGTCCTGCAGGGGCAATATGCCACTACATGTATACCTTAACGTTGTCTGAGCTACCTTATCGAAGATATTCTCGAGTTTTCAAAAAAAATTTCACACGGTGACGAGGCATTTGGCTACCTTAAGAGAGTCATAGTACCCCTGCCTGCTGCTCCCACTTTTCTAAGCCCTTTCTCTCTATCATTCTTGCTATGGCTGTCCTACAGAACCGATGTGCCACTATATGTCCACGTCAACGTCGTCTCTGTTACGCCCACTACGAGTCTCTCGAGTTAGCAAATGTACCTCGCCGCATGACGAGGCATTTGGCTACCTTAAGAGAGTCATAGTTACTGCAACCAGCTGCTCCCCCTTCTTTGAATCTTTCCTCTCTTTAATTCGTACCTTCCTGCAGAAGCGATACGCCACCACCTGTCCATGTTACCGTTGTCTGAGTTACTTCAACGACGATTTCCTCGAGTTTTCAAATAAATTTCGCCGAGTGACGAAGCATTTGGCTACCTTAAGAGAGTCATAGTTACTGCAGCCAGCTGCTCCCCCTTCTTTGAATCTTTCCTCCCATTAAATCGTACTGTGGTCAGTCCTGCAGAGCGATACGCCACCACCTGTGCATGTTACCGTTGTCTGAGTAACCTCAACAACGATTTCCTCGAGTTTTCAAATAAATTTCGCCGAGTGACGAGGCATTTGGCTACCTTAAGAGAGTCATAGTTACTGCTCCCAGCTGCTCGACCTACTTTCTTTCTTTCCACTCTTTAATTATTACTGTGGTCAGTCCTGCAGGAGCAATATGCCACTACATGTAAATCTTAACGTTGTCTGAGCTACCTTATCGAAGATATCCTCGAGTTTTCAACAAAAAATTTCACATGGTGACGATTCATTTGGCTACCTTAAGAGAGTCATAGTACTCCTGCCTGCTGCTCCCACTTTTCTAAGCCCATTCTCTCTATCATTCTTGCTATGGCCTGTCCTACGGAACCGAAGTGCCACTATATGTCTACGTTAACGTCGTCACTGTTACTCCCACTACGAGTCTCTCGAGTTGGCAAATGTACCTCGCCGGATGACGAGGCATTTGGCTACCTTAAGAGAGTCATAGTTACTGCAGCCAGCTGCTCCCCCTTCTTTAAATCTTTCCTCTCTATAATTCGTACCTTGGTGTCCTGCAGAAGCGATACGCCACCACCTGTCCATGTTACCGTTGTCTGAGTTACTTCAACGACGATTTCCTCGAGTTTTCAAATAAATTTCGCCGAGTGACGAGGCATTTGGCACCCTTAAGAGAGTCATAGATACTGCTGCCAGCTGCTCGACCTACTTTCTTTCTTTCCACTCATTAATTATTACTGTGGTCAGTCCTGCAGGGGCAATATGCCACTACATGTATACCTTAACGTTGTCTGAGCTACCTTATCGAAGATATTCTCGAGTTTTCAAAAAAAATTTCACACAGCGACGAGGCATTTGGCTACCTTAAGAGAGTCATAGTACCCCTGCCTGCTGCTCCCACTTTTCTAAGCCCTTTCTCTCTATCATTCTTGCTATGGCTGTCCTAAAGAACCGATGTGCCACTATATGTCCACGTCAACGTCGTCTCTGTTACTCCCACTACGAGTCTCTCGAGTTAGCAAATGTACCTCGCCGGATGACGAGGCATTTGGCTACCTTATAAGCGTCATAGTTACTGCAGCCAGCTGCTCCCCCTTCTTTGAATCTTTAATCACTTTAAATCGTACTGTGGTCAGTCCTGCAGAAGCGATACGCCACCACCTGTCCATGTTACCGTTGTCTGAGTTACCTCAACAACGATTTCCTCGATTTTTCAAATAAATTTCGCCGAGTGACGAGGCATTTGGCTACCTTAAGAGAGTCATAGTTACTGTTGCCAGCTGCTCGACCTACCTTCTTTCTTTCCACTCTTTAATTATTACTGTGGTCAGTTCTGCAGGAGCAATATGCCACTACATGTAAACCTTAACGTTGTCTGAGCTACCTTATCGAAGATATCCTCGAGTTTTCAACAAAAAATTTCACATGGTGACAATTCATTTGGCTACCTTAAGAGAGTCATAGTACTCCTGCCTGCTGCTCCCACTTTTCTAAGCCATTCTCTCTATCATTCCTGCTATGGCCTGTCCTACGGAACCGATGTGCCACTATATGTCCACGTTAACGTCGTCACTGTTACTCCCACTACGAGTCTCTCGAGTTAGCAAATGTACCTCGCCGCATGACGAGGCATTTGGCTACCTTAAGAGAGTCATAGTTACTGCAACCAGCTGCTCCCCCTTCTTTGAATCTTTCCTCTCTTTAATTCGTACCTTCCTGCAGAAGCGATACGCCACCACCTGTCCATGTTACCGTTGTCTGAGTTACTTCAACGACGATTTCCTCGAGTTTTCAAATAAATTTCGCCGAGTGACGAAGCATTTGGCTACCTTAAGAGAGTCATAGTTACTGCAGCCAGCTGCTCCCCCTTCTTTGAATCTTTCCTCCCATTAAATCGTACTGTGGTCAGTCCTGCAGAGCGATACGCCACCACCTGTGCATGTTACCGTTGTCTGAGTAACCTCAACAACGATTTCCTCGAGTTTTCAAATAAATTTCGGCGAGTGACGAGGCATTTGGCTACCTTAAGAGAGTCATAGTTATTGTTGCCAGCTGCTCGACCTACTTTCTTTCTTTCCACTCTTTAATTATTACTGTGGTCAGTCCTGCAGGAGCAATATGCCACTACATGTAAACCTTAACGTTGTCTGAGCTACCTTATCGAAGATATCCTCGAGTTTTCAACAAAAAATTTCACATGGTGACGATTCATTTGGCTACCTTAAGAGAGTCATAGTACTCCTGCCTGCTGCTCCCACTTTTCTAAGCCCATTCTCTCTATCATTCTTGCTATGGCCTGTCCTACGGAACCGAAGTGCCACTATATGTCTACGTTAACGTCGTCACTGTTACTCCCACTACGAGTCTCTCGAGTTGGCAAATGTACCTCGCCGGATGACGAGGCATTTGGCTACCTTAAGAGAGTCATAGTTACTGCAGCCAGCTGCTCCCCCTTCTTTAAATCTTTCCTCTCTATAATTCGTACCTTGGTGTCCTGCAGAAGCGATACGCCACCACCTGTCCATGTTACCGTTGTCTGAGTTACTTCAACGACGATTTCCTCGAGTTTTCAAATAAATTTCGCCGAGTGACGAGGCATTTGGCACCCTTAAGAGAGTCATAGTTACTGCTGCCAGCTGCTCGACCTACTTTCTTTCTTTCCACTCATTAATTATTACTGTGGTCAGTCCTGCAGGAGCAATATGCCACTACATGTATACCTTAACGTTGTCTGAGCTACCTTAACGAAGGTCTTCTCGAGTTTTCAAAAAAAATTACACATGGTGACGAGGCATTTGGCTACCTTAAGAGAGTCATAGTACCCCTGCCTGCTGCTCCCACTTTTCTAAGACCTTTCTCTCTATCTTTCTTGCTATGGCTGTCCTACAGAACCGATGTGCCACTATATGTCCACGTCAACGTCGTCTCTGTTACTCCCACTACGAGTCTCTCGAGTTAGCAAATGTACCTCGCCGGATGACGAGGCATTTGGCTACCTTATAAGCGTCATAGTTACTGCAGCCAGCTGCTCCCCCGTCTTTGAATCTTTAATCCCTTTAAATCGTACTGTGGTCAGTCCTGCAGAAGCGATACGCCACCACCTGTCCATGTTACCGTTGTCTGAGTTACCTCAACAACGATTTCCTCGAGTTTTCAAATAAATTTCGCCGAGTGACGAGGCATTTGGCTACCTTACGAGAGTCATAGTTACTGTTGCCAGCTGCTCGACCTACCTTCTTTCTTTCCACTCTTTAATTATTACTGTGGTCAGTCCTGCAGGAGCAATATGCCACTACATGTAAACCTTAACGTTGTCTGAGCTACCTTATCGAAGATATCCTCGAGTTTTCAACAAAAAATTTCACATGGTGACAATTCATTTGGCTACCTTAAGAGAGTCATAGTACTCCTGCCTGCTGCTCCCACTTTTCTAAGCCCATTCTCTCTATCATTCCTGCTATGGCCTGTCCTACGGAACCGATGTGCCACTATATGTCCACGTTAACGTCGTCACTGTTACTCCCACTACGAGTCTCTCGAGTTAGCAAATGTACCTCGCCGCATGACGAGGCATTTGGCTACCTTAAGAGAGTCATAGTTACTGCAACCGGCTGCTCCCCCTTCTTTGAATCTTTCCTCTCTTTAATTCGTACATTGGTGTCCTGCAGAAGCGATACGCCACCACCTGTCCATGTTACCGTTGTCTGAGTTACTTCAACGACGATTTCCTCGAGTTTTCAAATAAATTTCGCTGAGTGACGAAGCATTTGGCTACCTTAAGAGAGTCATAGTTGCTGCTGCCAGCTGCTCGACCTACTTTCTTTCTTTCCACTCTTTAATTATTACTGTGGTCAGTCCTGCAGGAGCAATATGCCACTACATGTAAACCTTAACGTTGTCTGAGCTACCTTATCGAAGATATCCTCGAGTTTTCAACAAAAAATTTCACATGGTGACGATTCATTTGGCTACCTTAAGAGAGTCATAGTACTCCTGCCTGCTGCTCCCACTTTTCTAAGCCCATTCTCTCTATCATTCTTGCTATGGCCTGTCCTACGGAACCGATATGCCACTATATGTCTACGTTAACGTCGTCACTGTTACTCCCACTACGAGTCTCTCGAGTTGGCAAATGTACCTCGCCGGATGACGAGGCATTTGGCTACCTTCAGAGAGTCATAGTTACTGCAGCCAGCTGCTCCCCCTTCTTTAAATCTTTCCTCTCTTTAATTCGTACCTTGGTGTCCTGCAGAAGCGATACGCCACCACCTGTCCATGTTACCGTTGTCTGAGTTACTTCAACGACGATTTCCTCGAGTTTTCAAATAAATTTCGCCGAGTGACGAGGCATTTGGCACCCTTAAGAGAGTCATAGTTACTGCTGCCAGCTGCTCGACCTACTTTCTTTCTTTCCACTCATTAATTATTACTGTGGTCAGTCCTGCAGGGGCAATATGCCACTACATGTATACCTTAACGTTGTCTGAGCTATCTTAACGAAGATATTCTCGAGTTTTCAAAAAAAATTACACATGGTGACGAGGCATTTGGCTACCTTAAGAGAGTCATAGTACCCCTGCCTGCTGCTCCCACTTTTCTAAGCCCTTTCTCTCTATCATTCTTGCTATGGCTGTCCTACAGAACCGATGTGCCACTATATGTCCACGTCAACGTCGTCTCTGTTACTCCCACTACGAGTCTCTCGAGTTAGCAAATGTACCTCGCCGGATGACGAGGCATTTTGCTACCTTATAAGCGTCATAGTTACTGCAGCCAGCTGCTCCCCCTTCTTTGAATCTTTCCTGTCTTTAATTCGTACTGTGGTCAGTCCTGCAGAAGCGATACGCCACCACCTGTCCATGTTACCGTTGTCTGAGTTACCTCAACAACGATTTCCTCGAGTTTTCAAATAAATTTCGCCGAGTGACGAGGCATTTGGCTACCTTAAGAGAGTCATAGTTACTGTAGCCAGCTGCTCGACCTACCTTCTTTCTTTCCAATCTTTAATTATTACTGTGGTCAGTCCTGCAGGAGCAATATGCCACTACATGTAAACCTTAACGTTGTCTGAGCTACCTTATCGAAGATATCCTCGAGTTATCAACAAAAAATTTCACATGGTGACAATTCATTTGGCTACCTTAAGAGAGTCATAGTACTCCTGCCTGCTGCACCCACTTTTCTAAGCCCATTCTCTCTATCATTCCTGCTATGGCCTGTCCTACGGAACCGATGTGCCACTATATGTCCACGTTAACGTCGTCACTGTTACTCCCACTACGAGTCTCTCGAGTTAGCATATGTACCTCGCCGCATGACAAGGCATTTGGCTACCTTAAGAGAGTCATAGTTACGGCAACCAGCTGCTCCCCCTTCTTTGAATCTTTCCTCTCTTTAATTCGTACCTTGGTGTCCTGCAGAAGCGATACGCCACCACCTGTCCATGTTACCGTTGTCTGAGTTACTTCAACGACGATTTCCTCGAGTTTTCAAATAAATTTCGCCGAGTGACGAGGCATTTGGCACCCTTAAGAGAGTCATAGTTACTGCTGCCAGCTGCTCGACCTACTTTCTTTCTTTCCACTCATTAATTATTACTGTGGTCAGTCCTGCAGGGGCAATATGCCACTACATGTATACCTTAACGTTGTCTGAACTACCTTAACGAAGATATTCTCGAGTTTTCAAAAAAAATTACACATGGTGACGAGGCATTTGGCTACCTTAAGAGAGTCATAGTACCCCTGCCTGCTGCTCCCACTTTTCTAAGCCCTTTCTCTCTATCATTCTTGCTATTGCTGTCCTACAGAACCGATGTGCCACTATATGTCCACGTCAACGTCGTCTCTGTTACTCCCACTACGAGTCTCTCGAGTTAGCAAATGTACCTCGCCGGATGACGAGGCATTTGGCTACCTTATAAGCGTCATAGTTACTGCAGCCAGCTGCTCCCCCTTCTTTGAATCTTTGCTCCCTTTAAATCGTACTGTGGTCAGTCCTGCAGAAGCGATCCGCCACCACCTGTCCATGTTACCGTTGTCTGAGTTACCTCAACAACGATTTCCTCGATTTTTCAAATAAATTTCGCCGAGTGACGAGGCATTTGGCTACCTTAAGAGAGTCATAGTTACTGTTGCCAGCTGCTCGACCTACCTTCTTTCTTTCCACTCTTTAATTATTACTGTGGTCAGTCCTGCAGGAGCAATATGCCACTACATGTAAACCTTAACGTTGTCTGAGCTACCTTATCGAAGATATCCTCGAGTTTTCAACAAAAAATTTCACATGGTGACAATTCATTTGGCTACCTTAAGAGAGTCATAGTACTCCTGCCTGCTGCTCCCACTTTTCTAAGCCCATTCTCTCTATCATTCCTGCTATGGCCTGTCCTACGGAACCGATGTGCCACTATATGTCCACGTTAACGTCGTCACTGTTACTCCCACTACGAGTCTCTCGAGTTAGCAAATGTACCTCGCCGCATGACGAGGCATTTGGCTACCTTAAGAGAGTCATAGTTACTGCAACCAGCTGCTCCCCCATCTTTGAATCTTTCCTCTCTTTAATTCGTACCTTGGTGTCCTGCAGAAGCGATACGCCACCACCTGTCCATGTTACCGTTGTCTGAGTTACCTCAACGACGATTTCCTCGAGTTTTCAAATAAATTTCGCCGAGTGACGAAGCATTTGGCTACCTTAAGAGAGTCATAGTTACTGCAGCCAGCTGCTCCCCCTTCTTTGAATCTTTCCTCCCATTAAATCGTACTGTGGTCAGTCCTGCAGAGCGATACGCCACCACCTGTGCAAGTTACCGTTGTCTGAGTAACCTCAACAACGATTTCCTCGAGTTTTCAAATAAATTTCGCCGAGTGACGAGGCATTTGGCTACCTTAAGAGAGTCATAGTTACTGCTCCCAGCTGCTCGACCTACTTTCTTTCTTTCCACTCTTTAATTATTACTGTGGTCAGTCCTGCAGGAGCAATATGCCACTACATGTAAACCTTAACGTTGTCTGAGCTACCTTATCGAAGATATCCTCGAGTTTTCAACAAAAAATTTCACATGGTGACAATTCATTTGGCTACCTTAAGAGAGTCATAGTACTCCTGCCTGCTGCTCCCACTTTTCTAAGCCCATTCTCTCTATCATTCTTGCTATGGCCTGTCCTACGGAACCGAAGTGCCACTATATGTCTACGTTAACGTCGTCACTGTTACTCCCACTACGAGTCTCTCGAGTTGGCAAATGTACCTCGCCGGATGACGAGGCATTTGGCTACCTTAAGAGAGTCATAGTTACTGCAGCCAGCTGCTCCCCCTTCTTTAAATCTTTCCTCTCTATAATTCGTACCTTGGTGTCCTGCAGAAGCGATACGCCACCACCTGTCCATGTTACCGTTGTCTGAGTTACTTCAACGACGATTTCCTCGAGTTTTCAAATAAATTTCGCCGAGTGACGAGGCATTTGGCACCCTTAAGAGAGTCATAGTTACTGCTGCCAGCTGCTCGACCTACTTTCTTTCTTTCCACTCATTAATTATTACTGTGGTCAGTCCTGCAGGAGCAATATGCCACTACATGTATACCTTAACGTTGTCTGAGCTACCTTAACGAAGATCTTCTCGAGTTTTCAAAAAAAATTACACATGGTGACGAGGCATTTGGCTACCTTAAGAGAGTCATAGTACCCCTGCCTGCTGCTCCCACTTTTCTAAGACCTTTCTCTCTATCTTTCTTGCTATGGCTGTCCTACAGAACCGATGTGCCACTATATGTCCACGTCAACGTCGTCTCTGTTACTCCCACTACGAGTCTCTCGAGTTAGCAAATGTACCTCGCCGGATGACGAGGCATTTGGCTACCTTATAAGCGTCATAGTTACTGCAGCCAGCTGCTCCCCCGTCTTTGAATCTTTAATCCCTTTAAATCGTACTGTGGTCAGTCCTGCAGAAGCGATACGCCACCACCTGTCCATGTTACCGTTGTCTGAGTTACCTCAACAACGATTTCCTCGAGTTTTCAAATAAATTTCGCCGAGTGACGAGGCATTTGGCTACCTTACGAGAGTCATAGTTACTGTTGCCAGCTGCTCGACCTACCTTCTTTCTTTCCACTCTTTAATTATTACTGTGGTCGGTCCTGCAGGAGCAATATGCCACTACATGTAAACCTTAACGTTGTCTGAGCTACCTTATCGAAGATATCCTCGAGTTTTCAACAAAAAATTTCACATGGTGACAAGTCATTTGGCTACCTTAAGAGAGTCATAGTACTCCTGCCTGCTGCTCCCACTTTTCTAAGCCCATTCTCTCTATCATTCCTGCTATGGCCTGTCCTACGGAACCGATGTGCCACTATATGTCCACGTTAACGTCGTTACTGTTACTCCCACTACGAGTCTCTCGAGTTAGCAAATGTACCTCGCCGCATGACGAGGCATTTGGCTACCTTAAGAGAGTCATAGTTACTGCAACCAGCTGCTCCCCCTTCTTTGAATCTTTCCTCTCTTTAATTCGTACATTGGTGTCCTGCAGAAGCGATACGCCACCACCTGTCCATGTTACCGTTGTCTGAGTTACTTCAACGACGATTTCCTCGAGTTTTCAAATAAATTTCGCCGAGTGACGAAGCATTTGGCTACCTTAAGAGAGTCATAGTTACTGCTGCCAGCTGCTCGACCTACTTTCTTTCTTTCCACTCTTTAATTATTACTGTGGTCAGTCCTGCAGGAGCAATATGCCACTACATGTAAACCTTAACGTTGTCTGAGCTACCTTATCGAAGATATCCTCGAGTTTTCAACAAAAAATTTCACATGGTGACGATTCATTTGGCTACCTTAAGAGAGTCATAGTACTCCTGCCTGCTGCTCCCACTTTTCTAAGCCCATTCTCTCTATCATTCTTGCTATGGCCTGTCCTACGGAACCGATATGCCACTATATGTCTACGTTAACGTCGTCACTGTTACTCCCACTACGAGTCTCTCGAGTTGGCAAATGTACCTCGCCGGATGACGAGGCATTTGGCTACCTTCAGAGAGTCATAGTTACTGCAGCCAGCTGCTCCCCCTTCTTTAAATCTTTCCTCTCTTTAATTCGTACCTTGGTGTCCTGCAGAAGCGATACGCCACCACCTGTCCATGTTACCGTTGTCTGAGTTACTTCAACGACGATTTTCTCGAGTTTTCAAATAAATTTCGCCGAGTGACGAGGCATTTGGCACCCTTAAGAGAGTCATAGTTACTGCTGCCAGCTGCTCGACCTACTTTCTTTCTTTCCACTCATTAATTATTACTGTGGTCAGTCCTGCAGGGGCAATATGCCACTACATGGATACCTTAACGTTGTCTGAGCTACCTTAACGAAGATATTCTCGAGTTTTCAAAAAAAATTACACATGGTGACGAGGCATTTGGCTACCTTAATTGAGTCATAGTACCCCTGCCTGCTGCTCCCACTTTTCTAAGCCCTTTCTCTCTATCATTCTTGCTATGGCTGTCCTACAGAACCGATGTGCCACTATATGTCCACGTCAACGTCGTCTCTGTTACTCCCACTACGAGTCTCTCGAGTTAGCAAATGTACCTCGCCGGATGACGAGGCATTTGGCTACCTTATAAGCGTCATAGTTACTGCAGCCAGCTGCTCCCCCTTCTTTGAATCTTTCCTGTCTTTAATTCGTACTGTGGTCAGTCCTGCAGAAGCGATACGCCACCACCTGTCCATGTTACCGTTGTCTGAGTTACCTCAACAACGATTTCCTCGAGTTTTCAAATAAATTTCGCCGATGACGAGGCATTTGGCTACCTTAAGAGAGTCATAGTTACTGTAGCCAGCTGCTCGACCTAAATTCTTTCTTTCCACTCTTTAATTATTACTGTGGTCAGTCCTGCAGGAGCAATATGCCACTACATGTAAACCTTAACGTTGTCTGAGCTACCTTATCGAAGATATCCTCGAGTTATCAACAAAAAATTTCACATGGTGACAATTCATTTGGCCACCTTAAGAGAGTCATAGTACTCCTGCCTGCTGCACCCACTTTTCTAAGCCCATTCTCTCTATCATTCCTGCTATGGCCTGTCCTACGGAACCGATGTGCCACTATATGTCCTCGTTAACGTCGTCACTGTTACTCCCACTACGAGTCTCTCGAGTTAGCAAATGTACCTCGCCGCATGACGAGGCATTTGGCTACCTTAAGAGAGTCATAGTTACGGCAACCAGCTGCTCCCCCTTCTTTGAATCTTTCCTCTCTTTAATTCGTACCTTGGTGTCCTGCAGAAGCGATACGCCACCACCTGTCCATGTTACCGTTGTCTGAGTTACCTCAACAACGATTTCCTCGAGTTTTCAAATAAATTTCGCCGAGTGACGAGGCATTTGGCTACCTTAAGAGAGTCATAGTTACTGTAGCCAGCTGCTCGACCTACCTTCTTTCTTTCCACTCTTTAATTATTACTGTGGTCAGTCCTGCAGGAGCAATATGCCACCACATGTAAACCTTAACGTTGTCTGAGCTACCTTATCGAAGATATCCTCGAGTTATCAACAAAAAATTTCACATGGTGACAATTCATTTGGCTACCTTAAGAGAGTCATAGTACTCCTGCCTGCTGCACCCACTTTTCTAAGCCCATTCTCTCTATCATTCCTGCTATGGCCTGTCCTACGGAACCGATGTGCCACTATATGTCCACGTTAACGTCGTCACTGTTACTCCCACTACGAGTCTCTCGAGTTAGCAAATGTACCTCGCCGCATGACGAGGCATTTGGCTACCTTAAGAGAGTCATAGTTACGGCAACCAGCTGCTCCCCCTTCTTTGAATCTTTCCTCTCTTTAATTCGTACCTTGGTGTCCTGCAGAAGCGATACGCCACCACCTGTCCATGTTACCGTTGTCTGAGTTACTTCAACGACGATTTCCTCGAGTTTTCAAATAAATTTCGCCGAGTGACGAGGCATTTGGCACCCTTAAGAGAGTCATAGTTACTGCTGCCAGCTGCTCGACCTACTTTCTTTCTTTCCACTCATTAATTATTACTGTGGTCAGTCCTGCAGGGGCAATATGCCACTACATGTATACCTTAACGTTGTCTGAGCTACCTTAACGAAGATCTTCTCGAGTTTTCAAAAAAAATTACACATGGTGACGAGGCATTTGGCTACCTTAAGAGAGTCATAGTACCCCTGCCTGCTGCTCCCACTTTTCTAAGCCCTTTCTCTCTATCATTCTTGCTATTGCTGTCCTACAGAACCGATGTGCCACTATATGTCCACGTCAACGTCGTCTCTGTTACTCCCACTACGAGTCTCTCGAGTTAGCAAATGTACCTCGCCGGATGACGAGGCATTTGGCTACCTTATAAGCGTCATAGTTACTGCAGCCAGCTGCTCCCCCGTCTTTGAATCTTTAATCCCTTTAAATCGTACTGTGGTCAGTCCTGCAGAAGCGATACGCCACCACCTGTCCATGTTACCGTTGTCTGAGTTACCTCAACAACGATTTCATCGAGTTTTCAAATAAATTTCGCCGAGTGACGAGGCATTTGGCTACCTTACGAGAGTCATAGTTACTGTTGCCAGCTGCTCGACCTACCTTCTTTCTTTCCACTCTTTAATTATTACTGTGGTCAGTCCTGCAGGAGCAATATGCCACTACATGTAAACCTTAACGTTGTCTGAGCTACCTTATCGAAGATATCCTCGAGTTTTCAACAAAAAATTTCACATGGTGACAATTCATTTGGCTACCTTAAGAGAGTCATAGTACTCCTGCCTGCTGCTCCCACTTTTCTAAGCCCATTCTCTCTATCATTCCTGCTATGGCCTGTCCTACGGAACCGATGTGCCACTATATGTCCACGTTAACGTCGTTACTGTTACTCCCACTACGAGTCTCTCGAGTTAGCAAATGTACCTCGCCGCATGACGAGGCATTTGGCTACCTTAAGAGAGTCATAGTTACTGCAACCAGCTGCTCCCCCTTCTTTGAATCTTTCCTCTCTTTAATTCGTACATTGGTGTCCTGCAGAAGCGATACGCCACCACCTGTCCATGTTACCGTTGTCTGAGTTACTTCAACGACGATTTCCTCGAGTTTTCAAATAAATTTCGCCGAGTGACGAAGCATTTGGCTACCTTAAGAGAGTCATAGTTACTGCTGCCAGCTGCTCGACCTACTTTCTTTCTTTCCACTCTTTAATTATTACTGTGGTCAGTCCTGCAGGAGCAATATGCCACTACATGTAAACCTTAACGTTGTCTGAGCTACCTTATCGAAGATATCCTCGAGTTTTCAACAAAAAATTTCACATGGTGACGATTCATTTGGCTACCTTAAGAGAGTCATAGTACTCCTGCCTGCTGCTCCCACTTTTCTAAGCCCATTCTCTCTATCATTCTTGCTATGGCCTGTCCTACGGAACCGATATGCCACTATATGTCTACGTTAACGTCGTCACTGTTACTCCCACTACGAGTCTCTCGAGTTGGCAAATGTACCTCGCCGGATGACGAGGCATTTGGCTACCTTCAGAGAGTCATAGTTACTGCAGCCAGCTGCTCCCCCTTCTTTAAATCTTTCCTCTCTTTAATTCGTACCTTGGTGTCCTGCAGAAGCGATACGCCACCACCTGTCCATGTTACCGTTGTCTGAGTTACTTCAACGACGATTTTCTCGAGTTTTCAAATAAATTTCGCCGAGTGACGAGGCATTTGGCACCCTTAAGAGAGTCATAGTTACTGCTGCCAGCTGCTCGACCTACTTTCTTTCTTTCCACTCATTAATTATTACTGTGGTCAGTCCTGCAGGGGCAATATGCCACTACATGGATACCTTAACGTTGTCTGAGCTACCTTAACGAAGATATTCTCGAGTTTTCAAAAAAAATTACACATGGTGACGAGGCATTTGGCTACCTTAAGAGAGTCATAGTACCCCTGCCTGCTGCTCCCACTTTTCTAAGCCCTTTCTCTCTATCATTCTTGCTATGGCTGTCCTACAGAACCGATGTGCCACTATATGTCCACGTCAACGTCGTCTCTGTTACTCCCACTACGAGTCTCTCGAGTTAGCAAATGTACCTCGCCGGATGACGAGGCATTTGGCTACCTTATAAGCGTCATAGTTACTGCAGCCAGCTGCTCCCCCTTCTTTGAATCTTTCCTGTCTTTAATTCGTACTGTGGTCAGTCCTGCAGACGCGATACGCCACCACCTGTCCATGTTACCGTTGTCTGAGTTACCTCAACAACGATTTCCTCGAGTTTTCAAATAAATTTCGCCGATGACGAGGCATTTGGCTACCTTAAGAGAGTCATAGTTACTGTAGCCAGCTGCTCGACCTACCTTCTTTCTTTCCACTCTTTAATTATTACTGTGGTCAGTCCTGCAGGAGCAATATGCCACTACATGTAAACCTTAACGTTGTCTGAGCTACCTTATCGAAGATATCCTCGAGTTATCAACAAAAAATTTCACATGGTGACAATTCATTTGGCCACCTTAAGAGAGTCATAGTACTCCTGCCTGCTGCACCCACTTTTCTAAGCCCATTCTCTCTATCATTCTTGCTATGGCCTGTCCTACGGAACCGATGTGCCACTATATGTCCTCGTTAACGTCGTCACTGTTACTCCCACTACGAGTCTCTCGAGTTAGCAAATGTACCTCGCCGCATGACGAGGCATTTGGCTACCTTAAGAGAGTCATAGTTACGGCAACCAGCTGCTCCCCCTTCTTTGAATCTTTCCTCTCTTTAATTCGTACCTTGGTGTCCTGCAGAAGCGATACGCCACCACCTGTCCATGTTACCGTTGTCTGAGTTACTTCAACGACGATTTCCTCGAGTTTTCAATTAAATTTCGCCGAGTGACGAGGCATTTGGCACCCTTAAGAGAGTCATAGTTACTGCTGCCAGCTGCTCGACCTACTTTCTTTCTTTCCACTCATTAATTATTACTGTGGTCAGTCCTGCAGGGGCAATATGCCACTACATGTATACCTTAACGTTGTCTGAGCTACCTTAACGAAGATATTCTCGAGTTTTCAAAAAAAATTACACATGGTGACGAGGCATTTGGCTACCTTAAGAGAGTCATAGTACCCCTGCCTGCTGCTCCCACTTTTCTAAGCCCTTTCTCTCTATCATTCTTGCTATTGCTGTCCTACAGAACCGATGTGCCACTATATGTCCACGTCAACGTCGTCTCTGTTACTCCCACTACGAGTCTCTCGAGTTAGCAAATGTACCTCGCCGCATGACGAGGCATTTGGCTACCTTAAGAGAGTCATAGTTACTGCAACCAGCTGCTCCCCCTTCTTTGAATCTTTCCTCTCTTTAATTCGTACCTTCCTGCAGAAGCGATACGCCACCACCTGTCCATGTTACCGTTGTCTGAGTTACTTCAACGACGATTTCCTCGAGTTTTCAAATAAATTTCGCCGAGTGACGAAGCATTTGGCTACCTTAAGAGAGTCATAGTTACTGCAGCCAGCTGCTCCCCCTTCTTTGAATCTTTCCTCCCATTAAATCGTACTGTGGTCAGTCCTGCAGAGCGATACGCCACCACCTGTGCATGTTACCGTTGTCTGAGTAACCTCAACAACGATTTCCTCGAGTTTTCAAATAAATTTCGCCAAGTGACGAGGCATTTGGCTACCTTAAGAGAGTTATAGTTACTGCTCCCAGCTGCTCGACCTACTTTCTTTCTTTCCACTCTTTAATTATTACTGTGGTCAGTCCTGCAGGAGCAATATGCCACTACATGTAAACCTTAACGTTGTCTGAGCTACCCTATCGAAGATATCCTCGAGTTTTCAACAAAAAATTTCACATGGTGACGATTCATTTGTCTACCTTAAGAGAGTCATAGTACTCCTGCCTGCTGCTCCCACTTTTCTAAGCCCATTCTCTCTATCATTCTTGCTATGGCCTGTCCTACGGAACCAAAGTGCCACTATATGTCTACGTTAACGTCGTCACTGTTACTCCCACTACGAGTCTCTCGAGTTGGCAAATGTACCTCGCCGGATGACGAGGCATTTGGCTACCTTAAGAGAGTCATAGTTACTGCAGCCAGCTGCTCCCCCTTCTTTAAATCTTTCCTCTCTATAATTCGTACCTAGGTGTCCTGCAGAAGCGATACGCCACCACCTGTCCATGTTACCGTTGTCTGAGTTACTTCAACGACGATTTCCTCGAGTTTTCAAATAAATTTCGCCGAGTGACGAGGCATTTGGCACCCTTAAGAGAGTCATAGTTACTGCTGCCAGCTGCTCGACCTACTTTCTTTCTTTCCACTCATTAATTATTACTGTGGTCAGTCCTGCAGGAGCAATATGCCACTACATGTATACCTTAACGTTGTCTGAGCTACCTTAACGAAGATCTTCTCGAGTTTTCAAAAAAAATTACACATGGTGACGAGGCATTTGGCTACCTTAAGAGAGTCATAGTACCCCTGCCTGCTGCTCCCACTTTTCTAAGACCTTTCTCTCTATCATTCTTGCTATGGCTGTACTACAGAACCGATGTGCCACTATATGTCCACGTCAACGTCGTCTCTGTTACTCCCACTACGAGTCTCTCGAGTTAGCAAATGTACCTCGCCGGATGAGGAGGCATTTGGCTACCTTATAAGCGTCATAGTTACTGCAGCCAGCTGCTCCCCCTTCTTTGAATCTTTAATCCCTTTAAATCGTACTGTGGTCAGTCCTGCAGAAGCGATTGCCACCACCTGTCCATGTTACCGTTGTCTGAGTTACCTCAACAACGATTTCCTCGAGTTTTCAAATAAATTTCGCCGAGTGACGAGGCATTTGGCTACCTTAAGAGAGTCATAGTTACTGCTGCCAGCTGCTCGAAATACTTTCTTTCTTTCCACTTTTTAATTATTACTGTGGTCAGTCCTGCAGGAGCAATATGCCACTACATGTAAACCTTAACGTTGTCTGAGCTACCTTATCGAAGATATCCTCGAGTTATCAACAAAAAATTTCACATGGTGACAATTCATTTGGCTACCTTAAGAGAGTCATAGTACTCCTGCCTGCTGCACCCACTTTTCTAAGCCCATTCTCTCTATCATTCCTGCTATGGCCTGTCCTACGGAACCGATGTGCCACTATATGTCCACGTTAACGTCGTCACTGTTACTCCCACTACGAGTCTCTCGAGTTAGCAAATGTACCTCGCCGCATGACGAGGCATTTGGCTACCTTAAGAGAGTCATAGTTACGGCAACCAGCTGCTCCCCCTTCTTTGAATCTTTCCTCTCTTTAATTCGTACCTTGGTGTCCTGCAGAAGCGATACGCCACCACCTGTCCATGTTACCGTTGTCTGAGTTACTTCAACGACGATTTCCTCGAGTTTTCAAATAAATTTCGCCGAGTGACGACGCATTTGGCTACCTTAAGAGAGTCATAGTTACTGCTGCCAGCTGCTCGAAATACTTTCTTTCTTTCCACTCTTTAATTATTACTGTGGTCAGTCCTGCAGGAGCAATATGCCACTACATGTAAACCTTAACGTTGTCTGAGCTACCTTATCGAAGATATCATCGAGTTTTCAACAAAAAATTTCACATGGTGACGATTCATTTGGCTACCTTAAGAGAGTCATAGTACTGCTGCCTGCTGCTCCCACTTTTCTAAGCCCATTCTCTCTATCATTCTTGCTATGGCCTGTCCTACGGAACCGATATGCCACTATATGTCTACGTTAACGTCGTCACTGTTACTCCCACTACGAGTCTCTCGAGTTGGCAAATGTACCTCGCCGGATGACGAGGCATTTGGCTACCTTCAGAGAGTCATAGTTACTGCAGCCAGCTGCTCCCCCTTCTTTAAATCTTTCCTCTCTTTAATTCGTACCTTGGTGTCCTGCAGAAGCGATACGCCACCACCTGTCCATGTTACCGTTGTCTGAGTTACTTCAACGACGATTTCCTCGAGTTTTCAAATAAATTTCGCCGAGTGACGAGGCATTTGGCACCCTTAAGAGAGTCATAGTTACTGCTGCCAGCTGCTCGACCTACTTTCTTTCTTTCCACTCATTAATTATTACTGTGGTCAGTCCTGCAGGGGCAATATGCCACTACATGTATACCTTAACGTTGTCTGAGCTACCTTAACGAAGATATTCTCGAGTTTTCAAAAAAAATTACACATGGTGACGAGGCATTTGGCTACCTTAAGAGAGTCATAGTACCCCTGCCTGCTGCTCCCACTTTTCTAAGCCCTTTCTCTCTATCATTCTTGCTATGGCTGTCCTACAGAACCGATGTGCCACTATATGTCCACGTCAACGTCGTCTCTGTTACTCCCACTACGAGTCTCTCGAGTTAGCAAATGTACCTCGCCGGATGACGAGGCATTTGGCCACCTTATAAGCGTCATAGTTACTGCAGCCAGCTGCTCCCCCTTCTTTGAATCTTTCCTGTTTTTAATTCGTACTGTGGTCAGTCCTGCAGAAGCGATACGCCACCACCTGTCCATGTTACCGTTGTCTGAGTTACCTCAACAACGATTTCCTCGAGTTTTCAAATAAATTTCGCCGAGTGACGAGGCATTTGGCACCCTTAAGAGAGTCATAGTTACTGCTGCCAGCTGCTCGACCTACTTTCTTTCTTTCCACTCATTAATTATTACTGTGGTCAGTCCTGCAGGGGCAATATGCCACTACATGTATACCTTAACGTTGTCTGAGCTACCTTAACGAAGATATTCTCGAGTTTTCAAAAAAAATTACACATGGTGACGAGGCATTTGGCTACCTTAAGAGAGTCATAGTACCCCTGCCTGCTGCTCCCACTTTTCTAAGCCCTTTCTCTCTATCATTCTTGCTATGGCTGTCCTACAGAACCGATGTGCCACTATATGTCCACGTCAACGTCGTCTCTGTTACTCCCACTACGAGTCTCTCGAGTTAGCAAATGTACCTCGCCGGATGACGAGGCATTTGGCCACCTTATAAGCGTCATAGTTACTGCAGCCAGCTGCTCCCCCTTCTTTGAATCTTTCCTGTTTTTAATTCGTACTGTGGTCAGTCCTGCAGAAGCGATACGCCACCACCTGTCCATGTTACCGTTGTCTGAGTTACCTCAACAACGATTTCCTCGAGTTTTCAAATAAATTTCGCCGAGTGACGAGGCATTTGGCTACCTTAAGGGAGTCATAGTTACTGTAGCCAGCTGCTCGACCTACCTTCTTTCTTTCCACTCTTTAATTATTACTGTGGTCAGTCCTGCAGGAGCAATATGCCACTACATGTAAACCTTAACGTTGTCTGAGCTACCTTATCGAAGATATCCTCGAGTTATCAACAAAAAATTTCACATGGTGACAATTCATTTGGCTAACTTAAGAGAGTCATAGTACTCCTGCCTGCTGCACCCACTTTTCTAAGCCCATTCTCTCTATCATTCCTGCTATGGCCTGTCCTACGGAACCGATGTGCCACTATATGTCCACGTTAACGTCGTCACTGTTACTCCCACTACGAGTCTCTCGAGTTAGCAAATGTACCTCGCCGCATGACGAGGCATTTGGCTACCTTAAGAGAGTCATAGTTACGGCAACCAGCTGCTCCCCCTTCTTTGAATCTTTCCTCTCTTTAATTCGTACCTTGGTGTCCTGCAGAAGCGATACGCCACCACCTGTCCATGTTACCGTTGTCTGAGTTACCTCAACAACGATTTCCTCGAGTTTTCAAATAAATTTCGCCGAGTGACGAGGCATTTGGCTACCTTAAGAGAGTCATAGTTACTGTAGCCAGCTGCTCGACCTACCTTCTTTCTTTCCACTCTTTAATTATTACTGTGGTCAGTCCTGCAGGAGCAATATGCCACCACATGTAAACCTTAACGTTGTCTGAGCTACCTTATCGAAGATATCCTCGAGTTATCAACAAAAAATTTCACATGGTGACAATTCATTTGGCTACCTTAAGAGAGTCATAGTACTCCTGCCTGCTGCACCCACTTTTCTAAGCCCATTCTCTCTATCATTCCTGCTATGGCCTGTCCTACGGAACCGATGTGCCACTATATGTCCACGTTAACGTCGTCACTGTTACTCCCACTACGAGTCTCTCGAGTTAGCAAATGTACCTCGCCGCATGACGAGGCATTTGGCTACCTTAAGAGAGTCATAGTTACGGCAACCAGCTGCTCCCCCTTCTTTGAATCTTTCCTCTCTTTAATTCGTACCTTGGTGTCCTGCAGAAGCGATACGCCACCACCTGTCCATGTTACCGTTGTCTGAGTTACTTCAACGACGATTTCCTCGAGTTTTCAAATAAATTTCGCCGAGTGACGAGGCATTTGGCACCCTTAAGAGAGTCATAGTTACTGCTGCCAGCTGCTCGACCTACTTTCTTTCTTTCCACTCATTAATTATTACTGTGGTCAGTCCTGCAGGGGCAATATGCCACTACATGTATACCTTAACGTTGTCTGAGCTACCTTAACGAAGATATTCTCGAGTTTTCAAAAAAAATTACACATGGTGACGAGGCATTTGGCTACCTTAAGAGAGTCATAGTACCCCTGCCTGCTGCTCCCACTATTCTAAGCCCTTTCTCTCTATCATTCTTGCTATTGCTTTCCTACAGAACCGATGTGCCACTATATGTCCACGTCAACGTCGTCTCTGTTACTCCCACTACGAGTCTCTCGAGTTAGCAAATGTACCTCGCCGGATGACGAGGCATTTGGCTACCTTATAAGCGTCATAGTTACTGCAGCCAGCTGCTCCCCCTTCTTTGAATCTTTGCTCCCTTTAAATCGTACTGTGGTCAGTCCTGCAGAAGCGATACGCCACCACCTGTCCATGTTACCGTTGTCTGAGTTACCTCAACAACGATTTCCTCGATTTTTCAAATAAATTTCGCCGAGTGACGAGGCATTTGGCTACCTTAAGAGAGTCATAGTTACTGTTGCCAGCTGCTCGACCTACCTTCTTTCTTTCCACTCTTTAATTTTTACTGTGGTCAGTCCTGCAGGAGCAATATGCCACTACATGTAAACCTTAACGTTGTCTGAGCTACCTTATCGAAGATATCCTCGAGTTTTCAACAAAAAATTTCACATGGTGACAATTCATTTGGCTACCTTAAGAGAGTCATAGTACTCCTGCCTGCTGCTCCCACTTTTCTAAGCCCATTCTCTCTATCATTCCTGCTATGGCCTGTCCTACGGAACCGATGTGCCACTATATGTCCACGTTAACGTCGTCACTGTTACTCCCACTACGATTCTCTCGAGTTAGCAAATGTACCTCGCCGCATGACGAGGCATTTGGCTACCTTAAGAGAGTCATAGTTACTGCAACCAGCCGCTCCCCCTTCTTTGAATCTTTCCTCTCTTTAATTCGTACCTTCCTGCAGAAGCGATACGCCACCACCTGTCCATGTTACCGTTGTCTGAGTTACTTCAACGACGATTTCCTCGAGTTTTCAAATAAATTTCGCCGAGTGACGAAGCATTTGGCTACCTTAAGAGAGTCATAGTTACTGCAGCCAGCTGCTCCCCCTTCTTTGAATCTTTCCTCCCAATAAATCGTACTGTGGTCAGTCCTGCAGAGCGATACGCCACCACCTGTCCATGTTACCGTTGTCTGAGTTACTTCAACGACGATTTCCTCGAGTTTTCAAATAAATTTCGCCGAGTGACGAGGCATTTGGCACCCTTAAGAGAGTCATAGTTACTGCTGCCAGCTGCTCGACCTACTTTCTTTCTTTCCACTCATTAATTATTACTGTGGTCAGTCCTGCAGGAGCAATATGCCACTACATGTATACCTTAACGTTGTCTGAGCTACCTTAACGAAGATCTTCTCGAGTTTTCAACAAAAAATTTCACATGGTGACAATTCATTTGGCTACCTTAAGAGAGTCATAGTACTCCTGCCTGCTGCTCCCACTTTTCTAAGCCCATTCTCTCTATCATTCCTGCTATGGCCTGTCCTACGGAACCAATGTGCCACTATATGTCCACGTTAACGTCGTCACTGTTACTCCCACTACGAGTCTCTCGAGTTAGCAAATGTACCTCGCCGCTTGACGAGGCATTTGGCTACCTTAAGAGAGTCATAGTTACTGCAACCAGCCGCTCCCCCTTCTTTGAATCTTTCCTCTCTTTAATTCGTACCTTCCTGCAGAAGCGATACGCCACCACCTGTCCATGTTACCGTTGTCTGAGTTACTTCAACGAGGATTTCCTCGAGTTTTCAAATAAATTTCGCCGAGTGACGAGGCATTTGGCACCCTTAAGAGAGTCATAGTTACTGCTGCCAGCTGCTCGACCTACTTTCTTTCTTTCCACTCTTTAATTATTACTGTGGTCAGTCCTGCAGGAGCAATATGCCACTACATGTAAACCTTAACGTTGTCTGAGCTACCTTATCGAAGATATCCTCGAGTTTTCAACAAAAAATTTCACATGGTGACAATTCATTTGGCTACCTTAAGAGAGTCATAGTACTCCTGCCTGCTGCTCCCACTTTTCTAAGCCCATTCTCTCTATCATTCCTGCTATGGCCTGTCCTACGGAACCGATGTGCCACTATATGTCCACGTTAACGTCGTCACTGTTACTCCCACTACGAGTCTCTCGAGTTAGCAAATGTACCTCGCCGCATGACGAGGCATTTGGCTACCTTAAGAGAGTCATAGTTACTGCAACCAGCTGCTCCCCCTTCTTTGAATCTTTCCTCTCTTTAATTCGTACATTGGTGTCCTGCAGAAGCGATACGCCACCACCTGTCCATGTTACCGTTGTCTGAGTTACTTCAACGACGATTTCCTCGAGTTTTCAAATAAATTTCGCCGAGTGACGAGGCATTTGGCTACCTTAAGAGAGTCATAGTTACTGCAGCCAGCTGCTCCCCCTTCTTTGAATCTTTCCTCCCATTAAATCGTACTGTGGTCAGTCCTGCAGAGCGATACGCCACCACCTGTGCATGTTACCGTTGTCTGAGTAACCTCAACAACGATTTCCTCGAGTTTTCAAATAAATTTCGCCAAGTGACGAGGCATTAGGCTACCTTAAGAGAGTCATAGTTACTGCTCCCAGCTGCTCGACCTACTTTCTTTCTTTCCACTCTTTAATTATTACTGTGGTCAGTCCTGCAGGAGCAATATGCCACTACATGTAAACCTTAACGTTGTCTGAGCTACCTTATCGAAGATATCCTCGAGTTTTCAACAAAAAATTTCACATGGTGACGATTCATTTGGCTACCTTAAGAGAGTCATAGTACTCCTGCCTGCTGCTCCCACTTTTCTAAGCCCATTCTCTCTATCATTCTTGCTATGGCCTGTCCTACGGAACCGAAGTGCCACTATATGTCTACGTTAACGTCGTCACTGTTACTCCCACTACGAGTCTCTCGAGTTGGCAAATGTACCTCGCCGCATGACGAGGCATTTGGCTACCTTAAGAGAGTCATAGTTACTGCAACCAGCTGCTCCCCCTTCTTTGAATCTTTCCTCTCTTTAATTCGTACCTTCCTGCAGAAGCGATACGCCACCACCTGTCCATGTTACCGTTGTCTGAGTTACTTCAACGACGATTTCCTCGAGTTTTCAAATAAATTTCGCCGAGTGACGAGGCATTTGGCACCCTTAAGAGAGTCATAGTTACTGCTGCCAGCTGCTCGACCTACTTTCTTTCTTTCCACTCATTAATTATTACTGTGGTCAGTCCTGCAGGAGCAATATGCCACTACATGTATACCTTAACGTTGTCTGAGCTACCTTAACGAAGATCTTCTCGAGTTTTCAAAAAAAATTACACATGGTGACGAGGCATTTGGCTACCTTAAGAGAGTCATAGTACCCCTGCCTGCTGCTCCCACTTTTCTAAGACCTTTCTCTCTATCATTCTTGCTATGGCTGTCCTACAGAACCGATGTGCCACTATATGTCCACGTCAACGTCGTCTCTGTTACTCCCACTACGAGTCTCTCGAGTTAGCAAATGTACCTCGCCGGATGACGAGGCATTTGGCTACCTTATAAGCGTCATAGTTACTGCAGCCAGCTGCTCCCCCTTCTTTGAATCTTTAATCCCTTTAAATCGTACTGTGGTCAGTCCTGCAGAAGCGATACGCCACCACCTGTCCATGTTACCGTTGTCTGAGTTACCTCAACAACGATTTCCTCGAGTTTTCAAATAAATTTCGCCGAGTGACGAGGCATTTGGCTACCTTACGAGAGTCATAGTTACTGTTGCCAGCTGCTCGACCTACCTTCTTTCTTTCCACTCTTTAATTATTACTGTGGTCAGTCCTGCAGGAGCAATATGCCACTACATGTAAACCTTAACGTTGTCTGAGCTACCTTATCGAAGATATCCTCGAGTTATCAACAAAAAATTTCACATGGTGACAATTCATTTGGCTACCTTAAGAGAGTCATAGTACTCCTGCCTGCTGCACCCACTTTTCTAAGCCCATTCTCTCTATCATTCCTGCTATGGCCTGTCCTACGGAACCGATGTGCCACTATATGTCCACGTTAACGTCGTCACTGTTACTCCCACTACGAGTCTCTCGAGTTAGCAAATGTACCTCGCCGCATGACGAGGCATTTGGCTACCTTAAGAGAGTCATAGTTACGGCAACCAGCTGCTCCCCCTTCTTTGAATCTTTCCTCTCTTTAATTCGTACCTTGGTGTCCTGCAGAAGCGATACGCCACCACCTGTCCATGTTACCGTTGTCTGAGTTACTTCAACGAGGATTTCCTCGAGTTTTCAAATAAATTTCGCCGAGTGACGAGGCATTTGGCACCCTTAAGAGAGTCATAGTTACTGCTGCCAGCTGCTCGACCTACTTTCTTTCTTTCCACTCTTTAATTATTACTGTGGTCAGTCCTGCAGGAGCAATATGCCACTACATGTAAACCTTAACGTTGTCTGAGCTACCTTATCGAAGATATCCTCGAGTTTTCAAAAAAAAATGTCACATGTTGACGAGGCATTTAACTACCTTAAGAGAGTCATAGTACTCCTGCCTGCTGCTCCCACTTTTCTAAGCCCATTCTCTCTATCATTCCTGCTATGGCCTGTCCTACGGAACCGATGTGCCACTATATGTCTACGTTAACGTCGTCACTGTTACTCCCACTACGAGTCTCTCGAGTTGGCAAATGTACCTCGCCGGATGACGAGGCATTTGGCTACCTTAAGAGAGTCATAGTTACTGCAGCCAGCTGCTCCCCCTTCTTTGAATCTTTCCTCCCTTTAAATCGAACTGTGGTCAGTCCTGCAGAGCGATACGCCACCACCTGTGCATGTTACCGTTGTCTGATTTACTTCAACGACGATTTCCTCGAGTTTTCAAATAAATCACGCCGAGTGACGAGGCATTTGGCTACCTTAAGAGAGTCATAGTTACTGCTGCCAGCTGCTCGACCTACTTTCTTTCTTTCCACTCTTTAATTATTACTGTGGTCAGTCCTGCAGGAGCAATATGCCACTACATGTAAACCTTAACGTTGTCTGAACTACCTTATCGAAGATATCCTCGAGTTTTCAAAAAAAATTTTACATGGTGACGAGGCATTTGGCTACCTTAAGGGAGTCATAGTACCCCTGCCTGCTGCTCCCACTTTTCTAAGCCCTTTCTCTCTATCATTCTTGCTATGGCTGTCCTACAGAACCGATGTGCCACTATATGTCCACGTCAACGTTGTCTCTGTTACTCCCACTACGAGTCTCTCGAGTTAGCAAATGTACCTCGCCGGATGACGAGGCATTTGGCTACCTTATAAGCGTCATAGTTACTGCAGCCAGCTGCTCCCCCTTCTTTGAATCTTTGCTCCCTTTAAATCGTACTGTGGTCAGTCCTGCAGAAGCGATACGCCACCACCTGTCCATGTTACCGTTGTCTGAGTTACCTCAACAACGATTTCCTCGAGTTTTCAAATAAATTTCGCCGAGTGACGAGGCATTTGGCTACCTTAAGAGAGTCATAGTTACTGTAGCCAGCTGCTCGACCTACCTTCTTTCTTTCCACTCTTTAAATATTACTGTGGTCAGTCCTGCAGGAGCAATATGCCACTACATGTAAACCTTAACGTTGTCTGAGCTACCTTATCGAAGATATCCTCGAGTTATCAACAAAAAATTTCACATGGTGACAATTCATTTGGCTACCTTAAGAGAGTCATAGTACTCCTGCCTGCTGCACCCACTTTTCTAAGCCCATTCTCTCTATCATTCCTGCTATGGCCTGTCCTACGGAACCGATGTGCCACTATATGTCCACGTTAACGTCGTCACTGTTACTCCCACTACGAGTCTCTCGAGTTAGCAAATATACCTCGCCGCATGACGAGGCATTTGGCTACCTTAAGAGAGTCATAGTTACGGCAACCAGCTGCTCCCCCTTCTTTGAATCTTTCCTCTCTTTAATTCGTACATTGGTGTCCTGCAGAAGCGATACACCACCACCTGTCCATGTTACCGTTGTCTGAGTTACCTCAACAACGATTTCCTCGATTTTTCAAATAAATTTCGCCGAGTGACGAGGCATTTGGCTACCTTAAGAGAGTCATAGTTACTGTTGCCAGCTGCTCGACCTACCTTCTTTCTTTCCACTCTTTAATTATTACTGTGGTCAGTCCTGCAGGAGCAATATGCCACTACATGTAAACCTTAACGTTGTCTGAGCTACCTTATCGAAGATATCCTCGAGTTTTCAACAAAAAATTTCACATGGTGACAATTCATTTGGCTACCTTAAGAGAGTCATAGTACTCCTGCCTGCTGCTCCCACTTTTCTAAGCCCATTCTCTCTATCATTCCTGCTATGGCCTGTCCTACGGAACCGATGTGCCACTATATGTCCACGTTAACGTCGTCACTGTTACTCCCACTACGAGTCTCTCGAGTTAGCAAATGTACCTCGCCGCATGACGAGGCATTTGGCTACCTTAAGAGAGTCATAGTTACTGCAACCAGCTGCTCCCCCTTCTTTGAATCTTTCCTCTCTTTAATTCGTACCTTGGTGTCCTGCAGAAGCGATACGCCACCACCTGTCCATGTTACCGTTGTCTGAGTTACTTCAACGACGATTTCCTCGAGTTTTCAAATAAATTTCGCCGAGTGACGAAGCATTTGGCTACCTTAAGAGAGTCATAGTTACTGCTGCCAGCTGCTCGACCTACTTTCTTTCTTTCCACTCTTTAATTATTACTGTGGTCAGTCCTGCAGGAGCAATATGCCACTACATGTAAACCTTAACGTTGTCTGAGCTACCTTATCGAAGATATCCTCGAGTTTTCAACAAAAAATTTCACATGGTGACGATTCATTTGGCTACCTTAAGAGAGTCATAGTACTCCTGCCTGCTGCTCCCACTTTTCTAAGCCCATTCTCTCTATCATTGTTGCTATGGCCTGTCCTACGGAACCGATATGCCACTATATGTCTACGTTAACGTCGTCACTGTTACTCCCACTACGAGTCTATCGAGTTGGCAAATGTACCTCGCCGGATGACGAGGCATTTGGCTACCTTCAGAGAGTCATAGTTACTGCAGCCAGCTGCTCCCCCTTCTTTAAATCTTCCCTCTCTTTAATTCGTAACTTGGTGTCCTGCAGAAGCGATACGCCACCACCTGTCCATGTTACCGTTGTCTGAGTTACTTCAACGACGATTTCCTCGAGTTTTCAAATAAATTTCGCCGAGTGACGAGGCATTTGGCACCCTTAAGAGAGTCATAGTTACTGCTGCCAGCTGCTCGACCTACTTTCTTTCTTTCCACTCATTAATTATTACTGTGGTCAGTCCTGCAGGGGCAATATGCCACTACATGTATACCTTAACGTTGTCTGAGCTACCTTATCGAAGATATCCTCGAGTTTTCAACAAAAAATTTCACATGGTGACAATTCATTTGGCTACCTTAAGAGAGTCATAGTACTCCTGCCTGCTGCTCCCACTTTTCTAAGCCCATTCTCTCTATCATTCCTGCTATGGCCTGTCCTACGGAACCGATGTGCCACTATATGTCCACGTTAACGTCGTCACTGTTACTCCCACTACGAGTCTCTCGAGTTGGCAAATGTACCTCGCCGGATGACGAGGCATTTGGCTACCTTCAGAGAGTCATAGTTACTGCAGCCAGCTGCTCCCCCTTCTTTAAATCTTTCCTCTCTTTAATTCGTACCTTGGTGTCCTGCAGAAGCGATACGCCACCACCTGTCCATGTTACCGTTGTCTGAGTTACTTCAACGACGATTTCCTCGAGTTTTCAAATAAATTTCGCCGAGTGACGAGGCATTTGGCACCCTTAAGAGAGTCATAGTTACTGCTGTCAGCTGCTCGACCTACTTTCTTTCTTTCCACTCTTTAATTATTACTGTGGTCAGTCCTGCAGGAGCAATATGCCACTACATGTAAACCTTAACGTTGTCTGAACTACCTTATCGAAGATATCCTCGAGTTTTCAAAAAAAATTTTACATGGTGACGAGGCATTTGGCTACCTTAAGAGAGTCATAGTACCCCTGCCTGCTGCTCCCACTTTTCTAAGCCCTTTCTCTCTATCATTCGTGCTATGGCTGTCCTACAGAACCGATGTGCCACTATATGTCCACGTCAACGTTGTCTCTGTTACTCCCACTACGAGTCTCTCGAGTTAGCAAATGTACCTCGCCGGATGACGAGGCATTTGGCTACCTTATAAGCGTCATAGTTACTGCAGCCAGCTGCTCCCCCTTCTTTGAATCTTTGCTCCCTTTAAATCGTACTGTGGTCAGTCCTGCAGAAGCGATACGCCACCACCTGTCCATGTTACCGTTGTCTGAGTTACCTCAACAACGATTTCCTCGAGTTTTCAAATAAATTTCGCCGAGTGACGAGGCATTTGGCTACCTTAAGAGAGGCATAGTTACTGTAGCCAGCTGCTCGACCTACCTTCTTTCTTTCCACTCTTTAATTATTACTGTGGTCAGTCCTGCAGGAGCAATATGCCACTACATGTAAACCTTAACGTTGTCTGAGCTACCTTATCGAAGATATCCTCGAGTTATCAACAAAAAATTTCACATGGTGACAATTCATTTGGCTACCTTAAGAGAGTCATAGTACTCCTGCCTGCTGCACCCACTTTTCTAAGCCCATTCTCTCTATCATTCCTGCTACGGCCTGTCCTACGGAACCGATGTGCCACTATATGTCCACGTTAACGTCGTCACTGTTACTCCCACTACGAGTCTCTCGAGTTAGCAAATATACCTCTCCGCAAGACGAGGCATTTGGCTATCTTAAGAGAGTCATAGTTACGGCAACCAGCTGCTCCCCCTTCTTTGAATCTTTCCTCTCTTTAATTCGTACATTGGTGTCCTGCAGAAGCGATACGCCACCACCTGTCCATGTTACCGTTGTCTGAGTTACTTCAACGACGATTTCCTCGAGTTTTCAAATAAATTTCGCCGAGTGACGAGGCATTTGGCTACCTTAAGAGAGTCATAGTACCCCTGCCTGCTGCTCCCACTTTTCTAAGCCCTTTCTCTCTATCATTCTTGCTATGGCTGTCCTACAGAACCGATGTGCCACTATATGTCTACGTTAACGTCGTCACTGTTACTCCCACTACGAGTCTCTCGAGTTGGCAAATGTACCTCGCCGGATGACGAGGCATTTGGCTACCTTAAGAGAGTCATAGTTACTGCAGCCAGCTGCTCCCCCTTCTTTGAATCTTTCCTCCCTTTAAATCGAACTGTGGTCAGTCCTGCAGAGCGATACGCCATCGCCTGTGCATGTTACCGTTGTCTGATATACTTCAACGACGATTTCCTCGAGTTTTCAAATAAATCACTCCGAGTGACGAGGCATTTGGCTACCTTAAGAGAGTCATAGTTACTGCTGCCAGCTGCTCGACCTACTTTCTTTCTTTCCACTCTTTAATTATTACTGTGGTCAGTCCTGCAGGAGCAATATGCCACTACATGTAAACCTTAACGTTGTCTGAACTACCATATCGAAGATATCCTCGAGTTTTCAAAAAAAAGTTTACATGGTGACGAGGCATTTGGCTACCTTAAGGGAGTCATAGTACCCCTGCCTGCTGCGCCCACTTTTCTAAGCCCTTTCTCTCTATCATTCTTGCTATGGCTGTCCTACAGAACCGATGTGCCACTGTATGTCCAAGTTAACGTCGTCTCTGTTACTCCCACTACGAGTCTCTCGAGTTAGCAAATGTACCTCGCCGGATGACGAGGCATTTGGCTACCTTATAAGCGTCATAGTTACTGCAGCCAGCTGCTCCCCCTTCATTGAATCTTTGCTCCCTTTAAATCGTACTGTGGTCAGTCCTGCAGAAGCGATACGCCACCACCTGTCCATGTTACCGTTGTCTGAGTTACCTCAACAACGATTTCCTCGAGTTTTCAAATAAATTTCGCCGAGTGACGAGGCATTTGGCTACCTTAAGAGAGTCATAGTTACTGTAGCCAGCTGCTCGACCTACCTTCTTTCTTTCCACTCTTTAATTATTACTGTGGTCAGTCCTGCAGGAGCAATATGCCACTACATGTAAACCTTAACGTTGTCTGAGCTACCTTATCGAAGATATCCTCGAGTTTTCAACAAAAAATTTCACATGGTGACAATTCATTTTGCTACCTTAAGAGAGTCATAGTACTCCTTCCTGCTGCACCCACTTTTCTAAGCCCATTCTCTCTATCATTCCTGCTATGGCCTGTCCTATGGAACCGATGTGCCACTATATGTCCACGTTAACGTCGTCACTGTTACTCCCACTACGAGTCTCTCGAGTTAGCAAATGTACCTCGCCGCATGACGAGGCATTTGGCTACCTTAAGAGAGTCATAGTTACGGCAACCAGCTGCTCCCCCTTCTTTGAATCTTTCCTCTCTTTAATTCGTACCTTGGTGTCCTGCAGAAGCGATACGCCACCACCTGTCCATGTTACCGTTGTCTGAGTTACTTCAACGACGATTTCCTCGAGTTTTCAAATAAATTTCGCCGAGTGACGAGGCATTTAGCTACCTTAAGAGAGTCATAGTTACTGCAGCCAGCTTCTCCCCCTTCTTTGAATCTTTCCTCCCATTAAATCGTACTGTGGTCAGTCCTGCAGAGCGATACGCCACCACTTGTGCATGTTACCGTTGTCTGAGTAACCTCAACAACGATTTCCTCGAGTTTTCAAATAAATTTCGCCGAGTGACGAGGCATTTGGCTACCTTAAGAGAGTCATAGTTATTGTTGCCAGCTGCTCGACCTACTTTCTTTCTTTCCACTCTTTAATTATTACTGTGGTTAGTCCTGCAGGAGCAATATGCCACTACATGTAAACCTTAACGTTCTCTGAGCTACCTTATCGAAGATATCCTCGAGTTATCAAAAAAAAATGTCACATGTTGACGAGGCATTTAACTACCTTAAGAGATTCATAGTACTCCTGCCTGCTGCTCGCACTTTTCTAAGCCCATTCTCTCTATCATTCTTGCTATGGCTGTCCTACAGAACCGATGTGCCACTACATGTCCACGTCAACGTCGTCTCTGTTACTCCCACTACGAGTCTCTTGAGTTAGCAAATGTACCTCGCCGGATGACGAGGCATTTGGCTACCTTATAAGCGTCATAGTTACTGCAGCCAGCTGCTCCCCCTTCTTTGAATCTTTGCTCCCTTTAAATCGTACTGTGGTCAGTCCTGCAGAGCGATACGCCACCGCCTGTGCATGTTACCGTTGTCTGATATACTTCAACGACGATTTCCTCGAGTTTTCAAATAAATCACGCCGAGTGACGAGGCATTTGGCTACCTTAAGAGAGTCATAGTTACTGCTGCCAGCTGCTCGACCTACTTTCTTTCTTTCCACTCTTTAATTATTACTGTGGTCAGTCCTGCAGGAGAAATATGCCACTACATGTAAACCTTAACGTTGTCTGAACTACCTTATCGAAGATATCCTCGAGTTTTCAAAAAAAATTTTACATGGTGACGAGGCATTTGGCTACCTTAAGGGAGTCATAGTACCCCTGCCTGCTGCGCCCACTTTTCTAAGCCCTTTCTCTCTATCATTCTTGCTATGGCTGTCCTACAGAACCGATGTGCCACTGTATGTCCAAGTTAACGTCGTCTCTGTTACTCCCACTACGAGTCTCTCGAGTTAGCAAATGTACCTCGCCGGATGACGAGGCATTTGGCTACCTTATAAGCGTCATAGTTACTGCAGCCAGCTGCTCCCCCTTCTTTGAATCTTTGCTCCCTTTAAATCGTACTGTGGTCAGTCCTGCAGAAGCGATACGCCACCACCTGTCCATGTTACCGTTGTCTGAGTTACCTCAACAACGATTTCCTCGAGTTTTCAAATAAATTTCGCCGAGTGACGAGGCATTTGGCTACCTTAAGAGAGTCATAGTTACTGTAGCCAGCTGCTCGACCTACCTTCTT
Organism: Schistocerca americana; assembly: GCF_021461395.2. Taxonomy (NCBI): domain Eukaryota; kingdom Metazoa; phylum Arthropoda; class Insecta; order Orthoptera; family Acrididae; genus Schistocerca; species Schistocerca americana. Next base: position 42,568,990 of record NC_060122.1, read on the forward strand.
TCTTTCCACTCTTTAATTATTACTGTGGTCAGTCCTGCAGGAGCAATATGCCACTACATGTAAACCTTAACGTTGTCTGAGCTACCTTATCGAAGATATCCTCGAGTTTTCAACAAAAAATTTCACATGGTGACAATTCATTTGGCTACCTTAAGAGAGTCATAGTACTCCTTCCTGCTGCACCCACTTTTCTAAGCCCATTCTCTCTATCATTCCTGCTATGGCCTGTCCTACGGAACCGATGTGCCACTATATGTCCACGTTAACGTCGTCACTGTTACTCCCACTACGAGTCTCTCGAGTTAGCAAATGTACCTCGCCGAGTGACGAGGCATTTAGCTACCTTAAGAGAGTCATAGTTACTGCAGCCAGCTTCTCCCCCTTCTTTGAATCTTTCCTCCCATTAAATCGTACTGTGGTCAGTCCTGCAGAGCGATACGCCACCACTTGTGCATGTTACCGTTGTCTGAGTAACCTCAACAACGATTTCCTCGAGTTTTCAAATAAATTTCGCCGAGTGACGAGGCATTTGGCTACCTTAAGAGAGTCATAGTTATTGTTGCCAGCTGCTCGACCTACTTTCTTTCTTTCCACTCTTTAATTATTACTGTGGTTAGTCCTGCAGGAGCAATATGCCACTACATGTAAACCTTAACGTTGTCTGAGCTACCTTATCGAAGATATCCTCGAGTTTTCAAAAAAAAATGTCACATGTTGACGAGGCATTTAACTACCTTAAGAGATTCATAGTACTCCTGCCTGCTGCTCGCACTTTTCTAAGCCCATTCTCTCTATCATTCTTGCTATGGCTGTCCTACAGAACCGATGTGCCACTATATGTCCACGTCAACGTCGTCTCTGTTACTCCCACTACGAGTCTCTCGAGTTAGCAAATGTACCTCGCCGGATGACGAGGCATTTGGCTACCTTATAAGCGTCATAGTTACTGCAGCCAGCTGCTCCCCCTTCTTTGAATCTTTGCTCCCTTTAAATCGTACTGTGGTCAGTCCTGCAGAAGCGATACGCCACCACCTGTCCATGTTACCGTTGTCTGAGTTACCTCAACAACGATTTCCTCGAGTTTTCAAATAAATTTCGCCGAGTGACGAGGCATTTGGCTACCTTAAGAGAGGCATATATACTGTAGCCAGCTGCTCGACCTACCTTCTTTCTTTCCACTCTTTAATTATTACTGTGGTCAGTCCTGCAGGAGCAATATGCCACTACATGTAAACCTTAACGTTGTCTGAGCTACCTTATCGAAGATATCCTCGAGTTATCAACAAAAAATTTCACATGGTGACAATTCATTTGGCTACCTTAAGACAGTCATAGTACTCCTGCCTGCTGCACCCACTTTTCTAAGCCCATTCTCTCTATCATTCCTGCTATGGCCTGTCCTACGGAACCGATGTGCCACTATATGTCCACGTTAACGTCGTCACTGTTACTCCCACTACGAGTCTCTCGAGTTAGCAAATATACCTCGCCGCATGACGAGGCATTTGGCTACCTTAAGAGAGTCATAGTTACGGCAACCAGCTGCTCCCCTTTCTTTGAATCTTTCCTCTCTTTAATTCGTACATTGGTGTCCTGCAGAAGCGATACGCCACCACCTGTCCATGTTACCGTTGTCTGAGTTACTTCAACGACGTTTTCCTCGAGTTTTCAAATAAATTTCGCCGAGTGACGGGGCATTTGGCTACCTTAAGAGAGTCATAGTACCCCTGCCTGCTGCTCCCACTTTTCTAAGCCCTTTCTCTCTATCATTCTTGCTATGGCTGTCCTACAGAACCGATGTGCCACTATATGTCTACGTTAACGTCGTCACTGTTACTCCCACTACGAGTCTCTCGAGTTGGCAAATGTACCTCGCCGGATGACGAGGCATTTAGCTACCTTAAGAGAGTCATAGTTACTGCAGCCAGCTGCTCCCCCTTCTTTGAATCTTTCCTCCCTTTAAATCGAACTGTGGTCAGTCCTGCAGAGCGATACGCCACCGCCTGTGCATGTTACCGTTGTCTGATATACTTCAACGACGATTTCCTCGAGTTTTCAAATAAATCACGCCGAGTGACGAGGCATTTGGCTACCTTAAGAGAGTCATAGTTACTGCTGCCAGCTGCTCGACCTACTTTCTTTCTTTCCACTCTTTAATTATTACTGTGGTCAGTCCTGCAGGAGCAATATGCCACTACATGTAAACCTTAACGTTGTCTGAACTACCTTATCGAAGATATCCTCGAGTTTTCAAAAAAAATTTTACATGGTGACGAGGCATTTGGCTACCTTAAGGGAGTCATAGTACCCCTGCCTGCTGCGCCCACTTTTCTAAGCCCTTTCTCTCTATCATTCTTGCTATGGCTGTCCTACAGAACCGATGTGCCACTGTATGTCCAAGTTAACGTCGTCTCTGTTACTCCCACTACGAGTCTCTCGAGTTAGCAAATGTACCTCGCCGGATGACGAGGCATTTGGCTACCTTATAAGCGTCATAGTTACTGCAGCCAGCTGCTCCCCCTTCTTTGAATCTTTGCTCCCTTTAAATCGTACTGTGGTCAGTCCTGCAGAAGCGATACGCCACCACCTGTCCATGTTACCGTTGTCTGAGTTACCTCAACAACGATTTCCTCGAGTTTTCAAATAAATTTCGCCGAGTGACGAGGCATTTGGCTACCTTAAGAGAGTCATAGTTACTGTAGCCAGCTGCTCGACCTACCTTCTTTCTTTCCACTCTTTAATTATTACTGTGGTCAGTCCTGCAGGAGCAATATGCCACTACATGTAAACCTTAACGTTGTCTGAGCTACCTTATCGAAGATATCCTCGAGTTTTCAACAAAACATTTCACATGGTGACAATTCATTTGGCTACCTTAAGAGAGTCATAGTACTCCTTCCTGCTGCACCCACTTTTCTAAGCCCATTCTCTCTATCATTCCTGCTATGGCCTGTCCTACGGAACCGATGTGCCACTATATGTCCACGTTAACGTCGTCACTGTTACTCCCACTACGAGTCTCTCGAGTTAGCAAATGTACCTCGCCGAGTGACGAGGCATTTAGCTACCTTAAGAGAGTCATAGTTACTGCAGCCAGCTTCTCCCCCTTCTTTGAATCTTTCCTCCCATTAAATCGTACTGTGGTCAGTCCTGCAGAGCGATACGCCACCACTTGTGCATGTTACCGTTGTCTGAGTAACCTCAACAACGATTTCCTCGAGTTTTCAAATAAATTTCGCCGAGTGACGAGGCATTTGGCTACCTTAAGAGAGTCATAGTTATTGTTGCCAGCTGCTCGACCTACTTTCTTTCTTTCCACTCTTTAATTATTACTGTGGTTAGTCCTGCAGGAGCAATATGCCACTACATGTAAACCTTAACGTTGTCTGAGCTACCTTATCGAAGATATCCTCGAGTTTTCAAAAAAAAATGTCACATGTTGACGAGGCATTTAACTACCTTAAGAGATTCATAGTACTCCTGCCTGCTGCTCGCACTTTTCTAAGCCCATTCTCTCTATCATTCTTGCTATGGCTGTCCTACAGAACCGATGTGCCACTATATGTCCACGTCAACGTCGTCTCTGTTACTCCCACTACGAGTCTCTCGAGTTAGCAAATGTACCTCGCCGGATGACGAGGCATTTGGCTACCTTATAAGCGTCATAGTTACTGCAGCCAGCTGCTCCCCCTTCTTTGAATCTTTGCTCCCTTTAAATCGTTCTGTGGTCAGTCCTGCAGAAGCGATACGCCACCACCTGTCCATGTTACCGTTGTCTGAGTTACCTCAACAACGATTTCCTCGAGTTTTCAAATAAATTTCGCCGAGTGACGAGGCATTTGGCTACCTTAAGAGAGGCATATATACTGTAGCCAGCTGCTCGACCTACCTTCTTTCTTTCCACTCTTTAATTATTACTGTGGTCAGTCCTGCAGGAGCAATATGCCACTACATGTAAACCTTAACGTTGTCTGAGCTACCTTATCGAAGATATCCTCGAGTTATCAACAAAAAATTTCACATGGTGACAATTCATTTGGCTACCTTAAGACAGTCATAGTACTCCTGCCTGCTGCACCCACTTTTCTAAGCCCATTCTCTCTATCATTCCTGCTATGGCCTGTCCTACGGAACCGATGTGCCACTATATGTCCACGTTAACGTCGTCACTGTTACTCCCACTACGAGTCTCTCGAGTTAGCAAATATACCTCGCCGCATGACGAGGCATTTGGCTACCTTAAGAGAGTCATAGTTACGGCAACCAGCTGCTCCCCTTTCTTTGAATCTTTCCTCTCTTTAATTCGTACATTGGTGTCCTGCAGAAGCGATACGCCACCACCTGTCCATGTTACCGTTGTCTGAGTTACTTCAACGACGTTTTCCTCGAGTTTTCAAATAAATTTCGCCGAGTGACGAGGCATTTGGCTACCTTAAGAGAGTCATAGTACCCCTGCCTGCTGCTCCCACTTTTCTAAGCCCTTTCTCTCTATCATTCTTGCTATGGCTGTCCTACAGAACCGATGTGCCACTATATGTCTACGTTAACGTCGTCACTGTTACTCCCACTACGAGTCTCTCGAGTTGGCAAATGTACCTCGCCGGATGACGAGGCATTTAGCTACCTTAAGAGAGTCATAGTTACTGCAGCCAGCTGCTCCCCCTTCTTTGAATCTTTCCTCCCTTTAAATCGAACTGTGGTCAGTCCTGCAGAGCGATACGCCACCGCCTGTGCATGTTACCGTTGTCTGAGTTACCTCAACAACGATTTCCTCGAGTTTTCAAACAAATTTCGCCGAGTGACGAGGCATTTGGCTACCTTAAGAGAGTCATAGTTACTGCAGCCAGCTGCTCCCCCGTCATTGAATCTTTCCTCTCTTTAATTCGTACTGTGGTGTCCTGCAGAAGCGATACGCCACCACCTGTCCATGTTACCGTTGTCTGAGTTACTTCAACGACGATTTCCTCGAGTTTTCAAATAAATTTCGTCGAGTGACGAGGCATTTGGCTACCTTAAGAGAGTCATAGTTACTGTTGCCAGCTGCTCGACCTACCTTCTTTCTTTCCACTCTTTAATTATTACTGTGGTCAGTCCTGCAGGAGCAATATGCCACTACATGTAAACCTTAACATTGTCTGAGCTACCTTATCGAAGATATCCTCGAGTTTTCAAAAAAAAATGTCACATGTTGACGAGGCATTTAACTACCTTAAGAGAGTCATAGTACTCCTGCCTGCTGCTCCCACTTTTCTAAGCTCATTCTCTCTATCATTCTTGCTATGGCCTGTCCTACGGAACCGATGTGCCACTATATGTCCACGTTAACGTCGTCACTGTTATTCCCACTACGAGTCTCTCGAGTTAGCAAATGTACCTCGCCGGATGACGAGCCATTTGACTACCTTAAGAGAGTCATAGTTACTGCAGCCAGCTGCTCCCCCGTCTTTGAATCTTTCCTCTCTTTAATTCGTACTGTGGTGTCCTGCAGAAGCGATACGCCACCACCTGTCCATGTTACCGTTGTCTGAGTTACTTTAACGACGATTTCCTCGAGTTTTCAAATAAATTTCGCCGAGTGACGAGGCATTTGGCTACCTTAAGAGAGTCATAGTTACTGCTGCCAGCTGCTCGACCTACTTTCTTTCTTTCCACTCTTTAATTATTACTGTGGTCAGTCCTGCAGGAGCAATATGCCACTACATGTAAACCTTAACGTTGTCTGAGCTACCTTATTGAAGATATCCTCGAGTTTTCAACAAAAAATTTCACATGGTGACGATTCATTTGGCTACCTTAAGAGAGTCATAGTACTCCTGCCTGCTGCTCCCACTTTTCTAAGCCCATTCTCTCTATCATTCTTGCTATGGCCTGTCCTACGGAACCGATGTGCCACTATATGTCTACGTTAACGTCGTCACTGTTACTCCCACTACGAGTCTCTCGAGTTGGCAAATGTACCTCGCCGGATGACGAGGCATTTGGCTACCTTAAGAGAGTCATAGTTACTGCAGCCAGCTGCTCCCCCTTCTTTAAATCTTTCCTCTCTTTAATTCGTACCTTGGTGTCCTGCAGAAGCGATACGCCACCACCTGTCCATGTTACCGTTGTCTGAGTTACTTCAACGACGATTTCCTCGAGTTTTCAAATAAATTTCGCCGAGTGACGAGGCATTTGCCACCCTTAAGAGAGTCATAGTTACTGCTGCCAGCTGCTCGACCTACTTTCTTTCTTTCCACTCATTAATTATTACTGTGGTCAGTCCTGCAGGAGCAATATGCCACTACATGTATACCTTAACGTTGTCTGAGCTACCTTAACGAAGATATTCTCGAGTTTTCAAAAAAAATTTAAAATGGTGACGAGGCATTTGGCTACCTTAAGAGAGTCATAGTACCCCCGCCTGCTGCTCCCACTTTTCTAAGCCCTTTCTCTCTATCATTCTTGCTATGGCTGTCCTACAGAACCGATGTGCCACTATATGTCCACGTCAACGTCGTCACTGTTACTCCCACTACGAGTCTCTCGAGTTAGCAAATGTACCTCGCCGCATGACGAGGCATTTGGCTACCTTAAGAGAGTCATAGTTACGGCAACCAGCTGCTCCCCCTTCTTTGAATCTTTCCTCTCTTTAATTCGTATCGTGGTGTCCTGCAGAAGCGATACGCCACCACCTGTCCATGTTACCGCTGTCTGAGTTATTTTAACGACGATTTCCTCGAGTTTTCAAATAAATTTCGCCGAGTGACGAGGCATTTGGCTACCTTAAGAGAGTCATAGTAACTGCTGCCAGCTGCTCGACCTACTTTCTTTCTTTCCACTCTTTAATTATTACTGTGGTCAGTCCTGCAGGAGCAATATGCCACTACATGTAAACCTTAACGTTGTCTGAGCTACCTTATCGAAGATATCCTCGAGTTTTCAACAAAAAATTTCACATGGTGACGATTCATTTGGCTACCTTAAGAGAGTCATAGTACTCCTGACTGCTGCTCCCACTTTTCTAAGCCCATTCTCTCTATCATTCTTGCTATGGCCTGTCCTACGGAACCGATGGGCCACTATATGTCTACGTTAACGTCGTCACTGTTACTCCCACTACGAGTCTCTCGAGTTGGCAAATGTACTTCGCCGGATGACGAGGCATTTGGCTACCTTAAGAGAGTCATAGTTACTGCAGCCAGCTGCTCTCCCTTCTTTAAATCTTTCCTCTCTTTAATTCGTACCTTGGTGTCCTGCAGAAGCGATACGCCACCACCTGTCCATGTTACCGTTGTCTGAGTTACTTCAACGACGATTTCCTCGAGTTTTCAAATAAATTTCGCCGAGTGACGAGGCATTTGGCACCCTTAAGAGAGTCATAGTTACTGCTGCCAGCTGCTCGACCTACTTTCTTTCTTTCCACTCATTAATTATTACTGTGGTCAGTCCTGCAGGAGCAATATGCCACTACATGTATACCTTAACGTTGTCTGAGCTACCTTAACGAAGATATTCTCGAGTTTTCAAAAAAAATTACACATGGTGACGAGGCATTTGGCTACCTTAAGAGAGTCATAGTACACCTGCCTGCTGCTCCCACTTTTCTAAGCCCTTTCTCTCTATCATTCTTGCTATGGCTGTCCTACAGTACCGATGTGCCACTATATGTCCACGTCAACGTCGTCACTGTTACTCCCACTACGAGTCTCTCGAGTTAGCAAATGTACCTCGCCGCATGACGAGGCATTTGGCTACCTTAAGATGGTCATAGTTACGGCAACCAGCTGCTCCCCCTTCTTTGAATCTTTCCTCTCTTTAATTCGTACCTTGGTGTCCTGCAGAAGCGATACGCCACCACCTGTCCATGTTACCGTTGTCTGAGTTACTTCAACGACGATTTCCTCGAGTTTTCAAATAAATTTCGCCGAGTGACGAGGCATTTGGCTACCTTAAGAGAGTCATAGTTACTGCAGCCAGCTTCTCCCCCTTCTTTGAATCTTTCCTCCCATTAAATCGTACTGTGGTCAGTCCTGCAGAGCGATACGCCACCACCTGTGCATGTTACCGTTGTCTGAGTAACCTCAACAACGATTTCCTCGAGTTTTCAAATAAATTTCGCCGAGTGACGAGGCATTTGGCTACCTTAAGAGAGTCATAGTTATTGTTGCCAGCTGCTCGACCTACTTTCTTTCTTTCCACTCTTTAATTATTACTGTGGTTAGTCCTGCAGGAGCAATATGCCACTACATGTAAACCTTAACGTTGTCTGAGCTACCTTATCGAAGATATCCTCGAGTTTTCAAAAAAAAATGTCACATGTTGACGAGGCATTTAACTACCTTAAGAGAGTCATAGTACCCCCGCCTGCTGCTCCCACTTTTCTAAGCCCTTTCTCTCTATCATTCTTGCTATGGCTGTCCTACAGAACCGATGTGCCACTATATGTCCAAGTTAACGTCGTCTCTGTTACTCCCACTACGAGTCTCTCGAGTTAGCAAATGTACCTCGCCGGATGACGAGGCATTTGGCTACCTTATAAGCGTCATAGTTACTGCAGCCAGCTGCTCCCCCTTCTTTGAACCTTTCCTGTCTTTAATTCGTACTGTGGTCAGTCCTGCAGAAGCGATACGCCACCACCTGTCCATGTCACCGTTGTCTGAGTTACTTCAACAACGATTTCCTCGAGTTTTCAAACAAATTTCGCCGAGTGACGAGGCATTTGGCTACCTTAAGAGAGTCATAGTTACTGCAGCCAGCTGCTCCCCCGTCATTGAATTTTTCCTCTCTTTAATTCGTACTGTGGTGTCCTGCAGAAGCGATACGCCACCACCTGTCCATGTTACCGTTGTCTGAGTTACTTTAACGACGATTTCCTCGAGTTTTCAAATAAATTTCGCCGAGTGACGAGGCATTTGGCTACCTTAAGAGAGTCATAGTTACTGCTGCCAACTGCTCGACCTACTTTCTTTCTTTCCACTCTTTAATTTTTACTGTGGTCAGTCCTGCAGGAGCAATATGCCACTACATGTAAACCTTAACGTTGTCTGAGCTACCTTATAGAAGATATCCTCGAGTTTTCAACAAAAAATTTCACATGGTGACGATTCATTTGGCTACCTTAAGAGAGTCATAGTACTCCTGCCTGCTGCTCCTACTTTTCTAAGCCCATTCTCTCTATTATTCTTGCTATGGCCTGTCCTACGGAACCGATGTGCCACTATATGTCTACGTTAACGTCGTCACTGTTACTCCCACTACGAGTCTCTCGAGTTGGCAAATGTACCTCGCCGGATGACGAGGCATTTGGCTACCTTAAGAGAGTCATAGTTACTGCAGCCAGCTGCTCCCCCTTCTTTAAATCTTTCCTCTCTTTAATTCGTACCTTGGTGTCCTGCAGAAGCGATACGCCACCACCTGTCCATGTTACCGTTGTCTGAGTTACTTCAACGACGATTTCCTCGAGTTTTCAAATATATTTCGCCGAGTGACGAGGCATTTGGCACCCTTAAGAGAGTCATAGTTACTGCTGCCAGCTGCTCGACCTACTGTCTTTCTTTCCACTCATTAATTATTACTGTGGTCAGTCCTGCAGGAGCAATATGCCACTACATGTATACCTTAACGTTGTCTGAGCTACCTTAACGAAGATATTCTCGAGTTTTCAAAAAAAATTACACATGGTGACGAGGCATTTGGCTACCTTAAGAGAGTCATAGTACCCCTGCCTGCTGCTCCCACTTTTCTAAGCCCTTTCTCTCTATCATTCTTGCTATGGCTGTCCTACAGAACCGATGTGCCACTATATGTCCACGTCAACGTCGTCTCTGTTACTCCCACTACGAGTCTCTCGAGTTAGCAAATGTACCTCGCCGGATGACGAGGCATTTGGCTACCTTATAAGCGTCATAGTTACTGCAGCCAGCTGCTCCCCCTTCTTTGAATCTTTCCTGTCTTTAATTCGTACTGTGGTCAGTCCTGCAGAAGCGATACACCACCACCTGTCCATGTTACCGTTGTCTGCTCCCCCTTTTTGAATCTTTCCTGTCTTTAATTCGTACTGTGGTCAGTCCTGCAGAAGCGATACACCACCACCTGTCCATGTTACCGTTGTCTGAGTTACTTCAACAACGATTTCCTCTAGTTTTCAAACAAATATCGCCGAGTGACGAGGCATTTGGCTACCTTAAGAGAGTCATAGTTACTGCAGCCAGCTGCTCCCCCGTCTTTGAATCTTTCCTATCTTTAATTCGTACTGTGGTCAGTCCTGCAGAAGCGATACGCCACCACCTGTCCATGTTACCGTTGTCTGAGTTACTTCAACGACGATTTCCTCGAGTTTTCAAATAAATTTCGACGAGTGACGAGGCATTTGGCTACCTTAAGACAGTCATAGTTACTGCTGCCAGATGCTCGACCTACTTTCTTTCTTTCCACTCTTTAATTATTACTGTGGTCAGTCCTGCAGGAGCAATATGCCACTACATGTAAACCTTAACGTTGTCTGAGCTACCTTAACGAAAATATCCTCGAGTTTTCAAAAGAAATTTTACATGGTGACGAGGCTTTTGGCTAAATTAAGGGAGTCATAGTACCCCTGCCTGCTGCTCCCACTTTCCTAAGCCCTTTCTCTCTATCATTCTTGCTATGGGTGTCCTACAGAACCGATGTGCCACTATATGTCCACGTTAACGTCGTCTCTGTTACTCCCACTACGAGTCTCTTGAGTTAGCAAATGTGACTCGCCGGATGACGAGGCATTTGGCTACCTTAAGAGCGTCATAGTTACTGCAGGCAGCTGCTCCCCCTTCTTTGAATCTTTCCTCCCTTTAAATCGTACTGTGGTCAGTCCTGCAGAAGCGATACGCCACCACCTGTCCATGTTACCGTTGTCTGAGTTACCTCAACAACGATTTCCTCGAGTTTTCAAACAAATTTTGCCGAGTGACGAGGCATTTGGCTACCTTAAGAGAGTCATAGTTACTGTTGCCAGCTGCTCGACCTACCTTCTTTCTTTCCACTCTTTAATTATTACTGTGGTCAGTCCTGCAGGAGCAATATGCCACTACATGTTAACCTTAACGTTGTCTGAGCTACCTTATCGAAGCTATCCTCGAGTTTTCAACAAAAAATTTCACATGGTGACGAGGCATTTGGCTCCCTTAAGGGAGTCATAACACCCCTGCCTGCTGCTCCCACTTTTCTAAGACCATTCTCTCTATCATTCTTGCTATGGCTGTCCTACAGAACCGATGTGCCACTATATGTCCACGTTAACGTCGTCTCTGTTACTCCCACTACGAGTCTCTCGAGTTAGCAAATGTACCTCGCCGGATGACGAGGCATTTGGCTACCTTATAAGCGTCATAGTTACTGCAGCCAGCTGCTCCCCCTTCTTTGAATCTTTCCTGTCTTTAATTCGTACTGTGGTCAGTCCTGCAGAAGCGATACGCCACCACCTGTCCATGTCACCGTTCTCTGAGTTACTTCAACAACGATTTCCTCGAGTTTTCAAACAAATTTCGCCGAGTGACGAGGCATTTGGCTACCTTAAGAGAGTCATAGTTACTGCAGCCAGCTGCTCCCCCGTCATTGAATCTTTCCTCTCTTTAATTCGTACTTTGGTGTCCTGCAGAAGCGATACGCCACCACCTGTCCATGTTACCGTTGTCTGAGTTACTTCAACGACGATTTCCTCTAGTTTTCAAACAAATATCGCCGAGTGACGAGGCATTTGGCTACCTTAAGAGAGTCATAGTTACTGCAGCCAGCTGCTCCCCCGTCTTTGAATCTTTCCTATCTTTAATTCGTACTGTGGTGTCCTGCAGAAGCGATACGCCACCACCTGTCCATGTTACCGTTGTCTGAGTTACTTCAACGACGATTTCCTCGAGTTTTCAAATAAATTTCGACGAGTGACGAGGCATTTGGCTACCTTAAGACAGTCATAGTTACTGCTGCCAGATGCTCGACCTACTTTCTTTCTTTCCACTCTTTAATTATTACTGTGGTCAGTCCTGCAGGAGCAATATGCCACTACATGTAAACCTTAACGTTGTCTGAGCTACCTTAACGAAAATATCCTCGAGTTTTCAAAAGAAATTTTACATGGTGACGAGGCTTTTGGCTAAATTAAGGGAGTCATAGTACCCCTGCCTGCTGCTCCCACTTTCCTAAGCCCTTTCTCTCTATCATTCTTGCTATGGGTGTCCTACAGAACCGATGTGCCACTATATGTCCACGTTAACGTCGTCTCTGTTACTCCCACTACGAGTCTCCTGAGTTAGCAAATGTGACTCGCCGGATGACGAGGCATTTGGCTACCTTAAGAGCGTCATAGTTACTGCAGGCAGCTGCTCCCCCTTCTTTGAATCTTTCCTCCCTTTAAATCGTACTGTGGTCAGTCCTGCAGAAGCGATACGCCACCACCTGTCCATGTTACCGTTGTCTGAGTTACCTCAACAACGATTTCCTCGAGTTTTCAAACAAATTTCGCCGAGTGACGAGGGATTTGGCTACCTTAAGAGAGTCATAGTTACTGTTGCCAGCTGCTCGACCTACCTTCTTTCTTTCCACTCTTTAATTATTACTGTGGTCAGTCCTGCAGGAGCAATATGCCACTACATGTAAACCTTAACATTGTCTGAGCTACCTTATCGAAGATATCCTCGAGTTTTCAAAAAAAAAATGTCACATGTTGACGAGGCATTTAACTACCTTAAGAGAGTCATAGTACTCCTGCCTGCTGCTCCCACTTTTCTAAGCTCATTCTCTCTATCATTCTTGCTATGGCCTGTCCTACGGAACCGATGTGCCACTGTATGTCCACGTTAACGTCGTCACTGTTATTCCCACTACGAGTCTCTCGAGTTAGCAAATGTACCTCGCCGGATGACGAGCCATTTGACTACCTAAAGAGACTCATAGTTACTGCAGCCAGCTGCTCCCCCGTCTTTGAATCTTTCCTCTCCTTAATTCGTACTGTGGTGTCCTGCAGAAGCGATACGCCACCACCTGTCCATGTTACCGTTGTCTGAGATACTTTAACGACGATTTCCTCGAGTTTTCAAATAAATTTCGCCAAGTGACGAGGCATTTGGCTACCTTAAGAGAGTCATAGTTACTGCTGCCAGCTGCTCGACCTACGTTCTTTCTTTCCACTCTTTAATTATTACTGTGGTCAGTCCTGCAGGAGCAATATGCCACTACATGTAAACCTTAACGTTGTCTGAGCTACCTTATCGAAGATATCCTCGAGTTTTCAACAAAAAATTTCACATGGTGACGATTCATTTGGCTACCTTAAGAGAGTCATAGTACTCCTGCCTGCTGCTCCCACTTTTCTAAGCCCATTCTCTCTATCATTCTTGCTATGGCCTGTCCTACGGAACCGATGTGCCACTATATGTCTACGTTAACGTCGTCACTGTTACTCCCACTACGAGTCTCTCGAGTTGGCAAATGTACCTCGCCGGATGACGAGGCATTTGGCTACCTTAAGATAGTCATAGCTACTGCAGCCAGCTTCTCCCCCTTCTTTGAATCTTTCCTCCCGTTAAATCGTACTGTGGTCAGTCCTGCAGAGCGATACGCCACCACCTGTGCATGTTACCGTTGTCTGAGTAACCTCAACAACGATTTCCTCGAGTTTTCAAATAAATTTCGCCGAGTGACGAGGCATTTGGCTACCTTAAGAGAGCCATAGTTATTGTTGCCAGCTGCTCGACCTACTTTCTTTCTTTCCACTCTTTAATTATTACTGTGGTTAGTCCTGCAGGAGCAATATGCCACTACATGTAAACCTTAACGTTGTCTGAGCTACCTTATCGAAGATATCCTCGAGTTTTCAAAAAAAAATGTCACATGTTGACGAGGCATTTAACTACCTTAAGAGAGTCGTAGTACTCCTGCCTGCTGCTCCCACTTTTCTAAGCCCATTCTCTCTATCATTCCTGCTATGGCCTGTCCTACGGAACCGATGTGCCACTACATGTCTACGTTAACGTCGTCACTGTTACTCCCACTACGAGTCTCTCGAGTTGGCAAATGTACCTCGCCGGATGACGAGGCATTTGGCTACCTTAAGAGAGTCATAGTTACTGCAGCCAGCTGCTCCCCCTTCTTTGAATCTTTCCTCCCTTTAAATCGTACTGTGGTCAGTCCTGCAGAGCGATACGCCACCACCTGTGCATGTTACCGTTGTCTGATTTACTTCAACGACGATTTCCTCGAGTTTTCAAATAAATCACGCCGAGTGACGAGGCATTTGGCTACCTTAAGAGAGTCATAGTTACTGCTGCCAGCTGCTCGACCTACTTTCTTTCTTTCCACTCTTTAATTATTACTGTGGTCAGTCCTGCAGGAGCAATATGCTACTACATGTAAACCTTAACGTTGTCTGAACTACCTTATCGAAGATATCCTCGAGTTTTCAAAAAAAATTTTACATGGTGACGAGGCATTTGGCTACCTTAAGGGAGTCATAGTACCCCTGCCTGCTGCTCCCACTTTTCTAAGCCCTTTCTCTCTATCATTCTTGCTATGGCTGTCCTACAGAACCGATGTGCCACTGTATGTCCAAGTTAATGTCGTCTCTGTTACTCCCATTACGAGTCTCTCGAGTTAGCAAATGTACCTCGCCGGATGACGAGGCATTTGGCTACCTTAAGAGCGTCATAGTTACTGCAGCCAGCTGCTCCCCCTTTTTTTGAATGTTTCCTGTCTTTAATTCGTACTGTGGGCAGTCCTACAGAAGCGATACGCCACCACCTGTCCATGTTACCGTTGTCTGAGTTACCTCAACAACGATTTCCTCGAGTTTTCAAAAAAATTTCGCCGAGTGACGAGGCATTTGACTACCTTAAGAGAGTCATAGTTACTGTTTCCAGCTGCTCACCTTCTTTCTTTCTTTCCACTCTTCAATTATTACTGTGGTCAGTCCTGCAGGAGCAATATGCCACTACATGTAAAGCTTAACGTTGTCTGAGCTACCTGAACGAAAATATCCTCGAGTTTTAAAAAAAAATTTTACATGGTGACGAGGCATTTGGCTACCTTAAGGGAGTTATAGTACTCCTGCCTGCTGCTCCCACTTTTCTAAGCCCTTTCTCTCTATCATTCTTGCTATGGCTGTCCTACAGAACCGATGTGCCACTATATATCCACGTTAACGTCGTCTCTGTTACTCCCACTACGAGTCTCTCGAGTTAGCAAATGTACCTCGCCGGATGACGAGGCATTTGGCTACCTTATAAGCGTCATAGTTACTGCAGCCAGCTGCTCCCCCTTCTTTGAATCTTTCCTGTCTTTAATTCGTACTGTGGTCAGTCCTGCAGAAGCGATACGCCACCAACTGTCCATGTCACCGTTGTCTGAGTTACTTCAACAACGATTTCCTCGAGATTTCAAACAAATTTCGCCGAGTGACGAGGCATTTGGCTACCTTAAGAGAGTCATAGTTACTGCAGCCAGCTGCTACCCCGTCTTTGAATCTTTCCTCTCTTTAATTCGTACTGTGGTGTCCTGCAGAAGCGATACGCCACCACCTGTCCATGTTACCGTTGTCTGAGTTACTGCAACGACGATTTCCTCGAGTTTTCAATAATTTCGTCGAGTGACGAGGCATTTGGCTACCTTAAGACAGTCATAGTTACTGCTGCCAGCTGCTCGACCTACTTTCTTTCTTTCCACTCTTTAATTATTACTGTGGTCAGTCCTGCAGGAGCAATATGCCACTACATGTAAACCTTAACGTTGTCTGAGCTACCTTAACGAAAATATCCTCGAGTTTTCAAAAAAAATTTTACATGGTGACGAGGCATTTGGCTACCTTAAGGGAGTCATAGTACCCCTGCCTGCTGCTCCCACTTTTCTAAGACCTTTCTCTCTATCATTCTTGCTATGGGTGTCCTACAGAACCGATGTGCCACTATATGTCCACGTTAACGTCGTCTCTGTTACTCCCACTACGAGTCTCTTGAGTTAGCAAATGTGACTCGCCGGATGACGAGGCATTTGGCTACCTTAAGAGCGTCATAGTTACTGCAGCCAGCTGCTCCCCCTTCTTTGAATCTTTCCTGTCTTTAATTCGTACTGTGGTCAGTCCTGCAGAAGCGATACACCACTACCTGTCCATGTTACCGTTGTCTGAGTTACCTCAACAACGATTTCCTCGAGTTTTCAAAAAAATTTCGCCGAGTGACGAGGCATTTGGCTACCTTAAGAGAGTCATAGTTACTGTTTCCAGCTGCTCGACCTTCTTTCTTTCTTTCCACTCTTCAATTATTACTGTGGTCAGTCCTGCAGGAGCAATATGCCACTACATGTAAAGCTTAACGTTGTCTGAGCTACCTGAACGAAAATATGCTCGAGTTTTAAAAAAAAATTTTACATGGTGACGAGGCATTTGGCTACCTTAAGGGAGTTATAGTACTCCTGCCTGCTGCTCCCACTTTTCTAAGCCCTTTCTCTCTATCATTCTTGCTATGGCTGTCCTACAGAACCGATGTGCCACTATATATCCACGTTAACGTCGTCTCTGTTACTCCCACTACGAGTCTCTCGAGTTAGCAAATGTGACTCGCCGGATGACGAGGCATTTGGCTACCTTATAAGCGTCATAGTTACTGCAGCCAGCTGCTCCCCCTTCTTTGAATCTTTCCTGTCTTTAATTCGTACTGTGGTCAGTCCTGCAGAAGCGATACGCCACCACCTGTCCATGTCACCGTTGTCTGAGTTACTTCAACAACGATTTCCTCGAGTTTTCAAACAAATTTCGCCGAGTGACGAGGCATTTGGCTACCTTAAGAGAGTCATAGTTACTGCAGCCAGCTGCTCCCCCGTCTTTGAATCTTTCCTATCTTTAATTCGTACTTTGGTGTCCTGCAGAAGCGATACGCCACCACCTGTCCATGTTACCGTTGTCTGAGTTACTTCAACGACGATTTCCTCGAGTTTTCAAATAAATTTCGACGAGTGACGAGGCATTTGGCTACCTTAAGACAGTCATAGTTACTGCTGCCAGATGCTCGACCTACTTTCTTTCTTTCCACTCTTTAATTATTACTGTGGTCAGTCCTGCAGGAGCAATATGCCACTACATGTAAACCTTAACGTTGTCTGAGCTACCTTAACGAAAATATCCTCGAGTTTTCAAAAGAAATTTTACATGGTGACGAGGCTTTTGGCTAAATTAAGGGAGTCATAGTACCCCTGCCTGCTGCTCCCACTTTCCTAAGCCCTTTCTCTCTATCATTCTTGCTATGGGTGTCCTACAGAACCGATGTGCCACTATATGTCCACGTTAACGTCGTCTCTGTTACTCCCACTACGAGTCTCTTGAGTTAGCAAATGTGACTCGCCGGATGACGAGGCATTTGGCTACCTTAAGAGCGTCATAGTTACTGCAGGCAGCTGCTCCCCCTTCTTTGAATCTTTCCTCCCTTTAAATCGTACTGTGGTCAGTCCTGCAGAAGCGATACGCCACCACCTGTCCATGTTACCGTTGTCTGAGTTACCTCAACAACGATTTCCTCGAGTTTTCAAATAAATTTTGCCGAGTGACGAGGCATTTGGCTACCTTAAGAGAGTCATAGTTACTGTTGCCAGCTGCTCGACCTACCTTCTTTCTTTCCACTCTTTAATTATTACTGTGGTCAGTCCTGCAGGAGCAATATGCCACTACATGTAAACCTTAACGTTGTCTGAGCTACCTTATCGAAGATATCCTCGAGTTTTCAACAAAAAATTTCACATGGTGACGAGGCATTTGGCTCCCTTAAGGGAGTCATAACACCCCTGCCTGCTGCTCCCACTTTTCTAAGCCCATTCTCTCTATCATTCTTGCTATGGCTGTCCTACAGAACCGATGTGCCACTATATGTCCACGTTAACGTCGTCTCTGTTACTCCCACTACGAGTCTCTCGAGTTAGCAAATGTACCTCGCCGGATGACGAGGCATTTGGCTACCTTATAAGCGTCATAGTTACTGCAGCCAGCTGCTCCCCCTTCTTTGAATCTTTCCTGTCTTTAATTCGTACTGTGGTCAGTCCTGCAGAAGCGATACGCCACCACCTGTCCATGTCACCGTTGTCTGAGTTACTTCAACAACGATTTCCTCGAGTTTTCAAACAAATTTCGCCGAGTGACGAGGCATTTGGCTACCTTAAGAGAGTCATAGTTACTGCAGCCAGCTGCTCCCCCGTCATTGAATCTTTCCTCTCTTTAATTCGTACTTTGGTGTCCTGCAGAAGCGATACGCCACCACCTGTCCATGTTACCGTTGTCTGAGTTACTTCAACGACGATTTCCTCGAGTTTTCAAATAAATTTCGTCGAGTGACGAGGCATTTGGCTACCTTAAGAGAGTCATAGTTACTGTTGCCAGCTGCTCGACCTACCTTCTTTCTTTCCACTCTTTAATTATTACTGTGGTCAGTCCTGCAGGAGCAATATGCCACTACATGTAAACCTTAACATTGTCTGAGCTACCTTATCGAAGATATCCTCGAGTTTTCAAAAAAAAAATGTCACATGTTGACGAGGCATTTAACTACCTTAAGAGAGTCATAGTACTCCTGCCTGCTGCTCCCACTTTTCTAAGCTCATTCTCTCTATCATTCTTGCTATGGCCTGTCCTACGGAACCGATGTGCCACTATATGTCCACGTTAACGTCGTCACTGTTATTCCCACTACGAGTCTCTCGAGTTAGCAAATGTACCTCGCCGGATGACGAGCCATTTGACTACCTTAAGAGAGTCATAGTTACTGCAGCCAGCTGCTCCCCCGTCTTTGAATCTTTCCTCTCCTTAATTCGTACTGTGGTGTCCTGCAGAAGCGATACGCCACCACCTGTCCATGTTACCGTTGTCTGAGTTACTTTAACGACGATTTCCTCGAGTTTTCAAATAAATTTCGCCGAGTGACGAGGCATTTGGCTACCTTAAGAGAGTCATAG
Organism: Schistocerca americana; assembly: GCF_021461395.2. Lineage (NCBI taxonomy): Eukaryota > Metazoa > Arthropoda > Insecta > Orthoptera > Acrididae > Schistocerca > Schistocerca americana. Next base: position 42,587,923 of record NC_060122.1, read on the forward strand.
TTACTGCTGCCAGCTGCCCGACCTACGTTCTTTCTTTCCACTCTTTAATTATTACTGTGGTCAGTCCTGCAGGAGCAATATGCCACTACATGTAAACCTTAACGTTGTCTGAGCTACCTTATCGAAGATATCCTCGAGTTTTCAACAAAAAATTTCACATGGTGACGATTCATTTGGCTACCTTAAGAGAGTCATAGTACTCCTGCCTGCTGCTCCCACTTTTCTAAGCCCATTCTCTCTATCATTCTTGCTATGGCCTGTCCTACGGAACCGATGTGCCACTATATGTCTACGTTAACGTCGTCACTGTTACTCCCACTACGAGTCTCTCGAGTCAGCAAATGTACCGCGCCGGATGACGAGGCATTTGGCTACCTTAAGAGAGTCATAGTTACTGCAGCCAGCTGCTCCCCCTTCTTTAAATCTTTCCTCTCTTTAATTCGTACCTTGGTGTCCTGCAAAAGCGATACGCCACCACCTGTCCATGTTACCGTTGTCTGAGTTACCTCAACAACGATTTCCTCGAGTTTTCAAATAAATTTCGCCGAGTGACGAGGCATTTGGCTACCTTAAGAGAGTCATAGTTACTGTAGCCAGCTGCTCGACCTACCTTCTTTCTTTCCACTCTTTACTTATTACTGTGGTCAGTCCTGCAGGAGCAATATGCCACTACATGTAAACCTTAACGTTGTCTGAGCTACCTTATCGAAGATATCCTCGAGTTTTCAACAAAAAATTTCACATGGTGACAATTCATTTGGCTACCTTAAGAGAGTCATAGTACTCCTGCCTGCTGCACCCACTTTTCTAAGCCCATTCTCTCTATCATTCCTGCTATGGCCTGTCCTACGGAACCGATGTGCCACTATATGTCCACGTTAACGTCGTCACTGTTACTCCCACTACGAGTCTCTCGAGTTAGCAAATGTACCTCGCCGCATGACGAGGCATTTGGCTACCTTAAGAGAGTCATAGTTACGGCAACCAGCTGCTCCCCCTTCTCTGAATCTTTCCTCTCTTTAATTCGTACCTTGGTGTCCTGCAGAAGCGATACGCCACCACCTGTCCATGTTACCGTTGTCTGAGTTACTTCAACGACGATTTCCTCGAGTTTTCAAATAAATTTCGCAGAGTGACGAGGCATTTGGCTACCTTAAGAGAGTCATAGCTACTGCAGCCAGCTTCTCCCCCTTCTTTGAATCTTTCCTCCCATTAAATCGTACTGTGGTCAGTCCTGCAGAGCGATACGCCACCACCTGTGCATGTTACCGTTGTCTGAGTAACCTCAACAACGGTTTCCTCGAGTTTTCAAATAAATTTCGCCGAGTGACGAGGCATTTGGCTACCTTAAGAGAGTCATAGTTATTGTTGCCAGCTGCTCGACCTACTTTCTTTCTTTCCACTCTTTAATTATTACTGTGGTTAGTCCTGCAGGAGCAATATGCCACTACATGTAAACCTTAACGTTGTCTGAGCTACCTTATCGAAGATATCCTCGAGTTTTCAAAAAAAAATGTCACATGTTGACGAGGCATTTAACTACCTTAAGAGAGTCGTAGTACTCCTGCCTGCTGCTCCCACTTTTCTAAGCCCATTCTCTCTATCATTCCTGCTATGGCCTGTCCTACGGAACCGATGTGCCACTACATGTCTACGTTAACGTCGTCACTGTTACTCCCACTACGAGTCTCTCGAGTTGGCAAATGTACCTCGCCGGATGACGAGGCATTTGGCTACCTTAAGAGAGTCATAGTTACTGCAGCCAGCTGCTCCCCCTTCTTTGAATCTTTCCTCCCTTTAAATCGTACTGTGGTCAGTCCTGCAGAGCGATACGCCACCACCTGTGCATGTTACCGTTGTCTGATTTACTTCAACGACGATTTCCTCGAGTTTTCAAATAAATCACGCCGAGTGACGAGGCAGTTGGCTACCTTAAGAGAGTCATAGTTACTGCTGCCAGCTGCTCGACCTACTTTCTTTCTTTCCACTCTTTAATTATTACTGTGGTCAGTCCTGCAGGAGCAATATGCTACTACATGTAAACCTTAACGTTGTCTGAACTACCTTATCGAAGATATCCTCGAGTTTTCAAAAAAAATTTTACATGGTGACGAGGCATTTGGCTACCTTAAGGGAGTCATAGTACCCCTGCCTGCTGCTCCCACTTTTCTAAGCCCTTTCTCTCTATCATTCTTGCTATGGCTGTCCTACAGAACCGATGTGCCACTGTATGTCCAAGTTAACGTCGTCTCTGTTACTCCCACTACGAGTCTCTCGAGTTAGCAAATGTACCTCGCCGGATGACGAGGCATTTGGCTACCTTAAGAGCGTCATAGTTACTGCAGCCAGCTGCTCCCCCTTCTTTGAATGTTTCCTGTCTTTAATTCGTACTGTGGGCAGTCCTACAGAAGCGATACGCCACCACCTGTCCATGTTACCGTTGCTGAGTTACCTCAACAACGATTTCCTCGAGTTTTCAAAAAAATTTCGCCGAGTGACGAGGCATTTGGCTACCTTAAGAGAGTCATAGTTACGGTTTCCAGCTGCTCGACCTTCTTTCTTTCTTTCCACTCTTCAATTATTACTGTGGTCAGTCCTGCAGGAGCAATATGCCACTACATGTAAAGCTTAACGTTGTCTGAGCTACCTGAACGAAAATATCCTCGAGTTTTAAAAAAAAATTTTACATGGTGACGAGGCATTTGGCTACCTTAAGGGAGTTATAGTACTCCTGCCTGCTGCTCCCACTTTTCTAAGCCCTTTCTCTCTATCATTCTTGCTATGGCTGTCCTACAGAACCGATGTGCCACTATATATCCACGTTAACGTCGTCTCTGTTACTCCCACTACGAGTCTCTCGAGTTAGCAAATGTACCTCGCCGGATGACGAGGCATTTGGCTACCTTATAAGCGTCATAGTTACTGCAGCCAGCTGCTCCCCCTTCTTTGAATCTTTCCTGTCTTTAATTCGTACTGTGGTCAGTCCTGCAGAAGCGATACGCCACCAACTGTCCATGTCACCGTTGTCTGAGTTACTTCAACAACGATTTCCTCGAGTTTTCAAACAAATTTCGCCGAGTGACGAGGCATTTGGCTACCTTAAGAGAGTCATAGTTACTGCAGCCAGCTGCTACCCCGTCTTTGAATCTTTCCTCTCTTTAATTCGTACTGCGGTGTCCTGCAGAAGCGATACGCCACCACCTGTCCATGTTACCGTTGTCTGAGTTACTGCAACGACGATTTCCTCGAGTTTTCAATAATTTCGTCGAGTGACGAGGCATTTGGCTACCTTAAGACAGTCGTAGTTACTGCTGCCAGCTGCTCGACCTACTTTCTTTCTTTCCACTCTTTAATTATTACTGTGGTCAGTCCTGCAGGAGCAATATGCCACTACATGTAAACCTTAACGTTGTCTGAGCTACCTTAACGAAAATATCCTCGAGTTTTCAAAAAAAATTTTACATGGTGACGAGGCATTTGGCTACCTTAAGGGAGTCATAGTACCCCTGCCTGCTGCTCCCACTTTTCTAAGACCTTTCTCTCTATCATTCTTCCTATGGGTGTCCTACAGAACCGATGTGCCACTATATGTCCACGTTAACGTCGTCTCTGTTACTCCCACTACGAGTCTCTTGAGTTAGCAAATGTGACTCGCCGGATGACGAGGCATTTGGCTACCTTAAGAGCGTCATAGTTACTGCAGCCAGCTGCTCCCCCTTCTTTGAATCTTTCCTGTCTTTAATTCGTACTGTGGTCAGTCCTGCAGAAGCGATACACCACTACCTGTCCATGTTACCGTTGTCTTAGTTACTTCAACAACGATTTCCTCGAGTTTTCAAATAAATTTCGCCGAGTGACGAGGCATTTGGCTACCTTAAGAGAGTCATAGTTACTGCTGCCAGCTGCTCGACCTACTTTCTTTCTTTCCACTCTTTAATTATTACTGTGGTCAGTCCTGCAGGAGCAATATGCCACTACATGTAAACCTTAACGTTGTCTGAGCTACCTTATCGAAGATATCCTCGAGTTTTCAAAAAAAATTTTACATGGTGACGAGGCATTTGGCTACCTTAAGGGAGTCATAGTACACCTGCCTGCTGCTCCCACTTTTCTAAGCCCTTTCTCTCTATCATTCTTGCTATGGCTGTCCTACAGAACCGATGTGCCACTATATGTCCACGTTAACGTCGTCCCTGTTACTCCCTCTACGAGCCTCTCGAGTTAGCAAATGTACCTCGCCGGATGACGAGGCATTTGGCTACCTTAAGAGCGTCATAGTTACTGCAGCCAGCTGCTCCCCCTTCTTTGAATGTTTCCTGTCTTTAATTCGTACTGTGGGCAGTCCTGCAGAAGCGATATGCCACCACCTGTCCATGTTACCGTTGTCTGAGTTACCTCAACAACGATTTCCTCGAGTTTTCAAAAAAATTTCGCCGAGTGACGAGGCATTTGGCTACCTTAAGAGAGTCATAGTTACTGTTTCCAGCTGCTCGACCTTCTTTCTTTCTTTCCACTCTTTAATTATTACTGTGGTCAGTCCTGCAGGAGCAATATGCCACTACATGTAAACCTTAACGTTGTCTGAGCTACCTTAACGAAAATATCCTCGAGTTTTCAAAAGAAATTTTACATGGTGACGAGGCTTTTGGCTAAATTAAGGGAGTCATAGTACCCCTGCCTGCTGCTCCCACTTTCCTAAGCCCTTTCTCTCTATCATTCTTGCTATGGGTGTCCTACAGAACCGATGTGCCACTATATGTCCACGTTAACGTCGTCTCTGTTACTCCCACTACGAGTCTCTTGAGTTAGCAAATGTGACTCGCCGGATGACGAGGCATTTGGCTACCTTAAGAGCGTCATAGTTACTGCAGGCAGCTGCTCCCCCTTCTTTGAATCTTTCCTCCCTTTAAATCGTACTGTGGTCAGTCCTGCAGAAGCGATACGCCACCAACTGTCCATGTCACCGTTGTCTGAGTTACTTCAACAACGATTTCCTCGAGTTTTCAAACAAATTTCGCCGAGTGACGAGGCATTTGGCTACCTTAAGAGAGTCATAGTTACTGCAGCCAGCTGCTACCCCGTCTTTGAATCTTTCCTCTCTTTAATTCGTACTGCGGTGTCCTGCAGAAGCGATACGCCACCACCTGTCCATGTTACCGTTGTCTGAGTTACTGCAACGACGATTTCCTCGAGTTTTCAATAATTTCGTCGAGTGACGAGGCATTTGGCTACCTTAAGACAGTCGTAGTTACTGCTGCCAGCTGCTCGACCTACTTTCTTTCTTTCCACTCTTTAATTATTACTGTGGTCAGTCCTGCAGGAGCAATATGCCACTACATGTAAACCTTAACGTTGTCTGAGCTACCTTAACGAAAATATCCTCGAGTTTTCAAAAAAAATTTTACATGGTGACGAGGCATTTGGCTACCTTAAGGGAGTCATAGTACCCCTGCCTGCTGCTCCCACTTTTCTAAGACCTTTCTCTCTATCATTCTTCCTATGGGTGTCCTACAGAACCGATGTGCCACTATATGTCCACGTTAACGTCGTCTCTGTTACTCCCACTACGAGTCTCTTGAGTTAGCAAATGTGACTCGCCGGATGACGAGGCATTTGGCTACCTTAAGAGCGTCATAGTTACTGCAGCCAGCTGCTCCCCCTTCTTTGAATCTTTCCTGTCTTTAATTCGTACTGTGGTCAGTCCTGCAGAAGCGATACACCACTACCTGTCCATGTTACCGTTGTCTTAGTTACTTCAACAACGATTTCCTCGAGTTTTCAAATAAATTTCGCCGAGTGACGAGGCATTTGGCTACCTTAAGAGAGTCATAGTTACTGCTGCCAGCTGCTCGACCTACTTTCTTTCTTTCCACTCTTTAATTATTACTGTGGTCAGTCCTGCAGGAGCAATATGCCACTACATGTAAACCTTAACGTTGTCTGAGCTACCTTATCGAAGATATCCTCGAGTTTTCAAAAAAAATTTTACATGGTGACGAGGCATTTGGCTACCTTAAGGGAGTCATAGTACACCTGCCTGCTGCTCCCACTTTTCTAAGCCCTTTCTCTCTATCATTCTTGCTATGGCTGTCCTACAGAACCGATGTGCCACTATATGTCCACGTTAACGTCGTCCCTGTTACTCCCTCTACGAGCCTCTCGAGTTAGCAAATGTACCTCGCCGGATGACGAGGCATTTGGCTACCTTAAGAGCGTCATAGTTACTGCAGCCAGCTGCTCCCCCTTCTTTGAATGTTTCCTGTCTTTAATTCGTACTGTGGGCAGTCCTGCAGAAGCGATATGCCACCACCTGTCCATGTTACCGTTGTCTGAGTTACCTCAACAACGATTTCCTCGAGTTTTCAAAAAAATTTCGCCGAGTGACGAGGCATTTGGCTACCTTAAGAGAGTCATAGTTACTGTTTCCAGCTGCTCGACCTTCTTTCTTTCTTTCCACTCTTTAATTATTACTGTGGTCAGTCCTGCAGGAGCAATATGCCACTACATGTAAACCTTAACGTTGTCTGAGCTACCTTAACGAAAATATCCTCGAGTTTTCAAAAGAAATTTTACATGGTGACGAGGCTTTTGGCTAAATTAAGGGAGTCATAGTACCCCTGCCTGCTGCTCCCACTTTCCTAAGCCCTTTCTCTCTATCATTCTTGCTATGGGTGTCCTACAGAACCGATGTGCCACTATATGTCCACGTTAACGTCGTCTCTGTTACTCCCACTACGAGTCTCTTGAGTTAGCAAATGTGACTCGCCGGATGACGAGGCATTTGGCTACCTTAAGAGCGTCATAGTTACTGCAGGCAGCTGCTCCCCCTTCTTTGAATCTTTCCTCCCTTTAAATCGTACTGTGGTCAGTCCTGCAGAAGCGATACGCCACCACCTGTCCATGTTACCGTTGTCTGAGTTACCTCAACAACGATTTCCTCGAGTTTTCAAATAAATTTTGCCGAGTGACGAGGCATTTGGCTACCTTAAGAGAGTCATAGTTACTGTTGCCAGCTGCTCGACCTACCTTCTTTCTTTCCACTCTTTAATTATTACTGTGGTCAGTCCTGCAGGAGCAATATGCCACTACATGTAAACCTTAACGTTGTCTGAGCTACCTTATCGAAGATATCCTCGAGTTTTCAACAAAAAATTTCACATGGTGACGAGGCATTTGGCTCCCTTAAGGGAGTCATAACACCCCTGCCTGCTGCTCCCACTTTTCTAAGCCCATTCTCTCTATCATTCTTGCTATGGCTGTCCTACAGAACCGATGTGCCACTATATGTCCACGTTAACGTCGTCTCTGTTACTCCCACTACGAGTCTCTCGAGTTAGCAAATGTACCTCGCCGGATGACGAGGCATTTGGCTACCTTATAAGCGTCATAGTTACTGCAGCCAGCTGCTCCCCCTTCTTTGAATCTTTCCTGTCTTTAATTCGTACTGTGGTCAGTCCTGCAGAAGCGATACGCCACCACCTGTCCATGTCACCGTTGTCTGAGTTACTTCAACAACGATTTCCTCGAGTTTTCAAACAAATTTCGCCGAGTGACGAGGCATTTGGCTACCTTAAGAGAGTCATAGTTACTGCAGCCAGCTGCTCCCCCGTCATTGAATCTTTCCTCTCTTTAATTCGTACTTTGGTGTCCTGCAGAAGCGATACGCCACCACCTGTCCATGTTACCGTTGTCTGAGTTACTTCAACGACGATTTCCTCGAGTTTTCAAATAAATTTCGTCGAGTGACGAGGCATTTGGCTACCTTAAGAGAGTCATAGTTACTGTTGCCAGCTGCTCGACCTACCTTCTTTCTTTCCACTCTTTAATTATTACTGTGGTCAGTCCTGCAGGAGCAATATGCCACTACATGTAAACCTTAACATTGTCTGAGCTACCTTATCGAAGATATCCTCGAGTTTTCAAAAAAAAAATGTCACATGTTGACGAGGCATTTAACTACCTTAAGAGAGTCATAGTACTCCTGCCTGCTGCTCCCACTTTTCTAAGCTCATTCTCTCTATCATTCTTGCTATGGCCTGTCCTACGGAACCGATGTGCCACTATATGTCCACGTTAACGTCGTCACTGTTATTCCCACTACGAGTCTCTCGAGTTAGCAAATGTACCTCGCCGGATGACGAGCCATTTGACTACCTTAAGAGAGTCATAGTTACTGCAGCCAGCTGCTCCCCCGTCTTTGAATCTTTCCTCTCCTTAATTCGTACTGTGGTGTCCTGCAGAAGCGATACGCCACCACCTGTCCATGTTACCGTTGTCTGAGTTACTTTAACGACGATTTCCTCGAGTTTTCAAATAAATTTCGCCGAGTGACGAGGCATTTGGCTACCTTAAGAGAGTCATAGTTACTGCTGCCAGCTGCTCGACCTACGTTCTTTCTTTCCACTCTTTAATTATTACTGTGGTCAGTCCTGCAGGAGCAATATGCCACTACATGTAAACCTTAACGTTGTCTGAGCTACCTTATCGAAGATATCCTCGAGTTTTCAACAAAAAATTTCACATGGTGACGATTCATTTGGCTACCTTAAGAGAGTCATAGTACTCCTGCCTGCTGCTCCCACTTTTCTAAGCCCATTCTCTCTATCATTCTTGCTATGGCCTGTCCTACGGAACCGATGTGCCACTATATGTCTACGTTAACGTCGTCACTGTTACTCCCACTACGAGTCTCTCGAGTCAGCAAATGTACCGCGCCGGATGACGAGGCATTTGGCTACCTTAAGAGAGTCATAGTTACTGCAGCCAGCTGCTCCCCCTTCTTTAAATCTTTCCTCTCTTTAATTCGTACCTTGGTGTCCTGCAAAAGCGATACGCCACCACCTGTCCATGTTACCGTTGTCTGAGTTACCTCAACAACGATTTCCTCGAGTTTTCAAATAAATTTCGCCGAGTGACGAGGCATTTGGCTACCTTAAGAGAGTCATAGTTACTGTAGCCAGCTGCTCGACCTACCTTCTTTCTTTCCACTCTTTACTTATTACTGTGGTCAGTCCTGCAGGAGCAATATGCCACTACATGTAAACCTTAACGTTGTCTGAGCTACCTTATCGAAGATATCCTCGAGTTTTCAACAAAAAATTTCACATGGTGACAATTCATTTGGCTACCTTAAGAGAGTCATAGTACTCCTGCCTGCTGCACCCACTTTTCTAAGCCCATTCTCTCTATCATTCCTGCTATGGCCTGTCCTACGGAACCGATGTGCCACTATATGTCCACGTTAACGTCGTCACTGTTACTCCCACTACGAGTCTCTCGAGTTAGCAAATGTACCTCGCCGCATGACGAGGCATTTGGCTACCTTAAGAGAGTCATAGTTACGGCAACCAGCTGCTCCCCCTTCTCTGAATCTTTCCTCTCTTTAATTCGTACCTTGGTGTCCTGCAGAAGCGATACGCCACCACCTGTCCATGTTACCGTTGTCTGAGTTACTTCAACGACGATTTCCTCGAGTTTTCAAATAAATTTCGCAGAGTGACGAGGCATTTGGCTACCTTAAGAGAGTCATAGCTACTGCAGCCAGCTTCTCCCCCTTCTTTGAATCTTTCCTCCCATTAAATCGTACTGTGGTCAGTCCTGCAGAGCGATACGCCACCACCTGTGCATGTTACCGTTGTCTGAGTAACCTCAACAACGGTTTCCTCGAGTTTTCAAATAAATTTCGCCGAGTGACGAGGCATTTGGCTACCTTAAGAGAGTCATAGTTATTGTTGCCAGCTGCTCGACCTACTTTCTTTCTTTCCACTCTTTAATTATTACTGTGGTTAGTCCTGCAGGAGCAATATGCCACTACATGTAAACCTTAACGTTGTCTGAGCTACCTTATCGAAGATATCCTCGAGTTTTCAAAAAAAAATGTCACATGTTGACGAGGCATTTAACTACCTTAAGAGAGTCGTAGTACTCCTGCCTGCTGCTCCCACTTTTCTAAGCCCATTCTCTCTATCATTCCTGCTATGGCCTGTCCTACGGAACCGATGTGCCACTACATGTCTACGTTAACGTCGTCACTGTTACTCCCACTACGAGTCTCTCGAGTTGGCAAATGTACCTCGCCGGATGACGAGGCATTTGGCTACCTTAAGAGAGTCATAGTTACTGCAGCCAGCTGCTCCCCCTTCTTTGAATCTTTCCTCCCTTTAAATCGTACTGTGGTCAGTCCTGCAGAGCGATACGCCACCACCTGTGCATGTTACCGTTGTCTGATTTACTTCAACGACGATTTCCTCGAGTTTTCAAATAAATCACGCCGAGTGACGAGGCAGTTGGCTACCTTAAGAGAGTCATAGTTACTGCTGCCAGCTGCTCGACCTACTTTCTTTCTTTCCACTCTTTAATTATTACTGTGGTCAGTCCTGCAGGAGCAATATGCTACTACATGTAAACCTTAACGTTGTCTGAACTTCCTTATCGAAGATATCCTCGAGTTTTCAAAAAAAATTTTACATGGTGACGAGGCATTTGGCTACCTTAAGGGAGTCATAGTACCCCTGCCTGCTGCTCCCACTTTTCTAAGCCCTTTCTCTCTATCATTCTTGCTATGGCTGTCCTACAGAACCGATGTGCCACTGTATGTCCAAGTTAACGTCGTCTCTGTTACTCCCACTACGAGTCTCTCGAGTTAGCAAATGTACCTCGCCGGATGACGAGGCATTTGGCTACCTTAAGAGCGTCATAGTTACTGCAGCCAGCTGCTCCCCCTTCTTTGAATGTTTCCTGTCTTTAATTCGTACTGTGGGCAGTCCTACAGAAGCGATACGCCACCACCTGTCCATGTTACCGTTGTCTGAGTTACCTCAACAACGATTTCCTCGAGTTTTCAAAAAAATTTCGCCGAGTGACGAGGCATTTGGCTACCTTAAGAGAGTCATAGTTACGGTTTCCAGCTGCTCGACCTTCTTTCTTTCTTTCCACTCTTCAATTATTACTGTGGTCAGTCCTGCAGGAGCAATATGCCACTACATGTAAAGCTTAACGTTGTCTGAGCTACCTGAACGAAAATATCCTCGAGTTTTAAAAAAAAATTTTACATGGTGACGAGGCATTTGGCTACCTTAAGGGAGTTATAGTACTCCTGCCAGCTGCTCCCACTTTTCTAAGCCCTTTCTCTCTATCATTCTTGCTATGGCTGTCCTACAGAACCGATGTGCCACTATATATCCACGTTAACGTCGTCTCTGTTACTCCCACTACGAGTCTCTCGAGTTAGCAAATGTACCTCGCCGGATGACGAGGCATTTGGCTACCTTATAAGCGTCATAGTTACTGCAGCCAGCTGCTCCCCCTTCTTTGAATCTTTCCTGTCTTTAATTCGTACTGTGGTCAGTCCTGCAGAAGCGATACGCCACCAACTGTCCATGTCACCGTTGTCTGAGTTACTTCAACAACGATTTCCTCGAGTTTTCAAACAAATTTCGCCGAGTGACGAGGCATTTGGCTACCTTAAGAGAGTCATAGTTACTGCAGCCAGCTGCTACCCCGTCTTTGAATCTTTCCTCTCTTTAATTCGTACTGCGGTGTCCTGCAGAAGCGATACGCCACCACCTGTCCATGTTACCGTTGTCTGAGTTACTGCAACGACGATTTCCTCGAGTTTTCAATAATTTCGTCGAGTGACGAGGCATTTGGCTACCTTAAGACAGTCGTAGTTACTGCTGCCAGCTGCTCGACCTACTTTCTTTCTTTCCACTCTTTAATTATTACTGTGGTCAGTCCTGCAGGAGCAATATGCCACTACATGTAAACCTTAACGTTGTCTGAGCTACCTTAACGAAAATATCCTCGAGTTTTCAAAAAAAATTTTACATGGTGACGAGGCATTTGGCTACCTTAAGGGAGTCATAGTACCCCTGCCTGCTGCTCCCACTTTTCTAAGACCTTTCTCTCTATCATTCTTCCTATGGGTGTCCTACAGAACCGATGTGCCACTATATGTCCACGTTAACGTCGTCTCTGTTACTCCCACTACGAGTCTCTTGAGTTAGCAAATGTGACTCGCCGGATGACGAGGCATTTGGCTACCTTAAGAGCGTCATAGTTACTGCAGCCAGCTGCTCCCCCTTCTTTGAATCTTTCCTGTCTTTAATTCGTACTGTGGTCAGTCCTGCAGAAGCAATACACCACTACCTGTCCATGTTACCGTTGTCTTAGTTACTTCAACAACGATTTCCTCGAGTTTTCAAATAAATTTCGCCGAGTGACGAGGCATTTGGCTACCTTAAGAGAGTCATAGTTACTGCTGCCAGCTGCTCGACCTACTTTCTTTCTTTCCACTCTTTAATTATTACTGTGGTCAGTCCTGCAGGAGCAATATGCCACTACATGTAAACCTTAACGTTGTCTGAGCTACCTTATCGAAGATATCCTCGAGTTTTCAAAAAAAATTTTACATGGTGACGAGGCATTTGGCTACCTTAAGGGAGTCATAGTACACCTGCCTGCTGCTCCCACTTTTCTAAGCCCTTTCTCTCTATCATTCTTGCTATGGCTGTCCTACAGAACCGATGTGCCACTATATGTCCACGTTAACGTCGTCCCTGTTACTCCCTCTACGAGCCTCTCGAGTTAGCAAATGTACCTCGCCGGATGACGAGGCATTTGGCTACCTTAAGAGCGTCATAGTTACTGCAGCCAGCTGCTCCCCCTTCTTTGAATGTTTCCTGTCTTTAATTCGTACTGTGGGCAGTCCTGCAGAAGCGATATGCCACCACCTGTCCATGTTACCGTTGTCTGAGTTACCTCAACAACGATTTCCTCGAGTTTTCAAAAAAATTTCGCCGAGTGACGAGGCATTTGGCTACCTTAAGAGAGTCATAGTTACTGTTTCCAGCTGCTCGACCTTCTTTCTTTCTTTCCACTCTTTAATTATTACTGTTTTCAGTCCTGCAGGAGCAATATGCCACTACATGTAAACCTTAACGTTGTCTGAGCTACCTTAACGAAAATATCCTCGAGTTTTAAAAAAAAAATTTACACGGTGACGAGGCATTTGGCTACCTTAAGGGAGTTATAGTACTCCTGCCTTCTGCTCCCACTATTCTAAGCCCTTTCTCTCTATCATTCTTGCTACGGCAGTCCTACAGAACCGATGTCCCACTATATGTCCACGTTAACGTCGTCTCTGTTACTACCACTACGAGTCTCTCGAGTTAGCAAATGTACCACGCCGGATGACGAGGCATTTGGCTACGTTATAAGCGTCATAGTTACTGCAGCCAGCTGCACCCCCTTCTTTGAATCTTTCCTGTCTTTAATTCGTACTGTGGTCAGTCCTGCAGAAGCGATACGCCACCACCTGTCCATGTTACCGTTGTCTGAGTTACTTCAACAACGATTTCCTCGAGTTTTCAAACAAATTTCGCCGAGTGACGAGGCATTTGGCTACCTTAAGAGAGTCATAGTTACTGCAGCCAGCTGCTCCCCCTTCTTTGAATCTTTCCTCTCTTTAATTCGTACCTTGGTGTCCTGCAGAAGCGATACGCCACCACCTGTCCATGTTACCGTTGTCTGAGTTACTTCAACGACGATTTCCTCGAGTTTTCAAACAAATTTCGTCGAGTGACGAGGCATTTGGCTTCCATAAGAGAGTCATAGTTACTGCAGCCAGCTGCTACCCCGTCTTTGAATCTTTCCTCTCTTTAATTCGTACTGTGGTGTCCTGCAGAAGCGATACGCCACCACCTGTCCATGTTACCGTTGTCTTGCTCGACCTACTTTCTTTCTTTCCACTCTTTAATTATTACTGTGGTCAGTCCTGCAGGAGCAATATGCCACTACATGTAAACCTTAACGTTGTCTGAGCTACCTTAACGAAAATATCCTCGAGTTTTCAAAAAAAATTTTACATGGTGACGAGGCATTTGGCTACCTTAAGGGAGTCATAGTACCCCTGCCTGCTGCTCCCACTTTTCTAAGACCTTTCTCTCTATCATTCTTGCTATGGGTGTCCTACAGAACCGATGTGCCACTATATGTCCACGTTAACGTCGTCTCTGTTACTCCCACTACGAGTCTCTTGAGTTAGCAAATGTGACTCGCCGGATGACGAGGCATTTGGCTACCTTAAGGGCGTCATAGTTACTGCAGCCAGCTGCTCCCCCTTCTTTGAATCTTTCCTGTCTTTAATTCGTACTGTGGTCAGTCCTGCAGAAGCGATACACCACCACCTGTCCATGTTACCGTTGTCTGAGTTACTTCAACAACGATTTCCTCGAGTTTTCAAATAAATTTCGCCGAGTGACGAGGCATTTGGCTACCTTAAGAGAGTCATAGTTACTGCTGCCAGCTGCTCGACCTACTTTCTTTCTTTCCACTCTTTAATTATTACTGTGGTCAGTCCTGCAGGAGCAATATGCCACTACATGTAAACCTTAACGTTGTCTGAGCTACCTTATCGAAGATATCCTCGAGTTTTCAAAAAAAATTTTACATGGTGACGAGGCATTTGGCTACCTTAAGGGAGTCGTAGTACACCTGCCTGCTGCTCCCACTTTTCTAAGCCCTTTCTCTCTATCATTCTTGCTATGGCTGTCCTACAGAACCGATGTGCCACTATATGTCCACGTTAACGTCGTCCCTGTTACTCCCTCTACGAGTCTCTCGAGTTAGCAAATGTACCTCGCCGGATGACGAGGCATTTGGCTACCTTAAGAGCGTCATAGTTACTGCAGCCAGCTGCTCCCCCTTCTTTGAATGTTTCCTGTCTTTAATTCGTACTGTGGGCAGTCCTGCAGAAGCGATACGCCACCACCTGTCCATGTTACCGTTGTCTGAGTTACCTCAACAACGATTTCCTCGAGTTTTCAAAAAAATTTCCCCGAGTGACGAGGCATTTGGCTACCTTAAGAGAGTCATAGTTACGGCAACCAGCTGCTCCCCCTTCTCTGAATCTTTCCTCTCTTTAATTCGTACCTTGGTGTCCTGCAGAAGCGATACGCCACCACCTGTCCATGTTACCGTTGTCTGAGTTACTTCAACGACGATTTCCTCGAGTTTTCAAATAAATTTCGCCGAGTGACGAGGCATTTGGCTACCTTAAGAGAGTCATAGCTGCTGCAGCCAGCTTCTCCCCCTTCTTTGAATCCGTCCTCCCATTAAATCGTACTGTGGTCATTCCTGCAGAGCGATACGCCACCACCTGTGCATGTTACCGTTGTCTGAGTAACCTCAACAACGATTTCCTCGAGTTTTCAAATAAATTTCGCAGAGTGACGAGGCATTTGGCTACCTTAAGAGAGTCATAGTTACTGTTTCCAGCTGCTCGACCTTCTTTCTTTCTTTCCACTCTTTAATTATTACTGTTTTCAGTCCTGCAGGAGCAATATGCCACTACATGTAAACCTTAACGTTGTCTGAGCTACCTTAACGAAAATATCCTCGAGTTTTAAAAAAAAAAAAATACACGGTGACGAGGCATTTGGCTACCTTAAGGGAGTTATAGTACTCCTGCCTGCTGCTCCCACTATTCTAAGCCCTTTCTCTCTATCATTCTTGCTACGGCAGTCCTACAGAACCGATGTGCCACTATATGTCCACGTTAACGTCGTCTCTGTTACTACCACTACGAGTCTCTCGAGTTAGCAAATGTACCACGCCGGATGACGAGGCATTTGGCTACGTTATAAGCGTCATAGTTACTGCAGCCAGCTGCACCCCCTTCTTTGAATCTTTCCTGTCTATAATTCGTACTGTGGTCAGTCCTGCAGAAGCGATACGCCACCACCTGTCCATGTTACCGTTGTCTGAGTTACTTCAACAACGATTTCCTCGAGTTTTCAAACAAATTTCGCCGAGTGACGAGGCATTTGGCTACCTTAAGAGAGTCATAGTTACTGCAGCCAGCTGCTCCCCCGTCTTTGAATCTTTCCTCTCTTTAATTCGTACCTTGGTGTCCTGCAGAAGCGATACGCCACCACCTGTCCATGTTACCGTTGTCTGAGTTACTTCAACGACGATTTCCTCGAGTTTTCAAACAAATTTCGTCGAGTGACGAGGCATTTGGCTTCCATAAGAGAGTCATAGTTACTGCAGCCAGCTGCTACCCCGTCTTTGAATCTTTCCTCTCTTTAATTCGTACTGTGGTGTCCTGCAGAAGCGATACGCCACCACCTGTCCATGTTACCGTTGTCTGAGTTACTGCAACGACGATTTCCTCGAGTTTTCAATAATTTCGTCGAGTGACGAGGCATTTGGCTACCTTAAGACAGTCATAGTTACTGCTGCCAGCTGCTCGACCTACTTTCTTTCTTTCCACTCTTTAATTATTACTGTGGTCAGTCCTGCAGGAGCAATATGCCACTACATGTAAACCTTAACGTTGTCTGAGCTACCTTAACGAAAATATCCTCGAGTTTTCAAAAAAAATTTTGCATGGTGACGAGGCATTTGGCTACCTTAAGGGAGTCATAGTACCCCTGCCTGCTGCTCCCACTTTTCTAAGACCTTTCTCTCTATCATTCTTGCTATGGGTGTCCTACAGAACCGATGTGCCACTATATGTCCACGTTAACGTCGTCTCTGTTACTCCCACTACGAGTCTCTTGAGTTAGCAAATGTGACTCGCCGGATGACGAGGCATTTGGCTACCTTAAGGGCGTCATAGTTACTGCAGCCAGCTGCTCCCCCTTCTTTGAATCTTTCCTCTCTTTAATTCGTACCTTGGTGTCCTGCAGAAGCGATACGCCACCACCTGTCCATGTTACCGTTGTCTGAGTTACTTCAACGACGATTTCCTCGAGTTTTCAAACAAATTTCGTCGAGTGACGAGGCATTTGGCTTCCATAAGAGAGTCATAGTTACTGCAGCCAGCTGCTACCCCGTCTTTGAATCTTTCCTCTCTTTAATTCGTACTGTGGTGTCCTGCAGAAGCGATACGCCACCACCTGTCCATGTTACCGTTGTCTGAGTTACTGCAACGACGATTTCCTCGAGTTTTCAATAATTTCGTCGAGTGACGAGGCATTTGGCTACCTTAAGACAGTCATAGTTACTGCTGCCAGCTGCTCGACCTACTTTCTTTCTTTCCACTCTTTAATTATTACTGTGGTCAGTCCTGCAGGAGCAATATGCCACTACATGTAAACCTTAACGTTGTCTGAGCTACCTTAACGAAAATATCCTCGAGTTTTCAAAAAAAATTTTACATGGTGACGAGGCATTTGGCTACCTTAAGGGAGTCATAGTACCCCTGCCTGCTGCTCCCACTTTTCTAAGACCTTTCTCTCTATCATTCTTGCTATGGGTGTCCTACAGAACCGATGTGCCACTATATGTCCACGTTAACGTCGTCTCTGTTACTCCCACTACGAGTCTCTTGAGTTAGCAAATGTGACTCGCCGGATGACGAGGCATTTGGCTACCTTAAGGGCGTCATAGTTACTGCAGCCAGCTGCTCCCCCTTCTTTGAATCTTTCCTGTCTTTAATTCGTACTGTGGTCAGTCCTGCAGAAGCGATACACCACCACCTGTCCATGTTACCGTTGTCTGAGTTACTTCAACAACGATTTCCTCGAGTTTTCAAATAAATTTCGCCGAGTGACGAGGCATTTGGCTACCTTAAGAGAGTCATAGTTACTGCTGCCAGCTGCTCGACCTACTTTCTTTCTTTCCACTCTTTAATTATTACTGTGGTCAGTCCTGCAGGAGCAATATGCCACTACATGTAAACCTTAACGTTGTCTGAGCTACCTTATCGAAGATATCCTCGAGTTTTCAAAAAAAATTTTACATGGTGACGAGGCATTTGGCTACCTTAAGGGAGTCGTAGTACACCTGCCTGCTGCTCCCACTTTTCTAAGCCCTTTCTCTCTATCATTCTTGCTATGGCTGTCCTACAGAACCGATGTGCCACTATATGTCCACGTTAACGTCGTCCCTGTTACTCCCTCTACGAGTCTCTCGAGTTAGCAAATGTACCTCGCCGGATGACGAGGCATTTGGCTACCTTAAGAGCGTCATTGTTACTGCAGCCAGCTGCTCCCCCTTCTTTGAATGTTTCCTGTCTTTAATTCGTACTGTGGGCAGTCCTGCAGAAGCGATACGCCACCACCTGTCCATGTTACCGTTGTCTGAGTTACCTCAACAACGATTTCCTCGAGTTTTCAAAAACATTTCCCCGAGTGACGAGGCATTTGGCTACCTTAAGAAAGTCATAGTTACTGTATCCAGCTGCTCGACCTTCTTTCTTTCTTTCCACTCTTTAATTATTACTGTTTTCAGTCCTGCAGGAGCAATATGCCAGTACATGTAAACCTTAACGTTGTCTGAGCTACCTTATCGAAGATATCCTCGAGTTTTCAAAAAAAAATGTCACATGGTGACGAGGCATTTAACTACCTTAAGAGAGTCATAGTTACTGCAGCCAGCTGCTCCCCCGTCTTTGAATCTTTCCTCTCTTTAATTCGTACTGTGGCGTCCTGCAGAAGCGATACGCCACCACCTGTAAATGTTACCGTTGTCTGAGTTACTTCAACGACGATTTCCTCGAGTTTTCAAATAAATTTCGCCGAGTGACGAGGCATTTGGCCACCTTAAGAGAGTCATAGTTACTGCTGCCAGCTGCTCGACCTACTTTCTTTCTTTCCACTCTTTAATTATTACTGTGGTCAGTCCTGCAGGAGCAATATGCCACTACATGTAAACCTTAACGTTGTCTGAGCTACCTTATCGAAGATATCCTCGAGTTTTCAACAAAAAATTTCACATGGTGACGAGGCATTTGGCTCCCTTAAGGGAGTCATAACACCCCTGCCTGCTGCTCCCACTTTTCTAAGCCCATTCTCTCTATCATTCTTGCTATGGCTGTCCTACAGAACCGATGTGCCACTATATGTCCACGTTAACGTCGTCTCTGTTACTCCCACTACGAGTTAGCAAATGTGACGCGCCGGATGACGAAGCATTTGGCTACCTTAAGTGCGTCATAGTTACTGCAGGCAGCTGCTCCCCCTTCTTTGAATCTTTCCTCTCTTTAATTCGTACCATGGTGTCCTGCAGAAGCGATACGCCACCACCTGTCCATGTCACCGTTGTCTGAGTTACTTCAACAACGATTTCCTCGAGTTTTCAAATAAATTTCGCCGAGTGACGAGGCATTTGGCTACCTTAAGAGAGTCATAGTTACTGCTGCCAGATGCTCGACCTACTTTCTTCCTTTCCACTCTTTTACTATTACTGTGGTCAGTCCTGCAGGAGCAATATGCCACTACGTGTAAACCTTAACGTTGTCTGAGCTACCTTATCGAAGATATCCTCGAGTTTTCAACAAAAAATTTCACATGGTGACAATTCATTTGGCTACCTTAAGAGAGTCATAGTACTCCTGCCTGCTGCACCCACTTTTCTAAGCCCATTCTCTCTATCATTCCTGCTATGGCCTGTCCTACGGAACCGATGTGCCACTATATGTCCACGTTAACGTCGTCACTGTTACTCCCACTACGAGTCTCTCGAGTTAGCAAATGTACCTCGCCGCATGACGAGGCATTTGGCTACCTTAAGAGAGTCATAGTTACGGCAACCAGCTGCTCCCCCTTCTCTGAATCTTTCCTCTCTTTAATTCGTACCTTGGTGTCCTGCAGAAGCGATACGCCACCACCTGTCCATGTTACCGTTGTCTGAGTTACTTCAACGACGATTTCCTCGAGTTTTCAAATAAATTTCGCCGAGTGACGAGGCATTTGGCTACCTTAAGAGAGTCATAGCTACTGCAGCCAGCTTCTCCCCCTTCTTTGAATCCTTCCTCCCATTAAATCGTACTGTGGTCATTCCTGCAGAGCGATACGCCACCACCTGTGCATGTTACCGTTGTCTGAGTAACCTCAACAACGATTTCCTCGAGTTTTCAAATAAATTTCGCCGAGTGACGAGGCATTTGGCTACCTTAAGAGAGTCATAGTTATTGTTGCCAGCTGCTCGACCTACTTTCTTTCTTTCCACTCTTTAATTATTACTGTGGTTAGTCCTGCAGGAGCAATATGCCACTACATGTAAACCTTAACGTTGTCTGAGCTACCTTATCGAAGATATCCTCGAGTTTTCAAAAAAAAATGTCACATGTTGACGAGGCATTTAACTACCTTAAGAGAGTCGTAGTACTCCTGCCTGCTGCTCCCACTTTTCTAAGCCCATTCTCTCTATCATTCCTGCTATGGCCTGTCCTACGGAACCGATGTGCCACTATATGTCTACGTTAACGTCGTCACTGTTACTCCCACTACGAGTCTCTCGAGTTGGCAAATGTACCTCGCCGGATGACGAGGCATTTGGCTACCTTAAGAGAGTCATAGTTACTGCAGCCAGCTGCTCCCCCTTCTTTGAATCTTTCCTCCCTTTAAATCGTACTGTGGTCAGTCCTGCAGAGCGATACGCCACCACCTGTGCATGTTACCGTTGTCTGATTTACTTCAACGACGATTTCCTCGAGTTTTCAAATAAATCACGCCGAGTGACGAGGCATTTGGCTACCTTAAGAGAGTCATAGTTACTGCTGCCAGCTGCTCGACCTACTTTCTTTCTTTCCACTCTTTAATTATTACTGTGGTCAGTCCTGCAGGAGCAATATGCCACTACATGTAAACCTTAACGTTGTCTGAACTACCTTATCGAAGATATCCTCGAGTTTTCAAAAAAAATTTTACATGGTGACGAGGCATTTGGCTACCTTAAGGGAGTCATAGTACCCCTGCCTGCTGCTCCCACTTTTCTAAGCCCTTTCTCTCTATCATTCTTGCTATGGCTGTCCTACAGAACCGATGTGCCACTGTATGTCCAAGTTAACGTCGTCTCTGTTACTCCCACTACGAGTCTCTCGAGTTAGCAAATGTACCTCGCCGGATGACGAGGCATTTGGCTACCTTAAGAGCGTCATAGTTACTGCAGCCAGCTGCTCCCCCTTCTTTGAATGTTTCCTGTCTTTAATTCGTACTGTGGGCAGTCCTGCAGAAGCGATACGCCACCACCTGTCCATGTTACCGTTGTCTGAGTTACCTCAACAACGATTTCCTCGAGTTTTCAAAAAAATTTCGCCGAGTGACGAGGCATTTGGCTACCTTAAGAGAGTCATAGTTACTGTTTCCAGCTGCTCGACCTTCTTTCTTTCTTTCCACTCTTCAATTATTACTGTGGTCAGTCCTGCAGGAGCAATATGCCACTACATGTAAACCTTAACGTTGTCTGAGCTACCTTAACGAAAATATCCTCGAGTTTTAAAAAAAAATTTTACATGGTGACGAGGCATTTGGCTACCTTAAGGGAGTTATAGTACTCCTGCCTGCTGCTCCCACTTTTCTAAGCCCTTTCTCTCTATCATTCTTGCTATGGCTGTCCTACAGAACCGATGTGCCACTATATGTCCACGTTAACGTCGTCTCTGTTACTCCCACTACGAGTCTCTCGAGTTAGCAAATGTACCTCGCCGGATGACGAGGCATTTGGCTACCTTATAAGCGTCATAGTTACTGCAGCCAGCTGCTCCCCCTTCTTTGAATCTTTCCTGTCTTTAATTCGTACTGTGGTCAGTCCTGCAGAAGCGATACGCCACCAACTGTCCATGTCACCGTTTTCTGAGTTACTTCAACAACGATTTCCTCGAGTTTTCAAATAAATTTCGCCGAGTGACGAGGCATTTGGCTACCTTAAGAGAGTCATAGCTACTGCAGCCAGCTTCTCCCCCTTCTTTGAATCCTTCCTCCCATTAAATCGTACTGAGGTCATTCCTGCAGAGCGATACGCCACCACCTGTGCATGTTACCGTTGTCTGAGTAACCTCAACAACGATTTCCTCGAGTTTTCAAATAAATTTCGCAGAGTGACGAGGCATTTGGCTACCTTAAGAGAGTCATAGTTACTGTTTCCAGCTGCTCGACCTTCTTTCTTTCTTTCCACTCTTTAATTATTACTGTTTTCAGTCCTGCAGGAGCAATATGCCACTACATGTAAACCTTAACGTTGTCTGAGCTACCTTAACGAAAATATCCTCGAGTTTTAAAAAAAAAATTTACACGGTGACGAGGCATTTGGCTACCTTAAGGGAGTTATAGTACTCCTGCCTGCTGCTCCCACTATTCTAAGCCCTTTCTCTCTATCATTCTTGCTACGGCAGTCCTACAGAACCGATGTGCCACTATATGTCCACGTTAACGTCGTCTCTGTTACTACCACTACGAGTCTCTCGAGTTAGCAAATGTACCACGCCGGATGACGAGGCATTTGGCTACGTTATAAGCGTCATAGTTACTGCAGCCAGCTGCACCCCCTTCTTTGAATCTTTCCTGTCTTTAATTCGTACTGTGGTCAGTCCTGCAGAAGCGATACGCCACCACCTGTCCATGTTACCGTTGTCTGAGTTACTTCAACAACGATTTCCTCGAGTTTTCAAACAAATTTCGCCGAGTGACGAGGCATTTGGCTACCTTAAGAGAGTCATAGTTACTGCAGCCAGCTGCTCCCCCGTCTTTGAATCTTTCCTCTCTTTAATTCGTACCTTGGTGTCCTGCAGAAGCGATACGCCACCACCTGTCCATGTTACCGTTGTCTGAGTTACTTCAACGACGATTTCCTCGAGTTTTCAAACAAATTTCGTCGAGTGACGAGGCATTTGGCTTCCATAAGAGAGTCATAGTTACTGCAGCCAGCTGCTACCCCGTCTTTGAATCTTTCCTCTCTTTAATTCGTACTGTGGTGTCCTGCAGAAGCGATACGCCACCACCTGTCCATGTTACCGTTGTCTGAGTTACTGCAACGACGATTTCCTCGAGTTTTCAATAATTTCGTCGAGTGACGAGGCATTTGGCTACCTTAAGACAGTCATAGTTACTGCTGCCAGCTGCTCGACCTACTTTCTTTCTTTCCACTCTTTAATTATTACTGTGGTCAGTCCTGCAGGAGCAATATGCCACTACATGTAAACCTTAACGTTGTCTGAGCTACCTTAACGAAAATATCCTCGAGTTTTCAAAAAAAATTTTGCATGGTGACGAGGCATTTGGCTACCTTAAGGGAGTCATAGTACCCCTGCCTGCTGCTCCCACTTTTCTAAGACCTTTCTCTCTATCATTCTTGCTATGGGTGTCCTACAGAACCGATGTGCCACTATATGTCCACGTTAACGTCGTCTCTGTTACTCCCACTACGAGTCTCTTGAGTTAGCAAATGTGACTCGCCGGATGACGAGGCATTTGGCTACCTTAAGGGCGTCATAGTTACTGCAGCCAGCTGCTCCCCCTTCTTTGAATCTTTCCTGTCTTTAATTCGTACTGTGGTCAGTCCTGCAGAAGCGATACACCACCACCTGTCCATGTTACCGTTGTCTGAGTTACTTCAACAACGATTTCCTCGAGTTTTCAAATAAATTTCGCCGAGTGACGAGGCATTTGGCTACCTTAAGAGAGTCATAGTTACTGCTGCCAGCTGCTCGACCTACTTTCTTTCTTTCCACTCTTTAATTATTACTGTGGTCAGTCCTGCAGGAGCAATATGCCACTACATGTAAACCTTAACGTTGTCTGAGCTACCTTATCGAAGATATCCTCGAGTTTTCAAAAAAAATTTTACATGGTGACGAGGCATTTGGCTACCTTAAGGGAGTCGTAGTACACCTGCCTGCTGCTCCCACTTTTCTAAGCCCTTTCTCTCTATCATTCTTGCTATGGCTGTCCTACAGAACCGATGTGCCACTATATGTCCACGTTAACGTCGTCCCTGTTACTCAATCTACGAGTCTCTCGAGTTAGCAAATGTACCTCGCCGGATGACGAGGCATTTGGCTACCTTAAGAGCGTCATAGTTACTGCAGCCAGCTGCTCCCCCTTCTTTGAATGTTTCCTGTCTTTAATTCGTACTGTGGGCAGTCCTGCAGAGGCGATACGCCACCACCTGTCCATGTTACCGTTGTCTGAGTTACCTCAACAACGATTTCCTCGAGTTTTCAAAAACATTTCCCCGAGTGACGAGGCATTTGGCTACCTTAAGAGAGTCATAGTTACTGTATCCAGCTGCTCGACCTTCTTTCTTTCTTTCCACTCTTTAATTATTACTGTTTTCAGTCCTGCAGGAGCAATATGCCAGTACATGTAAACCTTAACGTTGTCTGAGCTACCTTATCGAAGATATCCTCGAGTTTTCAAAAAAAAATGTCACATGGTGACGAGGCATTTAACTACCTTAAGAGAGTCATAGTACTCCTGCCTGCTGCTCCCACTTTTCTAAGCCCATTCTCTCTATCATTCTTGCTATGGCCTGTCCTACGGAACCGATGTGCCCCTATATGTCCTCGTTAACGTCGTCACTGTTACTCCCACTACGAGTCTCTCGAGTTAGCAAATGTACCTCGCCCGATGACGAGCCATTTGACTACCTTAAGAGAGTCATAGTTACTGCAGCCAGCTGCTCCCCCGTCTTTGAATCTTTCCTCTCTTTAATTCGTACTGTGGCGTCCTGCAGAAGCGATACGCCACCACCTGTAAATGTTACCGTTGTCTGAGTTACTTCAACGACGATTTCCTCGAGTTTTCAAATAAATTTCGCCGAGTGACGAGGCATTTGGCCACCTTAAGAGAGTCATAGTTAGTGTTGCCAGCTGCTCGACCTACTTTCTTTCTTTCCACTCTTTAATTATTACTGTGGTCAGTCCTGCAGGAGCAATATGCCACTACATGTAAACCTTAACGTTGTCTGAGCTACCTTATCGAAGATATCCTCGAGTTTTCAACAAAAAATTTCACATGGTGACGAGGCATTTGGCTCCCTTAAGGGAGTCATAACACCCCTGCCTGCTGCTCCCACTTTTCTAAGCCCATTCTCTCTATCATTCTTGCTATGGCTGTCCTACAGAACCGATGTGCCACTATATGTCCACGTTAACGTCGTCTCTGTTATTCCCACTACGAGTCTCTCGAGTTAGCAAATGTGACGCGCCGGATGACGAAGCATTTGGCTACCTTAAGTGCGTCATAGTTACTGCAGGCAGCTGCTCCCCCTTCTTTGAATCTTTCCCCTCTTTAATTCGTACCATGGTGTCCTGCAGAAGCGATACGCCACCACCTGTCCATGTCACCGTTGTCTGAGTTACTTCAACAACGATTTCCTCGAGTTTTCAAATAAATTTCGCCGAGTGACGAGGCATTTGGCTACCTTAAGAGAGTCATAGTTACTGCTGCCAGATGCTCGACCTACTTTCTTCCTTTCCACTCTTTTACTATTACTGTGGTCAGTCCTGCAGGAGCAATATGCCACTACATGTAAACCTTAACGTTGTCTGAGCTACCTTATCGAAGATATCCTCGAGTTTTCAACAAAAAATTTCACATGGTGACAATTCATTTGGCTACCTTAAGAGAGTCATAGTACTCCTGCCTGCTGCACCCACTTTTCTAAGCCCATTCTCTCTATCATTCCTGCTATGGCCTGTCCTACGGAACCGATGTGCCACTATATGTCCACGTTAACGTCGTCACTGTTACTCCCACTACGAGTCTCTCGAGTTGGCAAATGTACCTCGCCGGATGACGAGGCATTTGGCTACCTTAAGAGAGTCATAGTTACTGCAGCCAGCTGCTCCCCCTTCTTTGAATCTTTCCTCCCTTTAAATCGTACTGTGGTCAGTCCTGCAGAGCGATACGCCACCACCTGTGCATGTTACCGTTGTCTGATTTACTTCAACGACGATTTCCTCGAGTTTTCAAATAAATCACGCCGAGTGACGAGGCATTTGGCTACCTTAAGAGAGTCATAGTTACTGCTGCCAGCTGCTCGACCTACTTTCTTTCTTTCCACTCTTTAATTATTACTGTGGTCAGTCCTGCAGGAGCAATATGCCACTACATGTAAACCTTAACGTTGTCTGAACTACCTTATCGAAGATATCCTCGAGTTTTCAAAAAAAATTTTACATGGTGACGAGGCATTTGGCTACCTTAAGGGAGTCATAGTACCCCTGCCTGCTGCTCCCACTTTTCTAAGCCCTTTCTCTCTATCATTCTTGCTATGGCTGTCCTACAGAACCGATGTGCCACTGTATGTCCAAGTTAACGTCGTCTCTGTTACTCCCACTACGAGTCTCTCGAGTTAGCAAATGTACCTCGCCGGATGACGAGGCATTTGGCTACCTTAAGAGCGTCATAGTTACTGCAGCCAGCTGCTCCCCCTTCTTTGAATGTTTCCTGTCTTTAATTCGTACTGTGGGCAGTCCTGCAGAAGCGATACGCCACCACCTGTCCATGTTACCGTTGTCTGAGTTACCTCAACAACGATTTCCTCGAGTTTTCAAAAAAATTTCGCCGAGTGACGAGGCATTTGGCTACCTTAAGAGAGTCATAGTTACTGTTTCCAGCTGCTCGACCTTCTTTCTTTCTTTCCACTCTTCAATTATTACTGTGGTCAGTCCTGCAGGAGCAATATGCCACTACATGTAAACCTTAACGTTGTCTGAGCTACCTTAACGAAAATATCCTCGAGTTTTAAAAAAAAATTTTACATGGTGACGAGGCATTTGGCTACCTTAAGGGAGTTATAGTACTCCTGCCTGCTGCTCCCACTTTTCTAAGCCCTTTCTCTCTATCATTCTTGCTATGGCTGTCCTACAGAACCGATGTGCCACTATATGTCCACGTTAACGTCGTCTCTGTTACTCCCACTACGAGTCTCTCGAGTTAGCAAATGTACCTCGCCGGATGACGAGGCATTTGGCTACCTTATAAGCGTCATAGTTACTGCAGCCAGCTGCTCCCCCTTCTTTGAATCTTTCCTGTCTTTAATTCGTACTGTGGTCAGTCCTGCAGAAGCGATACGCCACCAACTGTCCATGTCACCGTTGTCTGAGTTACTTCAACAACGATTTCCTCGAGTTTTCAAACAAATTTCGCCGAGTGACGAGGCATTTGGCTACCTTAAGAGAGTCATAGTTACTGCAGCCGGCTGCTACCCCGTCTTTGAATCTTTCCTCTCTTTAATTCGTACTGTGGTGTCCTGCAGAAGCGATACGCCACCACCTGTCCATGTTACCGTTGTCTGAGTTACTGCAACGACGATTTCCTCGAGTTTTCAATAATTTCGTCGAGTGACGAGGCATTTGGCTACCTTAAGACAGTCATAGTTACTGCTGCCAGCTGCTCGACCTACTTTCTTTCTTTCCACTCTTTAATTATTACTGTGGTCAGTCCTGCAGGAGCAATATGCCACTACATGTAAACCTTAACGTTGTCTGAGCTACCTTAACGAAAATATCCTCGAGTTTTCAAAAAAAATTTTACATGGTGACGAGGCATTTGGCTACGTTAAGGGAGTCATAGTACCCCTGCCTGCTGCTCCCACTTTTCTAAGACCTTTCTCTCTATCATTCTTGCTATGGGTGTCCTACAGAACCGATGTGCCACTATATGTCCACGTTAACGTCGTCTCTGTTACTCCCACTACGAGTCTCTTGAGTTAGCAAATGTGACTCGCCGGATGACGAGGCATTTGGCTACCTTAAGAGCGTCATAGTTACTGCAGCCAGCTGCTCCCCCTTCTTTGAATCTTTCCTGTCTTTAATTCGTACTGTGGTCAGTCCTGCAGAAGCGATACACCACCACCTGTCCATGTTACCGTTGTCTGAGTTACTTCAACAACGATTTCCTCGAGTTTTCAAATAAATTTCGCCGAGTGACGAGGCATTTGGCTACCTTAAGAGAGTCATAGTTACTGCTGCCAGCTGCTCGACCTACTTTCTTTCTTTCCACTCTTTAATTATTACTGTGGTCAGTCCTGCAGGAGCAATATGCCACTACATGTAAACCTTAACGTTGTCTGAGCTACCTTATCGAAGATATCCTCGAGTTTTCAAAAAAAATTTTACATGGTGACGAGGCATTTGGCTACCTTAAGGGAGTCATAGTACACCTGCCTGCTGCTCCCACTTTTCTAAGCCCTTTCTCTCTATCATTCTTGCTATGGATGTCCTACAGAACCGATGTGCCACTATATGTCCACGTTAACGTCGTCCCTGTTACTCCCTCTACGAGTCTCTCGAGTTAGCAAATGTACCTCGCCGATTGACGAGGCATTTGGCTACCTTAAGAGCGTCATAGTTGCTGCAGCCAGCTGCTCCCCCTTCTTTGAATGTTTCCTGTCTTTAATTCGTACTGTGGGCAGTCCTGCAGAAGCGATACGCCACCACCTGTCCATGTTACCGTTGTCTGAGTTACCTCAACAACGATTTCCTCGAGTTTTCAAAAAAATTTCGCCGAGTGACGAGGCATTTGGCTACCTTAAGAGAGTCATAGTTACTGTTTCCAGCTGCTCGACCTTCTTTCTTTCTTTCCACTCTTTAATTATTACTGTTTTCAGTCCTGCAGGAGCAATATGCCAGTACATGTAAACCTTAACGTTGTCTGAGCTACCCTATCGAAGATATCCTCGAGTTTTCAAAAAAAAATGTCACATGGTGACGAGGCATTTAACTACCTTAAGAGAGTCATAGTACTCCTGCCTGCTGCTCCCACTTTTCTAAGCCCATTCTCTCTATCATTCTTGCTATGGCCTGTCCTACGGAACCGATGTGCCCCTATATGTCCTCGTTAACGTCGTCACTGTTACTCCCACTACGAGTCTCTCGAGTTAGCAAATGTACCTCGCCCGATGACGAGCCATTTGACTACCTTAAGAGAGTCATAGTTACTGCAGCCAGCTGCTCCCCCGTCTTTGAATCTTTCCTCTCTTTAATTCGTACTGTGGCGTCCTGCAGAAGCGATACGCCACCACCTGTAAATGTTACCGTTGTCTGAGTTACTTCAACGACGGTTTCCTCGAGTTTTCAAATAAATTTCGCCGAGTGACGAGGCATTTGGCCACCTTAAGAGAGTCATAGTTACTGCTGCCAGCTGCTCGACCTACTTTCTTTCTTTCCACTCTTTAATTATTACTGTGGTCAGTCCTGCAGGAGCAATATGCCACTACATGTAAACCTTAACGTTGTCTGAGCTACCTTAACGAAAATATCCTCGAGTTTTAAAAAAAAAATTTACATGGTGACGTGGCATTTGGCTACCTTAAGGGAGTTATAGTACTCCTGCCTGCTGCTCCCACTATTCTAAGCCCTTTCTCTCTATCATTCTTGCTACGGCAGTCCTACAGAACCGATGTGCCACTATATGTCCACGTTAACGTCGTCTCTGTTACTACCACTACGAGTCTCTCGAGTTAGCAAATGTACCACGCCGGATGACGAGGCATTTGGCTACGTTATAAGCGTCATAGTTACTGCAGCCAGCTGCACCCCCTTCTTTGAATCTTTCCTGTCTTTAATTCGTACTGTGGTCAGTCCTGCAGAAGCGATACGCCACCACCTGTCCATGTTACCGTTGTCTGAGTTACTTCAGCAACGATTTCCTCGAGTTTTCAAACAAATTTCGCCGAGTGACGAGGCATTTGGCTACCTTAAGAGAGTCATAGTTACTGCAGCCAGCTGCTCCCCCGTCTTTGAATCTTTCCTCTCTTTAATTCGTACTGTGGTGTCCTGCAGAAGCGATACGCCACCACCTGTCCATGTTACCGTTGTCTGAGTTACTGCAACGACGATTTCCTCGAATTTTCAATAATTTCGTCGAGTGACGAGGCATTTGGCTACCTTAAGACAGTCATAGTTACTGCTGCCAGCTGCTCGACCTACTTTCTTTCTTTCCACTCTTTAATTATTACTGTGGTCAGTCCTGCAGGAGCAATATGCCACTACATGTAAACCTTAACGTTGTCTGAGCTACCTTAACGAAAATATCCTCGAGTTTTCAAAAAAAATTTTACATGGTGACGAGGCATTTGGCTACCTTAAGGGAGTCATAGTACCCCTGCCTGCTGCTCCCACTTTTCTAAGACCTTTCTCTCTATCATTCTTGCTATGGGTGTCCTACAGAACCGATGTGCCACTATATGTCCACGTTAACGTCGTCTCTGTTACTCCCACTACGAGTCTCTTGAGTTAGCAAATGTGACTCGCCGGATGACGAGGCATTTGGCTACCTTAAGAGCGTCATAGTTACTGCAGCCAGCTGCTCCCCCTTCTTTGAATCTTTCCTGTCTTTAATTCGTACTGTGGTCAGTCCTGCAGAAGCGATACACCACCACCTGTCCATGTTACCGTTGTCTGAGTTACTTCAACAACGATTTCCTCGAGTTTTCAAATAAATTTCGCCGAGTGACGAGGCATTTGGCTACCTTAAGAGAGTCATAGTTACTGCTGCCAGCTGCTCGACCTACTTTCTTTCTTTCCACTCTTTAATTATTACTGTGGTCAGTCCTGCAGGAGCAATATGCCACTACATGTAAACCTTAACGTTGTCTGAGCTACCTTATCGAAGATATCCTCGAGTTTTCAAAAAAAATTTTACATGGTGACGAGGCATTTGGCTACCTTAAGGGAGTCATAGTACACCTGCCTGCTGCTCCCACTTTTCTAAGCCCTTTCTCTCTATCATTCTTGCTATGGCTGTCCTACAGAACCGATGTGCCACTATATGTCCACGTTAACGTCGTCCCTGTTACTCCCTCTACGAGTCCCTCGAGTTAGCAAATGTTCCTCGCCGGATGACGAGGCATTTGGCTACCTTAAGAGCGTCATAGTTACTGCAGCCAGCTGCTCCCCCTTCTTTGAATGTTTCCTGTCTTTAATTCGTACTGTGGTCAGTCCTGCAGAAGCGATACACCACCACCTGTCGATGTTACCGTTGTCTGAGTTACTTCAACAACGATTTCCTCGAGTTTTCAAATAAATTTCGCCGAGTGACGAGGCATTTGGCTACCTTAAGAGAGTCATAGTTACTGCTGCCAGCTGCTCGACCTACTTTCTTTCTTTCCACTCTTTAATTATTACTGTGGTCAGTCCTGCAGGAGCAATATGCCACTACATGTAAACCTTAACGTTGTCTGAGCTACCTTATCGAAGATATCCTCGAGTTTTCAAAAAAAATTTTACATGGTGACGAGGCATTTGGCTACCTTAAGGGAGTCATAGTACACCTGCCTGCTGCTCCCACTTTTCTAAGCCCTTTCTCTCTATCATTCTTGCTATGGATGTCCTACAGAACCGATGTGCCACTATATGTCCACGTTAACGTCGTCCCTGTTACTCCCTCTACGAGTCTCTCGAGTTAGCAAATGTACCTCGCCGATTGACGAGGCATTTGGCTACCTTAAGAGCGTCATAGTTACTGCAGCCAGCTGCTCCCCCTTCTTTGAATGTTTCCTGTCTTTAATTCGTACTGTGGGCAGTCCTGCAGAAGCGATACGCCACCACCTGTCCATGTTAGCGTTGTCTGAGTTACCTCAACAACGATTTCCTCGAGTTTTCAAAAAAATTTCGCCGAGTGACGAGGCATTTGGCTACCTTAAGAGAGTCATAGTTACTGTTTCCAGCTGCTCGACCTTCTTTCTTTCTTTCCACTCTTTAATTATTACTGTTTTCAGTCCTGCAGGAGCAATATGCCAGTACATGTAAACCTTAACGTTGTCTGAGCTACCTTATCGAAGATATCCTCGAGTTTTCAAAAAAAAATGTCACATGGTGACGAGGCATTTAACTACCTTAAGAGAGTCATAGTACTCCTGCCTGCTGCTCCCACTTTTCTAAGCCCATTCTCTCTATCATTCTTGCTATGGCCTGTCCTACGGAACCGATGTGCCCCTATATGTCCTCGTTAACGTCGTCACTGTTACTCCCACTACGAGTCTCTCGAGTTAGCAAATGTACCTCGCCCGATGACGAGCCATTTGACTACCTTAAGAGAGTCATAGTTACTGCAGCCAGCTGCTCGCCCGTCTTTGAATCTTTCCTCTCTTTAATTCGTACTGTGGTGTCCTGCAGAAGCGATACGCCACCACCTGTCCATGTTACCGTTGTCTGAGTTACTGCAACGACGATTTCCTCGAATTTTCAATAATTTCGTCGAGTGACGAGGCATTTGGCTACCTTAAGACAGTCATAGTTACTGCTGCCAGCTGCTCGACCTACTTTCTTTCTTTCCACTCTTTAATTATTACTGTGGTCAGTCCTGCAGGAGCAATATGCCACTACATGTAAACCTTAACGTTGTCTGAGCTACCTTAACGAAAATATCCTCGAGTTTTCAAAAAAAATTTTACATGGTGACGAGGCATTTGGCTACCTTAAGGGAGTCATAGTACCCCTGCCTGCTGCTCCCACTTTTCTAAGACCTTTCTCTCTATCATTCTTGCTATGGGTGTCCTACAGAACCGATGTGCCACTATATGTCCACGTTAACGTCGTCTCTGTTACTCCCACTACGAGTCTCTTGAGTTAGCAAATGTGACTCGCCGGATGACGAGGCATTTGGCTACCTTAAGAGCGTCATAGTTACTGCAGCCAGCTGCTCCCCCTTCTTTGAATCTTTCCTGTCTTTAATTCGTACTGTGGTCAGTCCTGCAGAAGCGATACACCACCACCTGTCCATGTTACCGTTGTCTGAGTTACTTCAACAACGATTTCCTCGAGTTTTCAAATAAATTTCGCCGAGTGACGAGGCATTTGGCTACCTTAAGAGAGTCATAGTTACTGCTGCCAGCTGCTCGACCTACTTTCTTTCTTTCCACTCTTTAATTATTACTGTGGTCAGTCCTGCAGGAGCAATATGCCACTACATGTAAACCTTAACGTTGTCTGAGCTACCTTATCGAAGATATCCTCGAGTTTTCAAAAAAAATTTTACATGGTGACGAGGCATTTGGCTACCTTAAGGGAGTCATAGTACACCTGCCTGCTGCTCCCACTTTTCTAAGCCCTTTCTCTCTATCATTCTTGCTATGGCTGTCCTACAGAACCGATGTGCCACTATATGTCCACGTTAACGTCGTCCCTGTTACTCCCTCTACGAGTCCCTCGAGTTAGCAAATGTTCCTCGCCGGATGACGAGGCATTTGGCTACCTTAAGAGC
Source organism: Schistocerca americana (assembly GCF_021461395.2). Taxonomy (NCBI): domain Eukaryota; kingdom Metazoa; phylum Arthropoda; class Insecta; order Orthoptera; family Acrididae; genus Schistocerca; species Schistocerca americana. The sequence continues at coordinate 42,620,859 of NC_060122.1, forward strand.
GTCATAGTTACTGCAGACAGCTGCTCCCCCTTCTCTGAATGTTTCCTGTCTTTAATTCGTACTGTGGGCAGTCCTGCAGAAGCGATACGCCACCACCTGTCCATGTTACCGTTGTCTGAGTTACCTCAACAACGATTTCCTCGAGTTTTCAAAAAAATTTCGCCGAGTGACGAGGCATTTGGCTACCTTAAGAGAGTCATAGTTACTGTTTCCAGCTGCTCGACCTTCTTTCTTTCTTTCCACTCTTTAATTATTACTGTTTTCATTCCTGCAGGAGCAATATGCCAGTACATGTAAACCTTAACGTTGTCTGAGCAACCTTATCGAAGATATCCTCGAGTTTTCAAAAAAAAATGTCACATGGTGACGAGGCATTTAACTACCTTAAGAGAGTCATAGTACTCCTGCCTGCTGCTCCCACTTTTCTAAGCCCATTCTCTCTATCATTCTTGCTATGGCCTGTCCTACGGAACCGATGTGCCCCTATATGTCCTCGTTAACGTCGTCACTGTTACTCCCACTACGAGTCTCTCGAGTTAGCAAATGTACCTCGCCCGATGACGAGCCATTTGACTACCTTAAGAGAGTCATAGTTACTGCAGCCAGCTGCTCCCCCGTCTTTGAATCTTTCCTCTCTTTAATTCGTACTGTGGCGTCCTGCAGAAGCGATACGCCACCACCTGTAAATGTTACCGTTGTCTGAGTTACTTCAACGACGATTTCCTCGAGTTTTCAAATAAATTTCGCCGAGTGACGAGGCATTTGGCCACCTTAAGAGAGTCATAGTTACTGCTGCCAGCTGCTCGACCTACTTTCTTTCTTTCCACTCTTTAATTATTACTGTGGTCAGTCCTGCAGGAGCAATATGCCACTACATGTAAACCTTAACGTTGTCTGAGCTACCTTAACGAAAATATCCTCGAGTTTTAAAAAAAAAATTTACATGGTGACAAGGCATTTGGCTACCTTAAGGGAGTTATAGTACTCCTGCCTGCTGCTCCCACTATTCTAAGCCCTTTCTCTCTATCATTCTTGCTACGGCAGTCCTACAGAACCGATGTGCCACTATATGTCCACGTTAACGTCGTCTCTGTTACTACCACTACGAGTCTCTCGAGTTAGCAAATGTACCACGCCGGATGACGAGGCATTTGGCTACGTTATAAGCGTCATAGTTACTGCAGCCAGCTGCACCCCCTTCATTGAATCTTTCCTGTCTTTAATTCGTACTGTGGTCAGTCCTGCAGAAGCGATACACCACCACCTGTCCATGTTACCGTTGTCTGAGTTACTTCAACAACGATTTCCTCGAGTTTTCAAATAAATTTCGCCGAGTGACGAGGCATTTGGCTACCTTAAGAGAGTCATAGTTACTGCTGCCAGCTGCTCGACCTACTTTCTTTCTTTCCACTCTTTAATTATTACTGTGGTCAGTCCTGCAGGAGCAATATGCCACTACATGTAAACCTTAACGTTGTCTGAGCTACCTTATCGAAGATATCCTCGAGTTTTCAAAAAAAATTTTACATGGTGAATAGGCATTTGGCTACCTTAAGGGAGTCATAGTACACCTGCCTGCTGCTCCCACTTTTCTAAGCCCTTTCTCTCTATCATTCTTGCTATGGCTGTCCTACAGAACCGATGTGCCACTATATGTCCACGTTAACGTCGTCCCTGTTACTCCCTCTACGAGTCCCTCGAGTTAGCAAATGTTCCTCGCCGGATGACGAGGCATTTGGCTACCTTAAGAGCGTCATAGTTACTGCAGCCAGCTGCTCCCCCTTCTTTGAATGTTTCCTGTCTTTAATTCGTACTGTGGTCAGTCCTGCAGAAGCGATACACCACCACCTGTCGATGTTACCGTTGTCTGAGTTACTTCAACAACGATTTCCTCGAGTTTTCAAATAAATTTCGCCGAGTGACGAGGCATTTGGCTACCTTAAGAGAGTCATAGTTACTGCTGCCAGCTGCTCGACCTACTTTCTTTCTTTCCACTCTTTAATTATTACTGTGGTCAGTCCTGCAGGAGCAATATGCCACTACATGTAAACCTTAACGTTGTCTGAGCTACCTTATCGAAGATATCCTCGAGTTTTCAAAAAAAATTTTACATGGTGACGAGGCATTTGGCTACCTTAAGGGAGTCATAGTACACCTGCCTGCTGCTCCCACTTTTCTAAGCCCTTTCTCTCTATCATTCTTGCTATGGATGTCCTACAGAACCGATGTGCCACTATATGTCCACGTTAACGTCGTCCCTGTTACTCCCTCTACGAGTCTCTCGAGTTAGCAAATGTACCTCGCCGATTGACGAGGCATTTGGCTACCTTAAGAGCGTCATAGTTACTGCAGCCAGCTGCTCCCCCTTCTTTGAATGTTTCCTGTCTTTAATTCGTACTGTGGGCAGTCCTGCAGAAGCGATACGCCACCACCTGTCCATGTTACCGTTGTCTGAGTTACCTCAACAACGATTTCCTCGAGTTTTCAAAAAAATTTCGCCGAGTGACGAGGCATTTGGCTACCTTAAGAGAGTCATAGTTACTGTTTCCAGCTGCTCGACCTTCTTTCTTTCTTTCCACTCTTTAATTATTACTGTTTTCAGTCCTGCAGGAGCAATATGCCAGTACATGTAAACCTTAACGTTGTCTGAGCTACCTTATCGAAGATATCCTCGAGTTTTCAAAAAAAAATGTCACATGGTGACGAGGCATTTAACTACCTTAAGAGAGTCATAGTACTCCTGCCTGCTGCTCCCACTTTTCTAAGCCCATTCTCTCTATCATTCTTGCTATGGCCTGTCCTACGGAACCGATGTGCCCCTATATGTCCTCGTTAACGTCGTCACTGTTACTCCCACTACGAGTCTCTCGAGTTAGCAAATGTACCTCGCCCGATGACGAGCCATTTGACTACCTTAAGAGAGTCATAGTTACTGCAGCCAGCTGCTCCCCCGTCTTTGAATCTTTCCTCTCTTTAATTCGTACTGTGGTGTCCTGCAGAAGCGATACGCCACCACCTGTCCATGTTACCGTTGTCTGAGTTACTGCAACGACGATTTCCTCGAATTTTCAATAATTTCGTCGAGTGACGAGGCATTTGGCTACCTTAAGACAGTCATAGTTACTGCTGCCAGCTGCTCGACCTACTTTCTTTCTTTCCACTCTTTAATTATTACTGTGGTCAGTCCTGCAGGAGCAATATGCCACTACATGTAAACCTTAACGTTGTCTGAGCTACCTTAACGAAAATATCCTCGAGTTTTCAAAAAAAATTTTACATGGTGACGAGGCATTTGGCTACCTTAAGGGAGTCATAGTACCCCTGCCTGCTGCTCCCACTTTTCTAAGACCTTTCTCTCTATCATTCTTGCTATGGGTGTCCTACAGAACCGATGTGCCACTATATGTCCACGTTAACGTCGTCTCTGTTACTCCCACTACGAGTCTCTTGAGTTAGCAAATGTGACTCGCCGGATGACGAGGCATTTGGCTACCTTAAGAGCGTCATAGTTACTGCAGCCAGCTGCTCCCCCTTCTTTGAATCTTTCCTGTCTTTAATTCGTACTGTGGTCAGTCCTGCAGAAGCGATACACCACCACCTGTCCATGTTACCGTTGTCTGAGTTACTTCAACAACGATTTCCTCGAGTTTTCAAATAAATTTCGCCGAGTGACGAGGCATTTGGCTACCTTAAGAGAGTCATAGTTACTGCAGCCAGCTGCTCCCCCGTCTTTGAATCTTTCCTCTCTTTAATTCGTACCTTGGTGTCCTGCAGAAGCGATACGCCACCACCTGTCCATGTTACCGTTGTCTGAGTTACTTCAACGACGATTTCCTCGAGTTTTCAAACAAATTTCGTCGAGTGACGAGGCATTTGGCTTCCATAAGAGAGTCATAGTTACTGCTGCCAGCTGCTCGACCTACTTTCTTTCTTTCCACTCTTTAATTATTACTGTGGTCAGTCCTGCAGGAGCAATATGCCACTACATGTAAACCTTAACGTTGTCTGAGCTACCTTATCGAAGATATCCTCGAGTTTTCAACAAAAAATTTCACATGGTGACGAGGCATTTGGCTCCCTTAAGGGAGTCATAACACCCCTGCCTGCTGCTCCCACTTTTCTAAGCCCATTCTCTCTATCATTCTTGCTATGGCTGTCCTACAGAACCGATGTGCCACTATATGTCCACGTTAACGTCGTCTCTGTTACTCCCACTACGAGTCTCTCGAGTTAGCAAATGTGACTCGCCGGATGACGAGGCATTTGGCTACCTTAAGTGCGTCATAGTTACTGCAGGCAGCTGCTCCCCCTTCTTTGAATCTTTCCTCTCTTTAATTCGTACCATGGTGTCCTGCAGAAGCGATACGCCACCACCTGTCCATGTCACCGTTGTCTGAGTTACTTCAACAACGATTTCCTCGAGTTTTCAAATAAATTTCGCCGAGTGACGAGGCATTTGGCTACCTTAAGAGAGTCATAGTTACTGCTGCCAGATGCTCGACCTACTTTCTTCCTTTCCACTCTTTTACTATTACTGTGGTCAGTCCTGCAGGAGCAATATGCCACTACATGTAAACCTTAACGTTGTCTGAGCCACCTTAACGAAAATATCCTCGAGTTTTCAAAAAAAATTTTACATGGTGACGGGGCATTTGGCTACCTTAAGGGAGTCATAGTACTCCTGCCTGCTGCTCCAACTTTTCTAAGCCCTTTCTCTCTATCATTCTTGCTATGGCTGTCCTACAGAACCGATGTGGCACTATATGTCCACGTTAACGTCGTCTCTGTTACTCCCACTACGAGTCTCTCGAGTTAGCAAATGTGACTCGCCGGATGACGAGGCATTTGGCTACCTTAAGTGCGTCATAGTTACTGCAGGCAGCTGCTCCCCTTTCTTTGAATCTTTCCTCCCTTTAAATCGTACTGTGGTCAGTCCTGCAGAGCGATACGCCACCACCTGTCCATGTTACCGTTGTCTGAGTTACTTCAACAACGATTTCCTCGAGTTTTCAAATAAATTTCGCCGAGTGACGAGGCATTTGGCTACCTTAAGAGAGTTATAGTTACTGCTGCCAGCTGCTCGACCTACTTTCTTTCTTTCCACTCTTTAATTATTACTGTGGTCAGTCCTGCAGGAGCAATATGCCACTACATGTAAACCTTAACGTTGTCTGAGCTACCTTATCGAAGATATCCTCGAGTTTTCAAAAAAAATTTTACATGGTGACGAGGCATTTGGCTACCTTAAGGGAGTCATAGTACCCTGCCTGCTGCTCCCACTTTTCTAAGCCCTTTCTCTCTATCATTCTTGCTATGGCTGTCCTACAGAACCGATGTGCCACTATATGTCCACGTTAACGTCGTCCCTGTTACTCCCTCTACGAGTCTCTCGAGTTAGCAAATGTACCTCGCCGGATGACGAGGCATTTGGCTACCTTAAGAGCGTCATAGTTACTGCAGCCAGCTGCTCCCCCTTCTTTGAATGTTTCCTGTCTTTAATTCGTACTGTGGGCAGTCCTGCAGAAGCGATACGCCACCACCTGTCCATGTTACCGTTGTCTGAGTTACCTCAACAACGATTTCCTCGAGTTTTCAAAAAAATTTCGCCGAGTGACGAGGCATTTGGCTACCTTAAGAGAGTCATAGTTACTGTTTCCAGCTGCTCGACCTTCTTTCTTTCTTTCCACTCTTTAATTATTACTGTGGTCAGTCCTGCAGGAGCAATATGCCACTACATGTAAACCTTAACGTTGTCTGAGCTACCTTATCGAAGATATCCTCGAGTTTTCAAAAAAAAATGTCACATGGTGACGAGGCATTTAACCACCCTTAAGACAGTCATAGTACTCCTGCCTGCTGCTCCCACTTCTCTAAGCCCATTCTCTCTATCATTCTTGCTATGGCCTGTCCTACGGAACCGATGTGCCCCTATATGTCCACGTTAACGTCGTCACTGTTACTCCCACTACGAGTCTCTCGAGTTAGCAAATGTACCTCGCCCGATGACGAGCCATTTGACTACCTTAAGAGAGTCATAGTTACTGCAGCCAGCTGCTCCCCCGTCTTTGAATCTTTCCTCTCTTTAATTCGTACTGTGGCGTCCTGCAGAAGCGATACGCCACCACCTGTCCATGTTACCGTTGTCTGAGTTACTTCAACAACGATTTCCTCGAGTTTTCAAACAAATTTCGCCGAGTGACGAGGCATTTGGCTACCTTAAGAGAGTCATAGTTACTGCAGCCAGCTGCTCCCCCGTCTTTGAATCTTTCCTCTCTTTAATTCGTACCTTGGTGTCCTGCAGAAGCGATACGCCACCACCTGTCCATGTTACCGTTGTCTGAGTTACTTCAACGACGATTTCCTCGAGTTTTCAAACAAATTTCGTCGAGTGACGAGGCATTTGGCTTCCATAAGAGAGTCATAGTTACTGCTGCCAGCTGCTCGACCTACTTTCTTTCTTTCCACTCTTTAATTATTACTGTGGTCAGTCCTGCAGGGGCAATATGCCACTACATGTAAACCTTAACGTTGTCTGAGCTACCTTATCGAAGATATCCTCGAGTTTTCAACAAAAAATTTCACATGGTGACGAGGCATTTGGCTCCCTTAAGGGAGTCATAACACCCCTGCCTGCTGCTCCCACTTTTCTAAGCCCATTCTCTCTATCATTCTTGCTATGGCTGTCCTACAGAACCGATGTGCCACTATATGTCCACGTTAACGTCGTCTCTGTTACTCCCACTACGAGTCTCTCGAGTTAGCAAATGTGACTCGCCGGATGACGAGGCATTTGGCTACCTTAAGTGCGTCATAGTTACTGCAGGCAGCTGCTCCCCCTTCTTTGAATCTTTCCTCTCTTTAATTCGTACCATGGTGTCCTGCAGAAGCGATACGCCACCACCTGTCCATGTCACCGTTGTCTGAGTTACTTCAACAACGATTTCCTCGAGTTTTCAAATAAATTTCGCCGAGTGACGAGGCATTTGGCTACCTTAAGAGAGTCATAGTTACTGCTGCCAGATGCTCGACCTACTTTCTTCCTTTCCACTCTTTTACTATTACTGTGGTCAGTCCTGCAGGAGCAATATGCCACTACATGTAAACCTTAACGTTGTCTGAGCTACCTTAACGAAAATATCCTCGAGTGTTCAAAAAAAATTTTACATGGTGACGGGGCATTTGGCTACCTTAAGGGAGTCATAGTACTCCTGCCTGCTGCTCCAACTTTTCTAAGCCCTTTCTCTCTATCATTCTTGCTATGGCTGTCCTACAGAACCGATGTGCCACTATATGTCCACGTTAACGTCGTCTCTGTTACTCCCACTACGAGTCTCTCGAGTTAGCAAATGTGACTCGCCGGATGACGAGGCATTTGGCTACCTTAAGTGCGTCATAGTTACTGTAGGCAGCTGCTCCCCCTTCTTTGAATCTTTCCTCCCTTTAAATCGTACTGTGGTCAGTCCTGCAGAGCGATACGCCACCACCTGTCCATGTTACCGTTGTCTGAGTTACTTCAACAACGATTTCCTCGAGTTTTCAAATAAATTTCGCCGAGTGACGAGGCATTTGGCTACCTTAAGAGAGTCATAGTTACTGCTGCCAGCTGCTCGACCTACTTTCTTTCTTTCCACTCTTTAATTATTACTGTGGTCAGTCCTGCAGGAGCAATATGCCACTACATGTAAACCTTAACGTTGTCTGAGCTACCTTATCGAAGATATCCTCGAGTTTTCAAAAAAAATTTTACATGGTGACGAGGCATTTGGCTACCTTAAGGGAGTCATAGTACCCTGCCTGCTGCTCCCACTTTTCTAAGCCCTTTCTCTCTATCATTCTTGCTATGGCTGTCCTACAGAACCGATGTGCCACTATATGTCCACGTTAACGTCGTCCCTGTTACTCCCTCTACGAGTCTCTCGAGTTAGCAAATGTACCTCGCCGGATGACGAGGCATTTGGCTACCTTAAGAGCGTCATAGTTACTGCAGCCAGCTGCTCCCCCTTCTTTGAATGTTTCCTGTCTTTAATTCGTACTGTGGGCAGTCCTGCAGAAGCGATACGCCACCACCTGTCCATGTTACCGTTGTCTGAGTTACCTCAACAACGATTTCCTCGAGTTTTCAAAAAAATTTCGCCGAGTGACGAGGCATTTGGCTACCTTAAGAGAGTCATAGTTACTGTTTCCAGCTGCTCGACCTTCTTTCTTTCTTTCCACTCTTTAATTATTACTGTGGTCAGTCCTGCAGGAGCAATATGCCACTACATGTAAACCTTAACGTTGTCTGAGCTACCTTATCGAAGATATCCTCGAGTTTTCAAAAAAAAATGTCACATGGTGACGAGGCATTTAACTACCTTAAGAGAGTCATAGTACTCCTGCCTGCTGCTCCCACTTCTCTAAGCCCATTCTCTCTATCATTCTTGCTATGGCCTGTCCTACGGAACCGATGTGCCCCTATATGTCCACGTTAACGTCGTCACTGTTACTCCCACTACGAGTCTCTCGAGTTAGCAAATGTACCTCGCCCGATGACGAGCCATTTGACTACCTTAAGAGAGTCATAGTTACTGCAGCCAGCTGCTCCCCCGTCTTTGAATCTTTCCTCTCTTTAATTCGTACTGTGGCGTCCTGCAGAAGCGATACGCCACCACCTGTAAATGTTACCGTTGTCTGAGTTACTTCAATGACGATTTCCTCGAGTTTTCAAATAAATTTCGCCGAGTGACGAGGCATTTGGCCACCTTAAGAGAGTCATAGTTACTGCTGCCAGCTGCTCGACCTACTTTCTTTCTTTCCACTCTTTAATTATTACTGTGGTCAGTCCTGCAGGAGCAATATGCCACTACATGTAAACCTTAACGTTGTCTGAGCTACCTTAACGAAAATATCCTCGAGTTTTAAAAAAAAATTTTACATGGTGACGAGGCATTTGGCTACCTTAAGTGAGTTATAGTACTCCTGCCTGCTGCTCCCACTATTCTAAGCCCTTTCTCTCTATCATTCTTGCTATGGCAGTCCTACAGAACCGATGTGCCACTATATGTCCACGTTAACGTCGTCTCTGCTACTAGCACTACGAGTCTCTCGAGTTAGCAAATGTACCTCGCCGGATGACGAGGCATTTGGCTACGTTATAAGCGTCATAGTTACTGCAGCCAGCTGCAGCCCCTTCTTTGAATCTTTCCTGTCTTTAATTCGTACTGTGGTCAGTCCTGCAGAAGCGATACGCCACCACCTGTCCATGTTACCGTTGTCTGAGTTACTTCAACAACGATTTCCTCGAGTTTTCAAACAAATTTCGCCGAGTGACGAGGCATTTGGCTACCTTAAGAGAGTCATAGTTACTGCAGCCAGCTGCTCCCCCGTCTTTGAATCTCTCCTCTCTTTAATTCGTACTGTGGTGTCCTGCAGAAGCGATACGCCACCACCTGTCCATGTTACCGTTGTCTGAGTTACTTCAACGACGATTTCCTCGAGTTTTCAAACAAATTTCGTCGAGTGACGAGGCATTTGGCTTCCTTAAGAGAGTCATAGTTACTGCTGCCAGCTGCTCGACATACTTTCTTTCTTTCCACTCTTTAATTATTACTGTGGTCAGTCCTGCAGGAGCAATATGCCACTACATGTAAACCTTAACGTTGTCTGAGCTACCTTATCGAAGATATCCTCGAGTTTTCAACAAAAAATTTCACATGGTGACGAGGCATTTGGCTCCCTTAAGGGAGTCATAACACCCCTGCCTGCTGCTCCCACTTTTCTAAGCCCATTCTCTCTATCATTCTTGCTATGGCTGTCCTACAGAACCGATGTGCCACTATATGTCCACGTTAACGTCGTCTCTGTTACACCCACTACGAGTCTCTCGAGTTAGCAAATGTACCTCGCCCGATGACGAGGCATTTGGCTACCTTATAAGCGTCATAATTACTGCAGCCAGCTGCTCCCCCTTCTTTGAATCTTTCCTCCCTTTACATCGTACTGTGGTCAGTCCTGCAGAAGCGATACGCCACCACCTGTCCATGTTACCGTTGTCTGAGTTACTTCAACAACGATTTCCTCGAGTTTTCAAATAAATTTCGCCGAGTGACGAGGCATTTGGCTACCTTAAGAGAGTCATAGTTACTGCTGCCAGATGCTCGACCTACTTTCTTCCTATCCACTCTTTTACTATTACTGTGGTCAGTCCTGCAGGAGCAATATGCCACTACATGTAAACCTTAACGTTGTCTGAGCTACCTTAACGAAAATATCCTCGAGTTTTCAAAAAAAATTGTACATGGTGACGGGGCATTTGGCTACCTTAAGGGAGTCATAGTACTCCTGCCTGCTGCTCCAACTTTTCTAAGTCCTTTCTCTCTATCATTCTTGCTATGGCTGTCCTACAGAACCGATGTGCCACTATATGTCCACGTTAACGTCGTCTCTGTTACTCCCACTACGAGTCTGTCGAGTTAGCAAATGTGACTCGCCGGATGACGAGGCATTTGGCTACCTTAAGTGCGTCATAGTTACTGCAGGCAGCTGCTCCCCCTTCTTTGAATCTTTCCTCCCTTTAAATCGTACTGTGGTCAGTCCTGCAGAGCGATACGCCACCAATTGTCCATGTTACCGTTGTCTGAGTTACTTCAACAACGATTTCCTCGAGTTTTCAAATAAATTTCGCCGAGTGACGAGGCATTTGGCTACCTTAAGAGAGTCATAGTTACTGCTGCCAGCTGCTCGACCTACTTTCTTTCTTTTCACTCTTTAATTATTACTGTGGTCAGTCCTGCAGGAGCAATATGCCACTACATGTAAACCTTAACGTTGTCTGAGCTACCTTATCGAAGATATCCTCGAGTTTTCAAAAAAAAATGTCACATGGTGACGAGGCATTTAACTACCTTAAGAGAGTCATAGTACTCCTGCCTGCTGCTCCCACTTTTCTAAGCCCATTCTCTCTATCATTCTTGCTATGGCCTGTCCTACGGAACCGATGTGCCCCTATATGTCCTCGTTAACGTCGTCACTGTTACTCCCACTACGAGTCTCTCGAGTTAGCAAATGTACCTCGCCCGATGACGAGCCATTTGACTACCTTAAGAGAGTCATAGTTACTGCAGCCAGCTGCTCCCCCGTCTTTGAATCTTTCCTCTCTTTAATTCCTACTGTGGCGTCCTGCAGAAGCGATACGCCACCACCTGTAAATGTTACCGTTGTCTGAGTTACTTCAATGACGATTTCCTCGAGTTTTCAAATAAATTTCGCCGAGTGACGAGGCATTTGGCCACCTTAAGAGAGTCATAGTTACTGCTGCCAGCTGCTCGACCTACTTTCTTTCTTTCCACTCTTTAATTATTACTGTGGTCAGTCCTGCAGGAGCAATATGCCACTACATGTAAACCTTAACGTTGTCTGAGCTACCTTAACGAAAATATCCTCGAGTTTTAAAAAAAAATTTTACATGGTGACGAGGCATTTGGCTACCTTAAGTGAGTTATAGTACTCCTGCCTGCTGCTCCCACTATTCTAAGCCCTTTCTCTCTATCATTCTTGCTATGGCAGTCCTACAGAACCGATGTGCCACTATATGTCCACGTTAACGTCGTCTCTGCTACTAGCACTACGAGTCTCTCGAGTTAGCAAATGTACCTCGCCGGATGACGAGGCATTTGGCTACGTTATAAGCGTCATGGTTACTGCAGCCAGCTGCAGCCCCTTCTTTGAATCTTTCCTGTCTTTAATTCGTACTGTGGTCAGTCCTGCAGAAGCGATACGCCACCACCTGTCCATGTTACCGTTGTCTGAGTTACTTCAACAACGATTTCCTCGAGTTTTCAAACAAATTTCGCCGAGTGACGAGGCATTTGGCTACCTTAAGAGAGTCATAGTTACTGCAGCCAGCTGCTCCCCCGTCTTTGAATCTTTCCTCTCTTTAATTCGTACTGTGGTGTCCTGCAGAAGCGATACGCCACCACCTGTCCATGTTACCGTTGTCTGAGTTACTTCAACAACGATTTCCTCGAGTTTTCAAATAAATTTCGCCGAGTGACGAGGCATTTGGCTACCTTAAGAGAGTTATAGTTACTGCTGCCAGCTGCTCGACCTACTTTCTTTCTTTCCACTCTTTAATTATTACTGTGGTCAGTCCTGCAGGAGCAATATGCCACTACATGTAAACCTTAACGTTGTCTGAGCTACCTTATCGAAGATATCCTCGAGTTTTCAAAAAAAATTTTACATGGTGACGAGGCATTTGGCTACCTTAAGGGAGTCATAGTACCCTGCCTGCTGCTCCCACTTTTCTAAGCCCTTTCTCTCTATCATTCTTGCTATGGCTGTCCTACAGAACCGATGTGCCACTATATGTCCACGTTAACGTCGTCCCTGTTACTCCCTCTACGAGTCTCTCGAGTTAGCAAATGTACCTCGCCGGATGACGAGGCATTTGGCTACCTTAAGAGCGTCATAGTTACTGCAGCCAGCTGCTCCCCCTTCTTTGAATGTTTCCTGTCTTTAATTCGTACTGTGGGCAGTCCTGCAGAAGCGATACGCCACCACCTGTCCATGTTACCGTTGTCTGAGTTACCTCAACAACGATTTCCTCGAGTTTTCAAAAAAATTTCGCCGAGTGACGAGGCATTTGGCTACCTTAAGAGAGTCATAGTTACTGTTTCCAGCTGCTCGACCTTCTTTCTTTCTTTCCACTCTTTAATTAATACTGTGGTCAGTCCTGCAGGAGCAATATGCCACTACATGTAAACCTTAACGTTGTCTGAGCTACCTTATCGAAGATATCCTCGAGTTTTCAAAAAAAAATGTCACATGGTGACGAGGCATTTAACCACCCTTAAGAGAGTCATAGTACTCCTGCCTGCTGCTCCCACTTCTCTAAGCCCATTCTCTCTATCATTCTTGCTATGGCCTGTCCTACGGAACCGATGTGCCCCTATATGTCCACGTTAACGTCGTCACTGTTACTCCCACTACGAGTCTCTCGAGTTAGCAAATGTACCTCGCCCGATGACGAGCCATTTGACTACCTTAAGAGAGTCATAGTTACTGCAGCCAGCTGCTCCCCCGTCTTTGAATCTTTCCTCTCTTTAATTCGTACTGTGGCGTCCTGCAGAAGCGATACGCCACCACCTGTCCATGTTACCGTTGTCTGAGTTACTTCAACAACGATTTCCTCGAGTTTTCAAACAAATTTCGCCGAGTGACGAGGCATTTGGCTACCTTAAGAGAGTCATAGTTACTGCAGCCAGCTGCTCCCCCGTCTTTGAATCTTTCCTCTCTTTAATTCGTACCTTGGTGTCCTGCAGAAGCGATACGCCACCACCTGTCCATGTTACCGTTGTCTGAGTTACTTCAACGACGATTTCCTCGAGTTTTCAAACAAATTTCGTCGAGTGACGAGGCATTTGGCTTCCATAAGTGAGTCATAGTTACTGCTGCCAGCTGCTCGACCTACTTTCTTTCTTTCCACTCTTTAATTATTACTGTGGTCAGTCCTGCAGGGGCAATATGCCACTACATGTAAACCTTAACGTTGTCTGAGCTACCTTATCGAAGATATCCTCGAGTTTTCAACAAAAAATTTCACATGGTGACGAGGCATTTGGCTCCCTTAAGGGAGTCATAACACCCCTGCCTGCTGCTCCCACTTTTCTAAGCCCATTCTCTCTATCATTCTTGCTATGGCTGTCCTACAGAACCGATGTGCCACTATATGTCCACGTTAACGTCGTCTCTGTTACTCCCACTACGAGTCTCTCGAGTTAGCAAATGTGACTCGCCGGATGACGAGGCATTTGGCTACCTTAAGTGCGTCATAGTTACTGCAGGCAGCTGCTCCCCCTTCTTTGAATCTTTCCTCTCTTTAATTCGTACCATGGTGTCCTGCAGAAGCGATACGCCACCACCTGTCCATGTCACCGTTGTCTGAGTTACTTCAACAACGATTTCCTCGAGTTTTCAAATAAATTTCGCCGAGTGACGAGGCATTTGGCTACCTTAAGAGAGTCATAGTTACTGCTGCCAGATGCTCGACCTACTTTCTTCCTTTCCACTCTTTTACTATTACTGTGGTCAGTCCTGCAGGAGCAATATGCCACTACATGTAAACCTTAACGTTGTCTGAGCTACCTTAACGAAAATATCCTCGAGTGTTCAAAAAAAATTTTACATGGTGACGGGGCATTTGGCTACCTTAAGGGAGTCATAGTACTCCTGCCTGCTGCTCCAACTTTTCTAAGCCCTTTCTCTCTATCATTCTTGCTATGGCTGTCCTACAGAACCGATGTGCCACTATATGTCCACGTTAACGTCGTCTCTGTTACTCCCACTACGAGTCTCTCGAGTTAGCAAATGTGACTCGCCGGATGACGAGGCATTTGGCTACCTTAAGTGCGTCATAGTTACTGTAGGCAGCTGCTCCCCCTTCTTTGAATCTTTCCTCCCTTTAAATCGTACTGTGGTCAGTCCTGCAGAGCGATACGCCACCACCTGTCCATGTTACCGTTGTCTGAGTTACTTCAACAACGATTTCCTCGAGTTTTCAAATAAATTTCGCCGAGTGACGAGGCATTTGGCTACCTTAAGAGAGTCATAGTTACTGCTGCCAGCTGCTCGACCTACTTTCTTTCTTTCCACTCTTTAATTAATCCTGTGGTCAGTCCTGCAGGAGCAATATGCCACTACATGTAAACCTTAACGTTGTCTGAGCTACCTTATCGAAGATATCCTCGAGTTTTCAAAAAAAATTTTACATGGTGACGAGGCATTTGGCTACCTTAAGGGAGTCATAGTACCCTGCCTGCTGCTCCCACTTTTCTAAGCCCTTTCTCTCTATCATTCTTGCTATGGCTGTCCTACAGAACCGATGTGCCACTATATGTCCACGTTAACGTCGTCCCTGTTACTCCCTCTACGAGTCTCTCGAGTTAGCAAATGTACCTCGCCGGATGACGAGGCATTTGGCTACCTTAAGAGCGTCATAGTTACTGCAGCCAGCTGCTCCCCCTTCTTTGAATGTTTCCTGTCTTTAATTCGTACTGTGGGCAGTCCTGCAGAAGCGATACGCCACCACCTGTCCATGTTACCGTTGTCTGAGTTACCTCAACAACGATTTCCTCGAGTTTTCAAAAAAATTTCGCCGAGTGACGAGGCATTTGGCTACCTTAAGAGAGTCATAGTTACTGTTTCCAGCTGCTCGACCTTCTTTCTTTCTTTCCACTCTTTAATTATTACTGTGGTCAGTCCTGCAGGAGCAATATGCCACTACATGTAAACCTTAACGTTGTCTGAGCTACCTTATCGAAGATATCCTCGAGTTTTCAAAAAAAAATGTCACATGGTGACGAGGCATTTAACTACCTTAAGAGAGTCATAGTACTCCTGCCTGCTGCTCCCACTTCTCTAAGCCCATTCTCTCTATCATTCTTGCTATGGCCTGTCCTACGGAACCGATGTGCCCCTATATGTCCACGTTAACGTCGTCACTGTTACTCCCACTACGAGTCTCTCGAGTTAGCAAATGTACCTCGCCCGATGACGAGCCATTTGACTACCTTAAGAGAGTCATAGTTACTGCAGCCAGCTGCTCCCCCGTCTTTGAATCTTTCCTCTCTTTAATTCGTACTGTGGCGTCCTGCAGAAGCGATACGCCACCACCTGTAAATGTTACCGTTGTCTGAGTTACTTCAATGACGATTTCCTCGAGTTTTCAAATAAATTTCGCCGAGTGACGAGGCATTTGGCCACCATAAGAGAGTCATAGTTACTGCTGCCAGCTGCTCGACCTACTTTCTTTCTTTCCACTCTTTAATTATTACTGTGGTCAGTCCTGCAGGAGCAATATGCCACTACATGTAAACCTTAACGTTGTCTGAGCTACCTTAACGAAAATATCCTCGAGTTTTAAAAAAAAATTTTACATGGTGACGAGGCATTTGGCTACCTTAAGTGAGTTATAGTACTCCTGCCTGCTGCTCCCACTATTCTAAGCCCTTTCTCTCTATCATTCTTGCTATGGCAGTCCTACAGAACCGATGTGCCACTATATGTCCACGTTAACGTCGTCTCTGCTACTAGCACTACGAGTCTCTCGAGTTAGCAAATGTACCTCGCCGGATGACGAGGCATTTGGCTACGTTATAAGCGTCATAGTTACTGCAGCCAGCTGCAGCCCCTTCTTTGAATCTTTCCTGTCTTTAATTCGTACTGTGGTCAGTCCTGCAGAAGCGATACGCCACCACCTGTCCATGTTACCGTTGTCTGAGTTACTTCAACAACGATTTCCTCGAGTTTTCAAACAAATTTCGCCGAGTGACGAGGCATTTGGCTACCTTAAGAGAGTCATAGTTACTGCAGCCAGCTGCTCCCCCGTCTTTGAGTCTTTCCTCTCTTTAATTCGTACTGTGGTGTCCTGCAGAAGCGATACGCCACCACCTGTCCATGTTGCCGTTGTCTGAGTTACTTCAACGACGATTTCCTCGAGTTTTCAAACAAATTTCGTCGAGTGACGAGGCATTTGGCTTCCTTAAGAGAGTCATAGTTACTGCTGCCAGCTGCTCGACATACTTTCTTTCTTTCCACTCTTTAATTATTACTGTGGTCAGTCCTGCAGGAGCAATATGCCACTACATGTAAACCTTAACGTTGTCTGAGCTACCTTATCGAAGATATCCTCGAGTTTTCAACAAAAAATTTCACATGGTGACGAGGCATTTGGCTCCCTTAAGGGAGTCATAACACCCCTGCCTGCTGCTCCCACTTTTCTAAGCCCATTCTCTCTATCATTCTTGCTATGGCTGTCCTACAGAACCGATGTGCCACTATATGTCCACGTTAACGTCGTCTCTGTTACTCCCACTACGAGTCTCTCGAGTTAGCAAATGTACCTCGCCCGATGACGAGGCATTTGGCTACCTTATAAGCGTCATAATTACTGCAGCCAGCTGCTCCCCCTTCTTTGAATCTTTCCTCCCTTTACATCGTACTGTGGTCAGTCCTGCAGAAGCGATACGCCACCACCTGTCCATGTTACCGTTGTCTGAGTTACTTCAACAACGATTTCCTCGAGTTTTCAAATAAATTTCGCCGAGTGACGAGGCATTTGGCTACCTTAAGAGAGTCATAGTTACTGCTGCCAGATGCTCGACCTACTTTCTTCCTATCCACTCTTTTACTATTACTGTGGTCAGTCCTGCAGGAGCAATATGCCACTACATGTAAACCTTAACGTTGTCTGAGCTACCTTAACGAAAATATCCTCGAGTTTTCAAAAAAAATTGTACATGGTGACGGGGCATTTGGCTACCTTAAGGGAGTCATAGTACTCCTGCCTGCTGCTCCAACTTTTCTAAGCCCTTTCTCTCTATCATTCTTGCTATGGCTGTCCTACAGAACCGATGTGCCACTATATGTCCACGTTAACGTCGTCTCTGTTACTCCCACTACGAGTCTGTCGAGTTAGCAAATGTGACTCGCCGGATGACGAGGCATTTGGCTACCTTAAGTGCGTCATAGTTACTGCAGGCAGCTGCTCCCCCTTCTTTGAATCTTTCCTCCCTTTAAATCGTACTGTGGTCAGTCCTGCAGAGCGATACGCCACCAATTGTCCATGTTACCGTTGTCTGAGTTACTTCAACAACGATTTCCTCGAGTTTTCAAATAAATTTCGCCGAGTGACGAGGCATTTGGCTACCTTAAGAGAGTCATAGTTACTGCTGCCAGCTGCTCGACCTACTTTCTTTCTTTCCACTCTTTAATTATTACTGTGGTCAGTCCTGCAGGAGCAATATGCCACTACATGTAAACCTTAACGTTGTCTGAGCTACCTTATCGAAGATATCCTCGAGTTTTCAAAAAAAAATGTCACATGGTGACGAGGCATTTAACTACCTTAAGAGCGTCATAGTACTCCTGCCTGCTGCTCCCACTTTTCTAAGCCCATTCTCTCTATCATTCTTGCTATGGCCTGTCCTACGGAACCGATGTGCCCCTATATGTCCTCGTTAACGTCGTCACTGTTACTCCCACTACGAGTCTCTCGAGTTAGCAAATGTACCTCGCCCGATGACGAGCCATTTGACTACCTTAAGAGAGTCATAGTTACTGCAGCCAGCTGCTCCCCCGTCTTTGAATCTTTCCTCTCTTTAATTCGTACTGTGGCGTCCTGCAGAAGCGATACGCCACCACCTGTAAATGTTACCGTTGTCTGAGTTACTTCAACGACGATTTCCTCGAGTTTTCAAATAAATTTCGCCGAGTGACGAGGCATTTGGCCACCTTAAGTGAGTCATAGTTACTGCTGCCAGCTGCTCGACCTACTTTCTTTCTTTCCACTCTTTAATTATTACTGTGGTCAGTCCTGCAGGAGCAATATGCCACTACATGTAAAGCTTAACGTTGTCTGAGCTACCTTAACGAAAATATCCTCGAGTTTTAAAAAAAAATTTTACATGGTGACGAGGCATTTGGCTACCTTAAGGGAGTTATAGTACTCCTGCCTTCTGCTCCCACTATTCTAAGCCCTTTCTCTCTATCATTCTTGCTACGGCAGTCCTACAGAACCGATGTGCCACTATATGTCCACGTTAACGTCGTCTCTGTTACTACCACTACGAGTCTCTCGAGTTAGCAAATGTACCTCGCCGGATGACGAGGCATTTGGCTACGTTATAAGCGTCATAGTTACTGCAGCCAGCTGCACCCCCTTCTTTGAATCTTTCCTGTCTTTAATTCGTACTGTGGTCAGTCCTGCAGAAGCGATACGCCACCACCTGTCCATGTTACCGTTGTCTGAGTTACTTCAACAACGATTTCCTCGAGTTTTCAAACAAATTTCGCCGAGTGACGAGGCATTTGGCTACCTTAAGAGAGTCATAGTTACTGCAGCCAGCTGCTCCCCCGTCTTTGAATCTTTCCTCTCTTTAATTCGTACCTTGGTGTCCTGCAGAAGCGATACGCCACCACCTGTCCATGTTACCGTTGTCTGAGTTACTTCAACGACGATTTCCTCGAGTTTTCAAACAAATTTCGTCGAGTGACGAGGCATTTGGCTTCCTTAAGAGAGTCATAGTTACTGCTGCCAGCTGCTCGACATACTTTCTTTCTTTCCACTCTTTAATTATTACTGTGGTCAGTCCTGCAGGAGCAATATGCCACTACATGTAAACCTTAACGTTGTCTGAGCTACCTTATCGAAGATATCCTCGAGTTTTCAACAAAAAATTTCACATGGTGACGAGGCATTTGGCTCCCTTAAGGGAGTCATAACACCCCTGCCTGCTGCTCCCACTTTTCTAAGCCCATTCTCTCTATCATTCTTGCTATGGCTGTCCTACAGAACCGATGTGCCACTATATGTCCACGTTAACGTCGTCTCTGTTACTCCCACTACGAGTCTCTCGAGTTAGCAAATGTACCTCGCCCGATGACGAGGCATTTGGCTACCTTATAAGCGTCATAATTACTGCAGCCAGCTGCTCCCCCTTCTTTGAATCTTTCCTCCCTTTACATCGTACTGTGGTCAGTCCTGCAGAAGCGATACGCCACCACCTGTCCATGTTACCGTTGTCTGAGTTACTTCAACAACGATTTCCTCGAGTTTTCAAATAAATTTCGCCGAGTGACGAGGCATTTGGCTACCTTAAGAGAGTCATAGTTACTGCTGCCAGATGCTCGACCTACTTTCTTCCTATCCACTCTTTTACTATTACTGTGGTCAGTCCTGCAGGAGCAATATGCCACTACATGTAAACCTTAACGTTGTCTGAGCTACCTTAACGAAAATATCCTCGAGTTTTCAAAAAAAATTGTACATGGTGACGGGGCATTTGGCTACCTTAAGGGAGTCATAGTACTCCTGCCTGCTGCTCCAACTTTTCTAAGCCCTTTCTCTCTATCATTCTTGCTATGGCTGTCCTACAGAACCGATGTGCCACTATATGTCCACGTTAACGTCGTCTCTGTTACTCCCACTACGAGTCTGTCGAGTTAGCAAATGTGACTCGCCGGATGACGAGGCATTTGGCTACCTTAAGTGCGTCATAGTTACTGCAGGCAGCTGCTCCCCCTTCTTTGAATCTTTCCTCCCTTTAAATCGTACTGTGGTCAGTCCTGCAGAGCGATACGCCACCAATTGTCCATGTTACCGTTGTCTGAGTTACTTCAACAACGATTTCCTCGAGTTTTCAAATAAATTTCGCCGAGTGACGAGGCATTTGGCTACCTTAAGAGAGTCATAGTTACTGCTGCCAGCTGCTCGACCTACTTTCTTTCTTTCCACTCTTTAATTATTACTGTGGTCAGTCCTGCAGGAGCAATATGCCACTACATGTAAACCTTAACGTTGTCTGAGCTACCTTATCGAAGATATCCTCGAGTTTTCAAAAAAAAATGTCACATGGTGACGAGGCATTTAACTACCTTAAGAGCGTCATAGTACTCCTGCCTGCTGCTCCCACTTTTCTAAGCCCATTCTCTCTATCATTCTTGCTATGGCCTGTCCTACGGAACCGATGTGCCCCTATATGTCCTCGTTAACGTCGTCACTGTTACTCCCACTACGAGTCTCTCGAGTTAGCAAATGTACCTCGCCCGATGACGAGCCATTTGACTACCTTAAGAGAGTCATAGTTACTGCAGCCAGCTGCTCCCCCGTCTTTGAATCTTTCCTCTCTTTAATTCGTACTGTGGCGTCCTGCAGAAGCGATACGCCACCACCTGTAAATGTTACCGTTGTCTGAGTTACTTCAACGACGATTTCCTCGAGTTTTCAAATAAATTTCGCCGAGTGACGAGGCATTTGGCCACCTTAAGTGAGTCATAGTTACTGCTGCCAGCTGCTCGACCTACTTTCTTTCTTTCCACTCTTTAATTATTACTGTGGTCAGTCCTGCAGGAGCAATATGCCACTACATGTAAAGCTTAACGTTGTCTGAGCTACCTTAACGAAAATATCCTCGAGTTTTAAAAAAAAATTTTACATGGTGACGAGGCATTTGGCTACCTTAAGGGAGTTATAGTACTCCTGCCTTCTGCTCCCACTATTCTAAGCCCTTTCTCTCTATCATTCTTGCTACGGCAGTCCTACAGAACCGATGTGCCACTATATGTCCACGTTAACGTCGTCTCTGTTACTACCACTACGAGTCTCTCGAGTTAGCAAATGTACCTCGCCGGATGACGAGGCATTTGGCTACGTTATAAGCGTCATAGTTACTGCAGCCAGCTGCACCCCCTTCTTTGAATCTTTCCTGTCTTTAATTCGTACTGTGGTCAGTCCTGCAGAAGCGATACGCCACCACCTGTCCATGTTACCGTTGTCTGAGTTACTTCAACAACGATTTCCTCGAGTTTTCAAACAAATTTCGCCGAGTGACGAGGCATTTGGCTACCTTAAGAGAGTCATAGTTACTGCAGCCAGCTGCTCCCCCGTCTTTGAATCTTTCCTCTCTTTAATTCGTACCTTGGTGTCCTGCAGAAGCGATACGCCACCACCTGTCCATGTTACCGTTGTCTGAGTTACTTCAACGACGATTTCCTCGAGTTTTCAAACAAATTTCGTCGAGTGACGAGGCATTTTGCTTCCATAAGAGAGTCATAGTTACTGCTGCCAGCTGCTCGACCTACTTTCTTTCTTTCCACTCTTTAATTATTACTGTGGTCAGTCCTGCAGGAGCAATATGCCACTACATGTAAACCTTAACGTTGTCTGAGCTACCTTATCGAAGATATCCTCGAGTTTTCAACAAAAAATTTCACATGGTGACGAGGCATTTGGCTCCCTTAAGGGAGTCATAACACCCCTGCCTGCTGCTCCCACTTTTCTAAGCCCATTCTCTCTATCATTCTTGCTATGGCTGTCCTACAGAACCGATGTGCCACTATATGTCCACGTTAACGTCGTCTCTGTTACTCCCACTACGAGTCTCTCGAGTTAGCAAATGTGACTCGCCGGATGACGAGGCATTTGGCTACCTTAAGTGCGTCATAGTTACTGCAGCCAGCTGCTCCCCCTTCTTTGAATCTTTCCTCTCTTTAATTCGTACCATGGTGTCCTGCAGAAGCGATACGCCACCACCTGTCCATGTCACCGTTGTCTGAGTTACTTCAACAACGATTTCCTCGAGTTTTCAAATAAATTTCGCCGAGTGACGAGGCATTTGGCTACCTTAAGAGAGTCATAGTTACTGCTGCCAGATGCTCGACCTACTTTCTTCCTTTCCACTCTTTTACTATTACTGTGGTCAGTCCTGCAGGAGCAATATGCCACTACATGTAAACCTTAACGTTGTCTGAGCTACCTTAACGAAAATATCCTCGAGTTTTCAAAAAAATTTTACATGGTGACGGGGCATTTTGCTACCTTAAGGGAGTCATAGTACTCCTGCCTGCTGCTCCAACTTTTCTAAGCCCTTTCTCTCTATCATTCTTGCTATGGCTGTCCTACAGAACCGATGTGCCACTATATGTCCACGTTAACGTCGTCTCTGTTACTCCCACTACGAGTCTCTCGAGTTAGCAAATATGACTCGCCGGATGACGAGGCATTTGGCTACCTTAAGTGCGTCATAGTTACTGCAGGCAGCTGCTCCCCCTTCTTTGAATCTTTCCTCCCTTTAAATCGTACTGTGGTCAGTCCTGCAGAGCGATACGCCACCACCTGTCCATGTTACCGTTGTCTGAGTTACTTCAACAACGATTTCCTCGAGTTTTCAAATAAATTTCGCCGAGTGACGAGGCATTTGGCTACCTTAAGAGAGTCATAGTTACTGCTGCCAGCTGCTCGACCTACTTTCTTTCTTTCCACTCTTTAATTATTACTGTGGTCAGTCCTGCAGGAGCAATATGCCACTACATGTAAACCTTAACGTTGTCTGAGCTACCTTATCGAAGATATCCTCGAGTTTTCAAAAAAAATTTTACATGGTGACGAGGCATTTGGCTACCTTAAGGGAGTCATAGTACCCTGCCTGCTGCTACCACTTTTCTAAGCCCTTTCTCTCTATCATTCTTGCTATGGCTGTCCTACAGAACCGATGTGCCACTATATGTCCACGTTAACGTCGTCCCTGTTACTCCCTCTACGAGTCTCTCGAGTTAGCAAATGTACCTCGCCGGATGACGAGGCATTTGGCTACCTTAAGAGCGTCATAGTTACTGCAGCCAGCTGCTCCCCCTTCTTTGAATGTTTCCTGTCTTTAATTCGTACTGTGGGCAGTCCTGCAGAAGCGATACGCCACCACCTGTCCATGTTACCGTTGTCTGAGTTACCTCAACAACGATTTCCTCGAGTTTTCAAATAAATTTCGCCGAGTGACGAGGCATTTGGCTACCTTAAGAGAGTCATAGTTACTGTTTCCAGCTGCTTGACCTTCTTTCTTTCTTTCCACTCTTTAATTATTACTGTGGTCAGTCCTGCAGGTGCAATATGCCACTACATGTAAACCTTAACGTTGTCTGAGCTACCTTATCGAAGATATCCTCGAGTTTTCAAAAAAAAATGTCACATGGTGACGAGGCATTTAACTACCTTAAGAGAGTCATAGTACTCCTGCCTGCTGCTCCCACTTTTCTAAGCCCATTCTCTCTATCATTCTTGCTATGGCCTGTCCTACGGAACCGATGTGCCCCTATATGTCCACGTTAACGTCGTCACTGTTACTCCCACTACGAGTCTCTCGAGTTAGCAAATGTGACTCGCCGGATGACGAGGCATTTGGCTACCTTAAGTGCGTCATAGTTACTGCAGGCGGCTGCTCCCCCTTCTTTGAATCTTTCCTCCCTTTAAATCGTACTGTGGTCAGTCCTGCAGAGCGATACGCCACCACCTGTCCATGTTACCGTTGTCTGAGTTACTTCAACAACGATTTCCTCGAGTTTTCAAATAAATTTCGCCGAGTGACGAGGCATTTGGCTACCTTAAGAGAGTCATAGTTACTGCTGCCAGCTGCTCGACCTACTTTCTTTCTTTCCACTCTTTAATTATTACTGTGGTCAGTCCTGCAGGAGCAATATGCCACTACATGTAAACCTTAACGTTGTCTGAGCTACCTTATCGAAGATATCCTCGAGTTTTCAAAAAAAATTTTACATGGTGACGAGGCATTTGGCTACCTTAAGGGAGTCATAGTACCCTGCCTGCTGCTCCCACTTTTCTAAGCCCTTTCTCTCTATCATTCTTGCTATGGCTGTCCTACAGAACCGATGTGCCACTATATGTCCACGTTAACGTCGTCCCTGTTACTCCCTCTACGAGTCTCTCGAGTTAGCAAATGTACCTCGCCGGATGACGAGGCATTTGGCTACCTTAAGAGCGTCATAGTTACTGCAGCCAGCTGCTCCCCCTTCTTTGAATGTTTCCTGTCTTTAATTCGTACTGTGGGCAGTCCTGCAGAAGCGATACGCCACCACCTGTCCATGTTACCGTTGTCTGAGTTACCTCAACAACGATTTCCTCGAGTTTTCAAAAAATTTCGCCGAGTGACGAGGCATTTGGCTACCTTAAGAGAGTCATAGTTACTGTTTCCAGCTGCTCGACCTTCTTTCTTTCTTTCCACTCTTTAATTATTACTGTGGTCAGTCCTGCAGGAGCAATATGCCACTACATGTAAACCTTAACGTTGTCTGAGCTACCTTATCGAAGATATCCTCGAGTTTTCAAAAAAAAATGTCACATGGTGACGAGGTATTTAACTACCTTAAGAGAGTCATAGTACTCCTGCCTGCTGCTCCCACTTTTCTAAGCCCATTCTCTCTATCATTCTTGCTATGGCCTGTCCTACGGAACCGATGTGCCACTATATGTCCACGTTAACGTCGTCCCTGTTACTCCCTCTACGAGTCTCTCGAGTTAGCAAATGTACCTCGCCCGATGACGAGCCATTTGACTACCTTAAGAGAGTCATAGTTACTGCAGCCAGCTGCTCCCCCGTCTTTGAATCTTTCCTCTCTTTAATTCGTACTGTGGCGTCCTGCAGAAGCGATACGCCACCACCTGTAAATGTTACCGTTGTCTGAGTTACTTCAATGACGATTTCCTCGAGTTTTCAAATAAATTTCGCCGAGTGACGAGGCATTTGGCCACCTTAAGAGAGTCATAGTTACTGCTGCCAGCTGCTCGATCTACTTTCTTTCTTTACACTCTTTAATTATTACTGTGGTCAGTCCTGCAGGAGCAATATGCCACTACATGTAAACCTTAACGTTGTCTGAGCTACCTTAACGAAAATATCCTCGAGTTTTAAAAAAAAATTTTACATGGTGACGAGGCATTTGGCTACCTTAAGGGAGTTATAGTACTCCTGCCTGCTGCTCCCACTATTCTAAGCCCTTTCTCTCTATCATCCTTGCTATGGCAGTCCTACAGAACCGATGTGCCACTATATGTCCACGTTAACGTCGTCTCTGCTACTACCACTACGAGTCTCTCGAGTTAGCAAATGTACCTCGCTGGATGACGAGGCATTTGGCTACGTTATAAGCGTCATAGTTACTGCAGCCAGCTGCACCCCCTTCTTTGAATCTTTCCTGTCTTTAATTCGTACTGTGGTCAGTCCTGCAGAAGCGATACGCCACCACCTGTCCATGTTACCGTTGTCTGAGTTACTTCAACAACGATTTCCTCGAGTTTTCAAACAAATTTCGCCGAGTGACGAGGCATTTGGCTACCTTAAGAGAGTCATAGTTACTGCAGCCAGCTGCTCCCCCGTCTTTGAATCTTTCCTCTCTTTAATTCGTACCTTGGTGTCCTGCAGAAGCGATACGCCACCACCTGTCCATGTTACCGTTGTCTGAGTTACTTCAACGACGATTTCCTCGAGTTTTCAAACAAATTTCGTCGAGTGACGAGGCATTTGGCTACCTTAAGAGAGTCATAGTTACTGTTGCCAGCTGCTCCACCTACCTTCTTTCTTTCCACTCTTTAATTATTACTGTGGTCAGTCCTGCAGGAGCAATATGCCACTACATGTAAACCTTAACGTTGTCTGAGCTACCTTATCGAAGATATCCCCGAGTTTACAACAAAAAATTTCACATGGTGACGAGGCATTTGGCTCCCTTAAGGGAGTCATAACACCCCTGCCTGCTGCTCCCACTTTTCTAAGCCCATTCTCTCTATCATTCTTGCTATGGCTGTCCTACAGAACCGATGTGCCACTATATGTCCACGTTAACGTCGTCTCTGTTACTCCCACTACGAGTCTCTCGAGTTAGCAAATGTGACTCGCCGGATGACGAGGCATTTGGCTACCTTAAGTGCGTCATAGTTACTGCAGCCAGCTGCTCCCCCTTCTTTGAATCTTTCCTCTCTTTAATTCGTACCATGGTGTCCTGCAGAAGCGCTACGCCACCACCTGTCCATGTCACCGTTGTCTGAGTTACTTCAACAACGATTTCCTCGAGTTTTAAAATAAATTTCGCCGAGTGGCGAGGCATTTGGCTACCTTAAGAGAGTCATAGTTACTGCTGCCAGATGCTCGACCTACTTTCTTCCTTTCCACTCTTTTACTATTACTGTGGCCAGTCCTGCAGGAGCAATATGCCACTACATGTAAACCTTAACGTTGTCTGAGCTACCTTAACGAAAATATCCTCGAGTTTTCAAAAAAAATTTTACATGGTGACGGGGCATTTGGCTACCTTAAGGGAGTCATAGTACTCCTGCCTGCTGCTCCAACTTTTCTAAGCCCTTTCTCTCTATCATTCTTGCTATGGCTGTCCTACAGAACCGATGTGCCACTATATGTCCACATTAACGTCGTCTCTGTTACTCCCACTACGAGTCTCTCGAGTTAGCAAATGTGACTCGCCGGATGACGAGGCATTTGGCTACCTTAAGTGCGTCATAGTTACTGCAGGCAGCTGCTCCCCCTTCTTTGAATCTTTCCTCCCTTTAAATCGTACTGTGGTCAGTCCTGCAGAGCGATACGCCACCACCTGTCCATGTTACCGTTGTCTGAGTTACTTCAACAACGATTTCCTCGAGTTTTCAAATAAATTTCGCCGAGTGACGAGGCATTTGGCTACCTTAAGAGAGTCATAGTTACTGCTGCCAGCTGCTCGACCTACTTTCTTTCTTTCCACTCTTTAATTATTACTGTGGTCAGTCCTGCAGGAGCAATATGCCACTACATGTAAACCTTAACGTTGTCTGAGCTACCTTATCGAAGATATCCTCGAGGTTTCAAAAAAAAAAATAATGGTGACGAGGCATTTGGCTACCTTAAAGGAGTCATAGTACCCTGCCTGCTGCTCCCACTTTTCTAAGCCCTTTCTCTCTATCATTCTTGCTATGGCTGTCCTACAGAACCGATGTGCCACTATATGTCCACGTTAACGTCGTCCCTGTTACTCCCTCTACGAGTCTCTCGAGTTAGCAAATGTACCTCGCCGGATGACGAGGCATTTGGCTACCTTAAGAGCGTCATAGTTACTGCAGCCAGCTGCTCCCCCTTCTTTCAATGTTTCCTGTCTTTAATTCGTACTGTGGGCAGTCCTGCAGAAGCGATACGCCACCACCTGTCCATGTTACCGTTGTCTGAGTTACCTCAACAACGATTTCCTCGAGTTTTCAAAAAAATTTCGCCGAGTGACGAGGCATTTGGCTACCTTAAGAGAGTCATAGTTACTGTTTCCAGCTGCTCGACCTTCTTTCTTTCTTTCCACTCTTTAATTATTACTGTGGTCAGTCCTGCAGGAGCAATATGCCACTACATGTAAACCTTAACGTTGTCTGAGCTACCTTATCGAAGATATCCTCGAGTTTTCAAAAAAAAATGTAACATGGTGACGAGGCATTTAACTACCTTAAGAGAGTCATAGTACTCCTGCCTGCTGCTCCCACTTTTCTAAGCCCATTCTCTCTATCATTCTTGCTATGGCCTGTCCTACGGAACCGATGTGCCCCTATATGTCCACGTTAACGTCGTCACTGTTACTCCCACTACGAGTCTCTCGAGTTAGCAAATGTACCTCGCCCGATGACGAGCCATTTGACTACCTTAAGAGAGTCATAGTTACTGCAGCCAGCTGCTCCCCCGTCTTTGAATCTTTCCTCTCTTTAATTCGTACTGTGGCGTCCTGCAGAAGCGATACGCCACCACCTGTAAATGTTACCGTTGTCTGAGTTACTTCAATGACGATTTCCTCGAGTTTTCAAATAAATTTCGCCGAGTGACGAGGCATTTGGCCACCTTAAGAGAGTCATAGTTACTGCTGCCAGCTGCTCGACCTACTTTCTTTCTTTCCACTCTTTAATTATTACTGTGGTCAGTCCTGCAGGAGCAATATGCCACTACATGTAAACCTTAACGTTGTCTGAGCTACCTTAACGAAAATATCCTCGAGTTTTAAAAAAAAATTTTACATGGTGACGAGGCATTTGGCTACCTTAAGGGAGTTATAGTACTCCTGCCTGCTGCTCCCACTATTCTAAGCCCTTTCTCTCTATCATTCTTGCTATGGCAGTCCTACAGAACCGATGTGCCACTATATGTCCACGTTAACGTCGTCTCTGCTACTACCACTACGAGTCTCTCGAGTTAGCAAATGTACCTCGGCGGATGACGAGGCATTTGGCTACGTTATAAGCGTCATAGTTACTGCAGCCAGCTGCACCCCCTTCTTTGAATCTTTCTTGTCTTTAATTCGTACTGTGGTCAGTCCTGCAGAAGCGATACGCCACCACCTGTCCATGTTACCGTTGTCTGAGTTACTTCAACAACGATTTCCTCGAGTTTTCAAACAAATTTCGCCGAGTGACGAGGCATTTGGCTACCTTAAGTGCGTCATAGTTACTGCAGGCAGCTGCTCCCCCTTCTTTGAATCTTTCCTCTCTTTAATTCGTACCATGGTGTCCTGCAGAAGCGATACGCCACCACCTGTCCATGTCACCGTTGTCTGAGTTACTTCAACAACGATTTCCTCGAGTTTTCAAATAAATTTCGCCGAGTGACGAGGCATTTGGCTACCTTAAGAGAGTCATAGTTACTGCTGCCAGATGCTCGACCTACTTTCTTCCTTTCCACTCTTTTACTATTCCTGTGGTCAGTCCTGCAGGAGCAATATGCCACTACATGTAAACCTTAACGTTGTCTGAGCTACCTTAACGAAAATATCCTCGAGTTTTCAAAAAAAATTTTACATGGTGACGGGGCATTTGGCTACCTTAAGGGAGTCATAGTACTCCTGCCTGCTGCTCCAACTTTTCTAAGCCCTTTCTCTCTATCATTCTGGCTATGGCTGTCCTACAGAACCGATGTGCCACTATATGTCCACGTTAACGTCGTCTCTGTTACTCCCACTACGAGTCTCTCGAGTTAGCAAATGTGACTCGCCGGATGACGAGGCATTTGGCTACCTTAAGTGCGTCATAGTTACTGCAGGCAGCTGCTCCCCCTTCTTTGAATCTTTCCTCCCTTTAAATCGTACTGTGGTCAGTCCTGCAGAGCGATACGCCACCACCTGTCCATGTTACCGTTGTCTGAGTTACTTCAACAACGATTTCCTCGAGTTTTCAAATAAATTTCGCCGAGTGACGAGGCATTTGGCTACCTTAAGAGAGTCATAGTTACTGCTGCCAGCTGCTCGACGTACTTTCTTTCTTTCCACTCTTTAATTATTACTGTGGTCAGTCCTGCAGGAGCAATATGCCACTACATGTAAACCTTAACGTTGTCTGAGCTACCTTATCGAAGATATCCTCGAGTTTTCAAAAAAAATTTTACATGGTGACGAGGCATTTGGCTACCTTAAGGGAGTCATAGTACCCTGCCTGCTGCTCCCACTTGTCTAAGCCCTTTCTCTCTATCATTCTTGCTATGGCTGTCCTACAGAACCGATGTGCCACTATATGTCCACGTTAACGTCGTCCCTGTTACTCCCTCTACGAGTCTCTCGAGTTAGCAAATGTACCTCGCACGATGACGAGCCATTTGACTACCTTAAGAGAGTCATAGTTACTGCAGCCAGCTGCTCCCCCGTCTTTGAATCTTTCCTCTCTTTAATTCGTACTGTGGCGTCCTGCAGAAGCGATACGCCACCACCTGTAAATGTTACCGTTGTCTGAGTTACTTCAATGACGATTTCCTCGAGTTTTCAAATAAATTTCGCCGAGTGACGAGGCATTTGGCCACCTTAAGAGAGTCATAGTTACTGCTGCCAGCTGCTCGACCTACTTTCTTTCTTTCCACTCTTTAATTATTACTGTGGTCAGTCCTGCAGGAGCAATATGCCACTACATGTAAACCTTAACGTTGTCTGAGCTACCTTAACGAAAATATCCTCGAGTTTTAAAAAAAAAATTTTACATGGTGACGAGGCATTTGGTTACCTTAAGGGAGTTATAGTACTCCTGCCTACTGCTCCCACTATTCTAAGCCCTTTCTCTCTATCATTCTTGCTATGGCAGTCCTACAGAACCGATGTGCCACTATATGTCCACGTTAACGTCGTCTCTGCTACTACCACTACGAGTCTCTCGAGTTAGCAAATGTACCTCGCCGGATGACGAGGCATTTGGCTACGTTATAAGCGTCATAGTTACTGCAGCCAGCTGCTCCCCCTTCTTTGAATCTTTGCTCCCTTTAAATCGTACTGTGGTCAGTCCTGCAGGAGCGATACGCCACCACCTGTCCATGTTACCGTTGTCTGAGTTACTTCAACAACGATTTCCTCGAGTTTTCAAACAAATTTCGCCGAGTGACGAGGCATTTGGCTACCTTAAGAGAGTCATAGTTACTGCTGCCAGATGCTCGACCTACTTTCTTCCTATCCACTCTTTAATTATTACTGTGGTCAGTCCTGCAGGAGCAATATGCCACTACATGTAAACCTTAACGTTGTCTGAGCTACCTTAACGAAAATATCCTCGAGTTTTCAAAAAAAATTTTACATGGTGACGGGGCATTTGGCTACCTTAAGGGAGTCATAGTACCCCTGCCTGGTGCTCCCACTTTTCTAAGCCCTTTCTCTCTATCATTCTTGCTATGGCTGTCCTACAGAACCGATGTGCCACTATATGTCCACGTTAACGTCGTCTCTGTTACTCCCACTACGAGTCTCTCGAGTTAGCAAATGTGACTCGCCGGATGACGAGGCATTTGGCTACCTTAAGTGCGTCATAGTTACTGCAGCCAGCTGCTCCCCCTTCTTTGAATCTTTCCTCCCTTTAAATCGTACTGTGGTCAGTCCTGCAGAGCGATACGCCACCACCTGTGCATGTTACCGTTGTCTGATTTACTTCAACGACGATTTCCTCGAGTTTTCAAATAAATTTCGCCGAGTGACGAGGCATTTGGCTACCTTAAGAGAGTCATAGTTACTGTTGCCAGCTGTTCGACCTACCTTCTTTCTTTCCACTCTTTAATTATTACTGTGGTCAGTCCTGCAGGAGCAATATGCCACTACATGTAAACCTTAACGTTGTCTGAGCTACCTTATCGAAGATATCCTTGAGTTTTCAACAAAAAATTTCACATGGTGACGATTCATTTGGCTACCTTAAGAGAGTCATAGTACTCCTGCCTGCTGCTCCCACTTTTCTAAGCCCGTTCTCTCTATCATTCTTGCTATGGCTGTCCTACAGAACCGATGTGCCACTATATGTCCACGTTAACGTCGTCACTGTTACTCCCACTACGAGTCTCTTGAGGTAGCAAATGTACCTCGCCGGATGACGAGGCATTTGGCTACCTTATGAGCGTCATAGTTACTGCAGCCAGCTGCTCCCCCTTCTTTGAATCTTTCCTCCCTTTAAATAGTACTGTGGTCAGTCCTGCAGAGCGATACGCCACCACCTGTGCATGTTACCGTTGTCTGATTTACTTCAACGACGATTTCGTCGAGTTTTCAAATAAATCTCGCCGAGTGACGAGGCATTTGGCTACCTTAAGAGAGTCATAGTTACTGCTGCCAGCTGCTCGACCTACTTTCTTTCTTTCCACTCTTTAATTATAACTGTGGTCAGTCCTGCAGCAGCAATATGCCACTACATGTAAACCTTAACGTTGTCTGAGCTACCTTATCGAAGATATCCTCGAGTTTTCAAAAAAAATTTTACATGGTGACGAGGCATTTGGCTACCTTAAGAGATTCATAGTACTCCTGCCTGCTGCTCCCACTTTTCTAAGCCCATTCTCTCTATCATTCTTGCTATGGCCTGTCCTACGGAACCGATGTGCCACTATATGTCCACGTTAACGTCGTCACTGTTACTCCCACTACGAGTCTCTCGAGTTAGCAAATGTACCTCGCCGTATGACGAGGCATTTGGCTACCTTAAGAGAGTCATAGTAACTGCAGCCAACTGCTCCGCCTTCTTTGAATCTTTCCTCTCTTTAATTCGTACCTTGGTGTCCTGCAGAAGCGATACGCCACCACCTGTCCATGTTACCGTTGTCTGAGTTACTTCAACGACGATTTCCTCGAGTTTTCAAATAAATTTCGCCGAGTGACGAGGCATTTGGCTACCTTAAGAGAGTCATAGTTACTGCTGCCAGCTGCTCGACCAACTTTCTTTCTTTCCACTCTTTAATTATTACTGTGGTCAGTCCTGCAGGAGCAATAGGCCACTACATGTAAACCTTAACGTTGTCTGAGCTACCTTAACGAAAAATCCTCGAGTTTTCAAAAAAAATTTTACATGGTGACGAGGCATTTGGCTACCTTAAGGGAGTCATAGTACCCCTGCCTGCTGCTCCCACTTTTCTAAGCCTATTCTCTCTATCATTCTTGCTGTGGCTGTCCTACAGAACCGATGTGCCACTATATGTCCACGTTAACGTCGTCTCTGTTACTCCCACTACGAGTCTCTCGAGTTAGCAAATGTACCTCGCCGGATGACGAGGCATTTGACTACCTTATAAGCGTCATAGTTACTGCAGCCAGCTGCTCCCCCTTCTTTGAATCCTTCCTCCCTTTAAATCGTACTGTGGTCAGTCTTGCAGAAGCGATACGCCACCACCTGTCCATGTTACCGTTGTCTGAGTTACCTCAACAACGATTTCCTCGAGTTTTCAAATAAATTTCGCAGAGTGACGAGGCATTTGGCTACCTTAAGAGAGTCATAGTTACTGTTGCCAGCTGCTCGACCTACCTTCTTTCTTTCCACTCTTTAATTATTACTGTGGTCAGTCCTGCAGGAGCAATATGCCACTACATGTAAACCTTAACGTTGTCTGAGCTACCTTATCGAAGATATCCTCGAGTTTTCAACAAAAAATTTTACATGGTGACGATTCATTTGGCTACCTTAAGAGAGTCATAGTACTCCTGCCTGCTGCTCCCACTTTTCTAAGCCCATTCTCTCTATCATTCTTGCTATGGCGTGTCCTACGGAACCGATGTGCCACTATATGTCCACGTTAACGTCGTCACTGTTACTCCCACTACGAGTCTCTCGAGTTAGCATATGTACCTCGCCGGATGACGAGGCATTTGGCTACCTTAAGGGAGTCATAGTTACTGCAGCCAGCTGCTCCCCCTTCTTTGAATCTTTCCTCTCTTTAATTCGTACCTTGGTGTCCTGCAGAAGCGATACGCCACCACCTGTCCATGTTACCGTTGTCTGAGTTACTTCAACGACGATTTCCTCGAGTTTTCAAATAAATTTCGCCGAGTGACGAGGCATTTGGCTACCTTAAGAGAGTCATAGTTACTGCTGCCAGCTGCTCGACGTACTTTCTTTCTTTCCACTCTTTAATTATTACTGTGGTCAGTCCTGCAGGAGCAATATGCCACTACATGTAAACCTTAACGTTGTCTGAGCTACCTTAACGAAAATATCCTCGAGTTTTCAAAAAAAATTTTACATGGTGACGAGGCATTTGGCTACCTTAAGGGAGTCATAGTACCCCTGCCTGCTGCTCCCACTTTTCTAAGCCCATTCTCTCTATCATTCTTGCTATGGCTGACCTACAGAACCGATGTGCCACTATATGTCCACGTTAACGTCGTCTCTGTTACTCCCACTACGAGTCTCTCGAGTTAGCAAATGTACCTCGCCGGATGACGAGGCATTTGGCTACCTTATAAGCGTCATAGTTACTGCAGCCAGCTGCTCCCCCTTCTTTGAATCTTTCCTCCCTTTAAATCGTACTGCGGTCAGTCCTGCAGAGCGATACGCCACCACCTGTGCATGTTACCGTTGTCTGATTTACTTCAACGACGATTTCCTCGAGTTTTCAAATAAATTTCGCCGAGTGACGAGGCATTTGGCTACCTTAAGAGAGTCATAGTTACTGCTGCCAGCTGCTCGACCTACTTTCTTTCTTTCCACTCTTTAATTATTACTGTGGTCAGTCCTGCAGCAGCAATATGCCACTTCATGTAAACCTTAACGTTGTCTGAGCTACCTTATCGAAGATATCCTCGAGTTTTCAAAAAAAATTTTACATGGTGACGAGGCATTTGGCTACCTTAAGAGATTCATAGTACTCCTGCCTGCTGCTCCCACTTTTCTAAGCCCGTTCTCTCTATCATTCTTGCTATGGCCTGTCCTACGGAACCGATGTGCCACTATATGTCCACGTTAACGTCGTCACTGTTACTCCCACTACGAGTCTCTCGAGTTAGCAAATGCACCTCGCCGGATGACGAGGCATTTGGCTACCTTAAGAGAGTCATAGTAACTGCAGCCAGCTGCTCCCCCTTCTTTGAATCTTTCCTCTCTTTAATTCGTACCTTGGTGTCCTGCAGAAGCGATACGCCACCACCTGTCCATGTTACCGTTGTCTGAGTTACTTCAACGACGATTTCCTCGAGTTTTCAAATAAATTTCGCCGAGTGACGAGGCATTTGGCTACCTTAAGAGAGTCATAGTTACTGCTGCCAGCTGCTCGACCAACCTTCTTTCTTTCCACTCTTTAATTATTACTGTGGTCAGTCCTGCAGGAGCTATATGCCACTACATGTAAACCTTAACGTTGTCTGAGCTGCCTTAACGAAAATGTCCTCGGGTTTTCAAAAAAAATTTTACATGGTGACGAGGCATTTGGCTACCTTAAGGGAGTCATAGTACCCCTGCCTGCTGCTCCCACTTTTCTAAGCCCATTCTCTCTATCATTCTTGCTATGGCTGACCTACAGAACCGATGTGCCACTATATGTCCACGTTAACGTCGTCTCTGTTACTCCCACTACGAGTCTCTCGAGTTAGCATATGTACCTCGCCGGATGACGAGGCATTTGGCTACCTTAAGGGAGTCATAGTTACTGCAGCCAGCTGCTCCCCCTTCTTTGAATCTTTCCTCTCTTTAATTCGTACCTTGGTGTCCTGCAGAAGCGATACGCCACCACCTGTCCAGGTTACCGTTGTCTGAGTTACTTCAACGACGATTTCCTCGAGTTTTCAAATAAATTTCGCCGAGTGACGAGGCATTTGGCTACCTTAAGAGAGTCATAGTCACTGCTGCCAGCTGCTCGACGTACTTTCTTTCTTTCCACTCTTTAATTATTACTGTGGTCAGTCCTGCTATAGCAATATGCCACTACATGTAACCCTTAACGTTGTCTGAGCTACCTTAACGAAAATATCCTCGAGTTTTCAAAAAAAATTTTACATGGTGACGAGGCATTTGGCTACCTTCAGGGAGTCATAGTACCCCTGCCTGCTGCTCCCACTTTTCTAAGCCCATTCTCTCTATCATTCTTGCTATGGCTGACCTACAGAACCGATGTGCCACTATATGTCCACGTTAACGTCGTCTCTGTTACTCCCACTACGAGTCTCTCGAGTTAGCAAATGTACCTCGCCGGATGACGAGGCATTTGGCTACCTTATAAGCGTCATAGTTACTGCAGCCAGCTGCTCCCCCTTCTTTGAATCTTTCCTCCCTTTAAATCGTACTATGGTCAGTCTTGCAGAGCGATACGCCACCACCTGTGCATGTTACCGTTGTCTGACTTACTTCAACGACGATTTCCTCGAGTTTTCAAATACATTTCGCCGAGTGACGAGGCATTTGGCTACCTTAAGAGAGTCATAGTTACTGCTGCCAGCTGCTCGACCTACTTTCTTTCTTTCCACTCTTTAATTATTACTGTGGTCAGTCCTGCAGCAGCAATATGCCACTTCATGTAAACCTTAACGTTGTCTGAGCTACCTTATCGAAGATATCCTCGAGTTTTCAAAAAAAATTTTACATGGTGACGAGGCATTTGGCTACCTTAAGAGATTCATAGTACTCCTGCCTGCTGCTCCCACTTTTCTAAGCCCGTTCTCTCTATCGTTCTTGCTATGGCCTCTCCTACGGAGCCGATGTGCCACTATATGTCCACGTTAACGTCGTCACTGTTACTCCCACTACGAGTCTCTCGAGTTAGCAAATGTACCTCGCCAGATGACGAGGCATTTGGCTACCTTAAGAGAGTCATAGTAACTGCAGCCAGCTGCTCCCCCTTCTTTGAATCTTTCCTCTCTTTAATTCGTACCTTGGTGTCCTGCAGAAGCGATACGCCACCACCTGTCCATGTTACCGTTGTCTGAGTTACCTCAACAACGATTTCCTCGAGTTTTCAAAAAAATTTCGCCGAGTGACGAGGCATTTGGCTACCTTAAGAGAGTCATAGTTACTGTTGCCAGCTGCTCGACCTACCTTCTTTCTTTCCACTCTTTAATTATTACTGTGGTCAGTCCTGCAGGAGCAATATGCCACTACATGTAAACCTTAACGTTGTCTGAGCTACCTTATCGAAGATATCCTCGAGTTTTCAACAAAAAATTTCACATGGTGACGATTCATTTGGCTACCTTAAGTGAGTCATAGTACTCCTGCCTGCTGCTCCCACTTTTCTAAGCCCATTCTCTCTATCATTCTTGCTATGGCCTGTCCTACGGAACCGTTGTGCCACTATATGTCCACGTTAACGTCGTCACTGTTACTCCCACTACGAGTCTCTCGAGTTAGCAAATGTACCTCGCCGGATGACGAGGCATTTGGCTACCTTATAAGCGTCATAGTTACTGTAGCCAGCTGCTCCCCCTTCTTTGAATCTTTCCTCCCTTTAAATCGTACTATGGTCAGTCCTGCAGAGCGATACGCCACCACCTGTGCATGTTACCGTTGTCTGATTTACTTCAACGACGATTTCCTCGAGTTTTCAAATAAATTTCGCCGAGTGACGAGGCATTTGGCTACCTTAAGAGAGTCATAGTTACTGCTGCCAGCTGCTCGACCTACTTTCTTTCTTTCCACTCTTTAATTATTACTGTGGTCAGTCCTGCAGCAGCAATATGCCACTTCATGTAAACCTTAACGTTGTCTGAGCTACCTTATCGAAGATATCCTCGAGTTTTCAAAAAAAATTTTACATGGTGACGAGGCATTTGGATACCTTAAGAGATTCATAGTACTCCTGCCTGCTGCTCCCACTTTTCTAAGCCCGTTCTCTCTATCGTTCTTGCTATGGCCTGTCCTACGGAACCGATGTGCCACTATATGTCCACGTTAACGTCGTCACTGTTACTCCCACTACGAGTCTCTCGAGTTAGCAAATGTACCTCGCCGGATGACGAGGCATTTGGCTACCTTCAGAGAGTCATAGTAACTGCAGCCAGCTGCTCCCCCTTCTTTGAATCTTTCCTCTCTTTAATTCGTACCTTGGTGTCCTGCAGAAGCGATACGCCACCACCTGTCCATGTTACCGTTGTCTGAGTTACTTCAACGACGATTTCCAACGAGTTTTCAAATAAATTTCGCCGAGTGACGAGGCATTTGGCTACCTTAAGAGAGTCATAGTTACTGCTGCCAGCTGCTCGACGTACTTTCTTTCTTTCCACTCTTTAATTATTACTGTGGTCAGTCCTGCAGGAGCAATATGCCACTACATGTAAACCTTAACGTTGTCTGAGCTACCTTAGCGAAGATATCCTCGAGTTTTCAACAAAAAATTTCACATGGTGACGATTCATTTGGCTACCTTAAGAGAGTCTTAGTACTCCTGCCTGCTGCTCCCACTTTTCTAAGCCCATTCTCTCTATCTTTCTTGCTATGGCTGTCCTACAGAACCGATGAGCCACTATATGTCCACGTTAACGTCGTCTCTGTTACTCCCACTACGAGTCTCTCGAGTTAGCAAATGTACCTCGCCGGATGACGAGGCATTTGGCTACCTTATAAGCGTCATAGTTACTGCAGCCAGCTGCTCCCCCTTCTTTGAATCTTTCCTCCCTTTAAATCGTACTATGGTCAGTCCTGCAGAGCGATACGCCACCACCTGTGCATGTTACCGTTGTCTGATTTACTTCAACGACGATTTCCTCGAGTTTTCAAATAAATTTCGCCGAGTGACGAGGCATTTGGCTACCTTAAGAGAGTCATAGTTACTGCTGCCAGCTGCTCGACCTACTTTCTTTCTTTCCACTCTTTAATTATTACTGTGGTCAGTCCTGCAGCAGCAATATGCCACTTCATGTAAACCTAAACGTTGTCTGAGCTACCTTATCGAAGATATCCTCGAGTTTTCAAAAAAAATTTTACATGGTGACGAGGCATTTGGCTACCTTAAGAGATTCATAGTACTCCTGCCTGCTGCTCCCACTTTTCTAAGCCCGTTCTCTCTATCGTTCTTGCTATGGCCTGTCCTACGGAACCGATGTGCCACTATATGTCCACGTTAACGTCGTCACTGTTACTCCCACTACGAGTCTCTCGAGTTAGCAAATGTACCTCGCCGGATGACGAGGCATTTGGCTACCTTAAGAGAGTCATAGTAACTGCAGCCAGCTGCTCCCCCTTCTTTGAATCTTTCCTCTCTTTAATTCGTACCTTGGTGTCCTGCAGAAGCGATACGCCACCACCTGTCCATGTTACCGTTGTCTGAGTTACTTCAACGACGATTTCCTCGAGTTTTCAAATAAATTTCGCCGAGTGACGAGGCATTTGGCTACCTTAAGAGAGTCACAGTTACTGCCGCCAGCTGCTCGACGTACTTTCTTTCTTTCCCCTCTTTAATTATTACTGTGGTCAGTCCTGCAGGAGCAATATGCCACTACATGTAAACCTTAACGTTGTCTGAGCTACCTTAACGAAAATATCCTCGAGTTTTCAAAAAAAATTTTACATGGTGACGAGGCATTTGGCTACCTTAAGGGAGTCATAGTACCCCTGCCTGCTGCTCCCACTTTTCTAAGCCCATTCTCTCTATCATTCTTGCTATGGCTGACCTACAGAACCGATGTGCCACTATATGTCCACGTTAACGTCGTCTCTGTTACTCCCACTACGAGTCTCTCGAGTTAGCAAATGTACCTCGCCGGATGACGAGGCATTTGGCTACCTTATAAGCGTCATAGTTACTGCAGCCAGCTGCTCCCCCTTCTTTGAATCTTTCCTCCCTTTAAATCGTACTGTGGTCAGTCCTGCAGAGCGATACGCCACCACCTGTGCATGTTACCGTTGTCTGATTTACTTCAACGACGATTTCCTCGAGTTCTCAAATAAATTTCGCCGAGTGACGAGGCATTTGGCTACCTTAAGAGAGTCATAGTTACTGCTGCCAGCTGCTCGACCTACTTTCTTTCTTTCCACTCTTTAATTATTACTGTGGTCAGTCCTGCAGCAGCAATATGCCACTTCATGTAAACCTTAACGTTGTCTGAGCTACCTTATCGAAGATATCCTCGAGTTTTCAAAAAAAATTTTACATGGTGACGAGGCATTTGGCTACCTTAAGAGATTCATAGTACTCCTGCCTGCTGCTCCCACTTTTCTAAGCCCGTTCTCTCTATCATTCTTGCTATGGCCTGTCCTACGGAACCGATGTGCCACTATATGTCCACGTTAACGTCGTCACTGTTACTCCCACTACGAGTCTCTCGAGTTAGCAAATGCACCTCGCCGGATGACGAGGCATTTGGCTACCTTAAGAGAGTCATAGTAACTGCAGCCAGCTGCTCCCCCTTCTTTGAATCTTTCCTCTCTTTAATTCGTACCTTGGTGTCCTGCAGAAGCGATACGCCACCACCTGTCCATGTTACCGTTGTCTGAGTTACTTCAACGACGATTTCCTCGAGTTTTCAAATAAATTTCGCCGAGTGACGAGGCATTTGGCTACCTTAAGAGAGTCATAGTTACTGCTGCCAGCTGCTCGACCAACTTTCTTTCTTTCCACTCTTTAATTATTACTGTGGTCAGTCCTGCAGGAGCAATATGCCACTACATGTAAACCTTAACGTTGTCTGAGCTACCTTAACGAAAATGTCCTCGAGTTTTCAAAAAAAATTTTACACGGTGACGAGGCATTTGGCTACCTTAAGGGAGTCATAGTACCCCTGCCTGCTGCTCCCACTTTTCTAAGCCCATTCTCTCTATCATTCTTGCTATGGCTGACCTACAGAACCGATGTGCCACTATATGTCCACGTTAACGTCGTCTCTGTTACTCCCACTACGAGTCTCTCGAGTTAGCATATGTACCTCGCCGGATGACGAGGCATTTGGCTACCTTAAGGGAGTCATAGTTACTGCAGCCAGCTGCTCCCCCTTCTTTGAATCTTTCCTCTCTTTAATTCGTACCTTGGTGTCCTGCAGAAGCGATACGCCACCACCTGTCCAGGTTACCGTTGTCTGAGTTACTTCAACGACGATTTCCTCGAGTTTTCAAATAAATTTCGCCGAGTGACGAGGCATTTGGCTACCTTAAGAGAGTCATAGTTACTGCTGCCAGCTGCTCGACGTACTTTCTTTCTTTCCACTCTTTAATTATTACTGTGGTCAGTCCTGCTATAGCAATATGCCACTACATGTAAACCTTAACGTTGTCTGAGCTACCTTAACGAAAATATCCTCGAGTTTTCAAAAAAAATTTTACATGGTGACGAGGCATTTGGCTACCTTAAGGGGGTCATAGTACCCCTGCCTGCTGCTCCCACTTTTCTAAGCCCATTCTCTCTATCATTCTTGCTATGGCTGACCTACAGAACCGATGTGCCACTATATGTCCACGTTAACGTCGTCTCTGTTACTCCCACTACGAGTCTCTCGAGTTAGCAAATGTACCTCGCCGGATGACGAGGCATTCGGCTACCTTATAAGCGTCATAGTTACTGCAGCCAGCTGCTCCCCCTTCTTTGAATCTTTCCTCCCTTTAAATCGTACTATGGTCAGTCTTGCAGAGCGATACGCCACCACCTGTGCATGTTACCGTTGTCTGATTTACTTCAACGACGATTTCCTCGAGTTTTCAAATAAATTTCGCCGAGTGACGAGGCATTTGGCTACCTTAAGAGAGTCATAGTTACTGCTGCCAGCTGCTCGACCTACTTTCTTTCTTTCCACTCTTTAATTATTACTGTGGTCAGTCCTGCAGCAGCAATATGCCACTTCATGTAAACCTTAACGTTGTCTGAGCTACCTTATCGAAGATATCCTCGAGTTTTCAAAAAAAATTTTACATGGTGACGAGGCATTTGGCTACCTTAAGAGATTCATAGTACTCCTGCCTGCTGCTCCCACTTTTCTAAGCCCGTTCTCTCTATCGTTCTTGCTATGGCCTGTCCTACGGAACCGATGTGCCACTATATGTCCACGTTAACGTCGTCACTGTTACTCCCACTACGAGTCTCTCGAGTTAGCAAATGTACCTCGCCGGATGACGAGGCATTTGGCTACCTTAAGAGAGTCATAGTAACTGCAGCCAGCTGCTCCCCCTTCTTTGAATCTTTCCTCTCTTTAATTCGTACCTTGGTGTCCTGCAGAAGCGATACGCCACCACCTGTCCATGTTACCGTTGTCTGAGTTACTTCAACGACGATTTCCTCGAGTTTTCAAATAAATTTCGCCGAGTGACGAGGCATTTGGCTACCTTAAGAGAGTCATAGTTACTGCTGCCAGCTGCTCAACGTACTTTCTTTCTTTCCACTCTTTAATTATTACTGTGGTCAGTCCTGCAGGAGCAATATGCCACTACATGTAAACCTTAACGTTGTCTGAGCTACCTTAACGAAAATATCCTCGAGTTTTCAAAAAAAATTTTACATGGGACGAGGCATTTGGCTACCTTAAGGGAGTCATAGTACCCCTGCCTGCTGCTCCCACTTTTCTAAGCCCATTCTCTCTATCATTCTTGCTATGGCTGACCTACAGAACCGATGTGCCACTATATGTCCACGTTAACGTCGTCTCTGTTACTCCCACTACGAGTCTCTCGAGTTAGCAAATGTACCTCGCCGGATGACGAGGCATTTGGCTACCTTATAAGCGTCATAGTTACTGCAGCCAGCTGCTCCCCCTTCTTTGAATCTTTCCTCCCTTTAAATCGTACTATGGTCAGTCTTGCAGAGCGATACGCCACCACCTGTGCATGTTACCGTTGTCTGATTTACTTCAACGACGATTTCCTCGAGTTTTCAAATAAATTTCGCCGAGTGACGAGGCATTTGGCTACCTTAAGAGAGTCA
The DNA here is from genome assembly GCF_021461395.2 of Schistocerca americana. Lineage (NCBI taxonomy): Eukaryota > Metazoa > Arthropoda > Insecta > Orthoptera > Acrididae > Schistocerca > Schistocerca americana. The sequence continues at coordinate 42,663,245 of NC_060122.1, forward strand.
TAGTTACTGCTGCCAGCTGCTCGACCTACTTTCTTTCTTTCCACTCTTTAATTATTACTGTGGTCAGTCCTGCAGCAGCAATATGCCACTTCATGTAAACCTTAACGTTGTCTGAGCTACCTTATCGAAGATATCCTCGAGTTTTCGAAAAAAATTTTACATGGTGACGAGGCATTTGGCTACCTTAAGAGATTCATAGTACTCCTGCCTGCTGCTCCCACTTTTCTAAGCCCGTTCTCTCTATCGTTCTTGCTATGGCCTGTCCTACGGAACCGATGTGCCACTATATGTCCACGTTAACGTCGTCACTGTTACTCCCACTACGAGTCTCTCGAGTTAGCAAATGTACCTCGCCGGATGACGAGGCATTTGGCTACCTTAAGAGAGTCATAGTAACTGCAGCCAGCTGCTCCCCCTTCTTTGAATCTTTCCTCTCTTTAATTCGTACCTTGGTGTCCTGCAGAAGCGATACGCCACCACCTGTCCATGTTACCGTTGTCTGAGTTACTTCGACGACGATTTCCTCGAGTTTTCATATAAATTTCGCCGAGTGACGAGGCATTTGGCTACCTTAAGAGAGACATAGTTACTGCTGCCAGCTGCTCGACGTACTTTCTTTCTTTCCACTCTCTAATTATTACTGTGGTCAGTCCCGCAGGAGCAATATGCCACTACATGTAAACCTTAACGTTGTCTGAGCTACCTTAACGAAAATTTCCTCGAGTTTTCAAAACAAATTTTACATGTTGACGAGGCATTTGGCTACCTTAAGGGAGTCATAGTACCCCTGCCTGCTGCTCCCACTTTTCTAAGCCCATTCTCTCTATCATTCTTGCTATGGCTGACCTACAGAACCGATGTGCCACTATATGTCCACGTTAACGTCGTCTCTGTTACTCCCACTACGAGTCTCTCGAGTTAGCAAATGTACCTCGCCGGATGACGAGGCATGTGGCTACCTTATAAGCGTCATAGTTACTGCAGCCAGCTGCTCCCCCTTCTTTGAATCTTTCCTCCCTTTAAATCGTACTGTGGTCAGTCCTGCAGAAGCGATACGCCACCACCTGTCCATGTTACCGTTGTCTGAGTTACTTCAACGACGATTTCCTCGAGTTTTCAAATAAATTTCGCCGAGTGACGAGGCATTTGGCTACCTTAAGAGAGTCATAGTTACTGCTGCCAGCTGCTCGACCAACTTTCTTTCTTTCCACTCTTTAATTATTACTGTGGTCAGTCCTGCAGGAGCAATATGCCACTACATGTAAACCTTAACGTTGTCTGAGCTACCTTAACGAAAATATCCTCGAGTTTTCAAAAAAAATTTTACACGGTGACGAGGCATTTGGCTACCTTAAGGGAGTCATAGTACCCCTGCCTGCTGCTCCCACTTTTCTAAGCCCATTCTCTCTATCATTCTTGCTATGGCTGACCTACAGAACCGATGTGCCACTATATGTTCACGTTAACGTCGTCTCTGTTACTCCCACTACGAGTCTCTCGAGTTAGCAAATGTACCTCGCCGGATGACGAGGCATTTGGCTACCTTATAAGCGTCATAGTTACTGCAGCCAGCTGCTCCCCCTTCTTTGAATCTTTCCTCCCTTTAAATCGTACCTTGGTGTCCTGCAGAAGCGATACGCCACCACCTGTCCATGTTACCGTTGTCTGAGTTACGTCAACAACGATTTCCTCGAGTTTTCAAATAAATTTCGCCGAGTGACGAGGCATTTGGCTACCTAAAGAGAGTCATAGTTACTGCAGCCAGCTGCTCCCCCTTCTTTGAATCTTTCCTCCCTTTAAATCGTACTGTGGTCAGTCCTGCAGAGCGATACGCCACCACCTGTGCATGTTACCGTTGTCTGATTTACTTCAACGACGATTTCCTCGAGTTTTCAAATAAATTTCGCCGAGTGACGAGGCATTTGGCTACCTTAAGAGAGTCATAGTTACTGCAGCCAGCTGCTCCCCCTTCTTTGAATCTTTCCTCCCTTTAAATCGTACTGTGGTCAGTCCTGCAGAGCGATACGCCACCACCTGTGCATGTTACCGTTGTCTGATTTACTTCAACGACGATTTCCTCGAGTTTTCAAATAAATCTCGCCGAGTGACGAGGCATTTGGCTACCTTAAGAGAGTCATAGTTACTGCTGCCAGCTGCTCGACCTACTTTCTTTCATTCCACTCTTTAATTATTACTGTGGTCGGTCCTGCAGGAGCAATATGCCACTACATGTAAACCTTAACGTTGTCTGAGCTACCTTATCGAAGATATCCTCGTGTTTTCAAAAAAAATTTTACATGGTGACGAGGCATTTGGCTACCTTAAGGGAGTCATAGTACCCCTGCCTGCTGCTCCCACTTTTCTAAGCCCTTTCTCTCTATCATTCTAGCTATGGCTGTCCTACGGAACCGATGTGCCACTATATGTCCAAGTTAACGTCGTCTCTGTTACTCCCACTACGAGTCTCTCGAGTTAGCAAATGTACCTCGCCGGATGACGAGGCATTTGGCTACCTTAAGAGCGTCATAGTTACTGCAGCCAGCTGCTCCCCCTTCATTGAATGTTTCCTGTCTTTAATTCGTACTGTGGGCAGTCCTGCAGAAGCGATACGCCACCCCCTGTCCATGTTACCGTTGACTGAGTTACCTCAACAACGATTTCCTCGAGTTTTCAAATACATTTCGCCGAGTGACGAGGCATTTGGCTACCTTAAGAGAGTCATAGTTACTTTTGCCAGCTGCTCGACCTACCTTCTTTCTTTCCACTCTTTAATTATTACTGTGGTCAGTCCTGCAGGAGCAATATGCCACTACATGTAAACCTTAACGTTGTCTGAGCTACCTTATCGAAGATATCCTCGAGTTTTCAACAAAAAATTTCACATGGTGACGATTCATTTGGCTACCTTAAGAGAGTCATAGTACTCCTGCCTGTTGCTCACACTTTTCTAAGCCCATACTCTCTATCATTCTTGCTATGGCCTGTCCTACGGAACCGATGTGCCACTATATGTCCACGTTAACGTCGTCTCTGTTACTCCCACTACGAGTCTCTCGAGTTAGCAAATGTACCTCGCCGGATGACGAGGCATTTGGCTACCTTATAAGCGTCATAGTTACTGCAGCCAGCTGCTCCCCCTTCTTTGAATCTTTCCTGTCTTTAATTCGTACTGTGGTCAGTCCTGCAGAAGCGATACGCCACCACCTGTCCATGTTACCGTTGTCTGAGTTACGTCAACAACGATTTCCTCGAGTTTTCAAATAAATTTCGCCGAGTGACGAGGCATTTGGCTACCTTAAGAGAGTCATAGTTACTGCAGCCAGCTGCTCCCCCTTCTTTGAATCTTTCCTCCCTTTAAATCGTACTGTGGTCATTCCTGCAGAGCGATACGCCATCACCTGTGCATGTTACCGTTGTCTGATTTACTTCAACGACGATTTCCTCGAGTTTTCAAATAAATTTCGCCGAGTGACGAGGCATTTGGCTACCTTAAGAGAGTCATAGTTACTGCAGCCAGCTGCTCCCCCTTCTTTGAATCTTTCCTCCCTTTAAATCGTACTGTGGTCAGTCCTGCAGAGCGATACGCCACCACCTGTGCATGTTACCGTTGTCTGATTTACTTCAACGACGATTTCCTCGAGTTTTCAAATAAATCTCGCCGAGTGACGAGGCATTTGGCTACCTTAAGAGAGTCATAGTTACTGCTGCCAGCTGCTCGACCTACTTTCTTTCATTCCACTCTTTAATTATTACTGTGGTCGGTCCTGCAGGAGCAATATGCCACTACATGTAAACCTTAACGTTGTCTGAGCTACCTTATCGAAGATATCCTCGTGTTTTCAAAAAAAATTTTACATGGTGACGAGGCATTTGGCTACCTTAAGGGAGTCATAGTACCCCTGCCTGCTGCTCCCACTTTTCTAAGCCCTTTCTCTCTATCATTCTTGCTATGGCTGTCCTACGGAACCGATGTGCCACTATATGTCCAAGTTAACGTCGTCTCTGTTACTCCCACTACGAGTCTCTCGAGTTAGCAAATGTACCTCAGCGGATGACGAGGCATTTCGCTACCTTAAGAGCGTCATAGTTACTGCAGCCAGCTGCTCTCCCTTCTTTGAATCTTTCCTCCCTTTAAATCGTACTGTGGTCAGTCCTGCAGAGTGATACGCCACCACCTGTGCATGTTACCGTTGTCTGATTTACTTCAACGACGATTTCCTCGAGTTTTCAAATAAATCTCTCCGAGTGACGAGGCATTTGGCTACCTTAAGAGAGTCATAGTTACTGCTGCCAGCTGCTCGACCTACTTTCTTTCTTTCCACTTTTTAATTATTACTGTGGTCAGTCCTGCAGCAGCAATATGCCACTACATGTAAACCTTAACGTTGTCTGAGCTACCTTATCGAAGATATCCTCGAGTTATCCAAAAAAATTTTACATGGTGACGAGGCATTTGTCTACCTTAAGAGATTCATAGTACTCCTGCCTGCTGCTCCCACTTTTGTAAGCCCATTCTCTCTATCATTCTTGCTATGGCCTGTCCTACAGAACCGATGTACCACTATATGTCCACGTTAACACCGTCACTGTTACTCCCACTACGAGTCTCTCGAGTTAACAAATGTACCTCGCCGGATGACGACTCATTTGGCTACCTTAAGAGAGTCATAGTTACTGCTGCCAGCTGCTCGACCTACTTTCTTTCTTTCCACTCTTTAAATATTACTTTGGTCAGTCCTGCAGGAGCAATATGCCACTACATGTAAACCTTAACGTTGTCTGAGCTACCTTATCGAAGATATCCTCGAGTTTTCAAAAAAAATTTTACATGGTGACGAGGCATTTGGCTACCTTAAGGGAGTCATAGTACCCCTGCCTGCTGCTCCCACCTTTCTAAGCTCTTTCTCTCTATCATTCTTGCTATGGCTGTCCTACAGAACCGATGTGCCACTATATGTCCAAGTTAACGTCGTCTCTGTTACTCCCACTACGAGTCTCTCGAGTTAGCAAATGTACCTCAGCGGATGACGAGGCATTTCGCTACCTTAAGAGCGTCATAGTTACTGCAGCCAGCTGCTCCCCCTTCTTTGAATCTTTCCTCCCTTTAAATCGTACTGTGGTCAGTCCTGCAGAAGCGATACGCCACCACCTGTCCATGTTACCGTTGTCTGAGTTACTTCAACGACGATTTCCTCGAGTTTTCAAATAAATTTCGCCGAGTGACGAGGCATTTGGCTACCTTAAGAGAGTCATAGTTACTGCTGCCAGCTGCTCGACCAACTTTCTTTCTTTCCACTCTTTAATTATTACTGTGGTCAGTCCTGCAGGAGCAATATGCCACTACATGTAAACCTTAACGTTGTCTGAGCTACCTTAACGAAAATATCCTCGAGTTTTCAAAAAAAATTTTACACGGTGACGAGGCATTTGGCTACCTTAAGGGAGTCATAGTACCCCTGCCTGCTGCTCCCACTTTTCTAAGCCCATTCTCTCTATCATTCTTGCTATGGCTGACCTACAGAACCGATGTGCCACTATATGTTCACGTTAACGTCGTCTCTGTTACTCCCACTACGAGTCTCTCGAGTTAGCAAATGTACCTCGCCGGATGACGAGGCATTTGGCTACCTTATAAGCGTCATAGTTACTGCAGCCAGCTGCTCCCCCTTCTTTGAATCTTTCCTCCCTTTAAATCGTACCTTGGTGTCCTGCAGAAGCGATACGCCACCACCTGTCCATGTTACCGTTGTCTGAGTTACGTCAACAACGATTTCCTCGAGTTTTCAAATAAATTTCGCCGAGTGACGAGGCATTTGGCTACCTAAAGAGAGTCATAGTTACTGCAGCCAGCTGCTCCCCCTTCTTTGAATCTTTCCTCCCTTTAAATCGTACTGTGGTCAGTCCTGCAGAGCGATACGCCACCACCTGTGCATGTTACCGTTGTCTGATTTACTTCAACGACGATTTCCTCGAGTTTTCAAATAAATTTCGCCGAGTGACGAGGCATTTGGCTACCTTAAGAGAGTCATAGTTACTGCAGCCAGCTGCTCCCCCTTCTTTGAATCTTTCCTCCCTTTAAATCGTACTGTGGTCAGTCCTGCAGAGCGATACGCCACCACCTGTGCATGTTACCGTTGTCTGATTTACTTCAACGACGATTTCCTCGAGTTTTCAAATAAATCTCGCCGAGTGACGAGGCATTTGGCTACCTTAAGAGAGTCATAGTTACTGCTGCCAGCTGCTCGACCTACTTTCTTTCATTCCACTCTTTAATTATTACTGTGGTCGGTCCTGCAGGAGCAATATGCCACTACATGTAAACCTTAACGTTGTCTGAGCTACCTTATCGAAGATATCCTCGTGTTTTCAAAAAAAATTTTACATGGTGACGAGGCATTTGGCTACCTTAAGGGAGTCATAGTACCCCTGCCTGCTGCTCCCACTTTTCTAAGCCCTTTCTCTCTATCATTCTAGCTATGGCTGTCCTACGGAACCGATGTGCCACTATATGTCCAAGTTAACGTCGTCTCTGTTACTCCCACTACGAGTCTCTCGAGTTAGCAAATGTACCTCGCCGGATGACGAGGCATTTGGCTACCTTAAGAGCGTCATAGTTACTGCAGCCAGCTGCTCCCCCTTCATTGAATGTTTCCTGTCTTTAATTCGTACTGTGGGCAGTCCTGCAGAAGCGATACGCCACCCCCTGTCCATGTTACCGTTGTCTGAGTTACCTCAACAACGATTTCCTCGAGTTTTCAAATACATTTCGCCGAGTGACGAGGCATTTGGCTACCTTAAGAGAGTCATAGTTACTTTTGCCAGCTGCTCGACCTACCTTCTTTCTTTCCACTCTTTAATTATTACTGTGGTCAGTCCTGCAGGAGCAATATGCCACTACATGTAAACCTTAACGTTGTCTGAGCTACCTTATCGAAGATATCCTCGAGTTTTCAACAAAAAATTTCACATGGTGACGATTCATTTGGCTACCTTAAGAGAGTCATAGTACTCCTGCCTGCTGCTCCCACTTTTGTAAGCCCATTCTCTCTATCATTCTTGCTATGGCCTGTCCTACAGAACCGATGTGCCACTATATGTCCACGTTAACACCGTCACTGTTACTCCCACTACGAGTCTCTCGAGTTAACAAATGTACCTCGCCGGATGACGACTCATTTGGCTACCTTAAGAGAGTCATAGTTACTGCTGCCAGCTGCTCGACCTACTTTCTTTCTTTCCACTCTTTAAATATTACTTTGGTCAGTCCTGCAGGAGCAATATGCCACTACATGTAAACCTTAACGTTGTCTGAGCTACCTTATCGAAGATATCCTCGAGTTTTCAAAAAAAATTTTACATGGTGACGAGGCATTTGGCTACCTTAAGGGAGTCATAGTACCCCTGCCTGCTGCTCCCACCTTTCTAAGCTCTTTCTCTCTATCATTCTTGCTATGGCTGTCCTACAGAACCGATGTGCCACTATATGTCTAAGTTAATGTCGTCTCTGTTACTCCCACTACGAGTCTCTCGAGTTAGCAAATGTTCCTCGCCGGATGACGAGGCATTTGGCTACCTTATGAGCGTCATAGTTACTGCAGCCAGCTGCTCCCCCTTCTTTGAATGTTTCCTGTCTTTAATTCGTACTGTGGAAGTCCTGCAGAAGCGATACGCCACCACCTGTCCATGTTACCGTTGTCTGAGTTACCTCAACAACGATTTCCTCGAGTTTTCATATAAATTTCGCCGAGTGACGAGGTATTTGGCTACCTTAAGAGAGTCATAGTTACTGTTGCCAACTGCTCGACCTACTTTCTTTCTTTCCACTCTTTAATTATTACTGTGGTCAGTCCTGCAGGAGCAATATGCCACTACATGTAAACCTCAACGTTGTCTGAGCTACCTTAACGAAAATATCCTCGAGTTTTCAAAAAAAATTTTACATGGTGACGAGGCATTTGGCTACCTTAAGGGAGTCATAGTACCCCTGCCTGCTGCTCCCACTTTTCTAAGCCCATTCTCTCTATCATTCTTGCTATGGCTGACCTACAGAACCGATGTGCCACTATATGTTCACGTTAACGTCGTCTCTGTTACTCCCACTACGAGTCTCTCGAGTTAGCAAATGTACCTCGCCGGATGACGAGGCATTTGGCTACCTTATAAGCGTCATAGTTACTGCAGCCAGCTGCTCCCCCTTCTTTGAATCTTTCCTCCCTTTAAATCGTACCTTGGTGTCCTGCAGAAGCGATACGCCACCACCTGTCCATGTTACCGTTGTCTGAGTTACGTCAACAACGATTTCCTCGAGTTTTCAAATAAATTTCGCCGAGTGACGAGGCATTTGGCTACCTAAAGAGAGTCATAGTTACTGCAGCCAGCTGCTCCCCCTTCTTTGAATCTTTCCTCCCTTTAAATCGTACTGTGGTCAGTCCTGCAGAGCGATACGCCACCACCTGTGCATGTTACCGTTGTCTGATTTACTTCAACGACGATTTCCTCGAGTTTTCAAATAAATTTCGCCGAGTGACGAGGCATTTGGCTACCTTAAGAGAGTCATAGTTACTGCAGCCAGCTGCTCCCCCTTCTTTGAATCTTTCCTCCCTTTAAATCGTACTGTGGTCAGTCCTGCAGAGCGATACGCCACCACCTGTGCATGTTACCGTTGTCTGATTTACTTCAACGACGATTTCCTCGAGTTTTCAAATAAATCTCGCCGAGTGACGAGGCATTTGGCTACCTTAAGAGAGTCATAGTTACTGCTGCCAGCTGCTCGACCTACTTTCTTTCATTCCACTCTTTAATTATTACTGTGGTCGGTCCTGCAGGAGCAATATGCCACTACATGTAAACCTTAACGTTGTCTGAGCTACCTTATCGAAGATATCCTCGTGTTTTCAAAAAAAATTTTACATGGTGACGAGGCATTTGGCTACCTTAAGGGAGTCATAGTACCCCTGCCTGCTGCTCCCACTTTTCTAAGCCCTTTCTCTCTATCATTCTTGCTATGGCTGTCCTACGGAACCGATGTGCCACTATATGTCCAAGTTAACGTCGTCTCTGTTACTCCCAATACGAGTCTCTCGAGTTAGCAAATGTACCTCAGCGGATGACGAGGCATTTCGCTACCTTAAGAGCGTCATAGTTACTGCAGCCAGCTGCTCCCCCTTCTTTGAATCTTTCCTCCCTTTAAATCGTACTGTGGTCAGTCCTGCAGAGTGATACGCCACCACCTGTGCATGTTACCGTTGTCTGATTTACTTCAACGACGATTTCCTCGAGTTTTCAAATAAATCTCTCCGAGTGACGAGGCATTTGGCTACCTTAAGAGAGTCATAGTTACTGCTGCCAGCTGCTCGACCTACTTTCTTTCTTTCCACTCTTTAATTATTACTGTGGTCAGTCCTGCAGCAGCAATATGCCACTACATGTAAACCTTAACGTTGTCTGAGCTACCTTATCGAAGATATCCTCGAGTTATCCAAAAAAATTTTACATGGTGACGAGGCATTTGTCTACCTTAAGAGATTCATAGTACTCCTGCCTGCTGCTCCCACTTTTGTAAGCCCATTCTCTCTATCATTCTTGCTATGGCCTGTCCTACAGAACCGATGTGCCACTATATGTCCACGTTAACACCGTCACTGTTACTCCCACTACGAGTCTCTCGAGTTAACAAATGTACCTCGCCGGATGACGACTCATTTGGCTACCTTAAGAGAGTCATAGTTACTGCTGCCAGCTGCTCGACCTACTTTCTTTCTTTCCACTCTTTAAATATTACTTTGGTCAGTCCTGCAGGAGCAATATGCCACTACATGTAAACCTTAACGTTGTCTGAGCTACCTTATCGAAGATATCCTCGAGTTTTCAAAAAAAATTTTACATGGTGACGAGGCATTTGGCTACCTTAAGGGAGTCATAGTACCCCTGCCTGCTGCTCCCACCTTTCTAAGCTCTTTCTCTCTATCATTCTTGCTATGGCTGTCCTACAGAACCGATGTGCCACTATATGTCTAAGTTAATGTCGTCTCTGTTACTCCCACTACGAGTCTCTCGAGTTAGCAAATGTTCCTCGCCTAATGACGAGGCATTTGGCTACCTTATGAGCGTCATAGTTACTGCAGCCAGCTGCTCCCCCTTCTTTGAATGTTTCCTGTCTTTAATTCGTACTGTGGAAGTCCTGCAGAAGCGATACGCCACCACCTGTCCATGTTACCGTTGTCTGAGTTACCTCAACAACGATTTCCTCGAGTTTTCATATAAATTTCGCCGAGTGACGAGGTATTTGGCTACCTTAAGAGAGTCATAGTTACTGTTGCCAACTGCTCGACCTACTTTCTTTCTTTCCACTCTTTAATTATTACTGTGGTCAGTCCTGCAGGAGCAATTTACCACTACATGTAATCCTTAACGTTGTCTGAGCTACCTTATCGAAGTTATCCTCGAGTATTCAAAAAAAAATGTCACATGGTGACGAGGCATTTAACTACCTTAAGAGAGTCATAGTACTCCTGCCTGCTGCTCCCACTTTTCTAAGCCCATTCTCTCTATCATTCTTATATGGCTGTCCTACAGAACCGATGTGCCACTATATGTTCACGTTAACGTCGTCTCTGTTACTCCCACTACGAGTCTCTCCAGTTAGCAAATGTACCTCGCCGGATGACGAGGCATTTGGCTACCTTATAAGTGTCATAGTTACTGCAGCCAGCTGCTCCCCCTTCTTTGAATCTTTCCTGTCTTTAATTCGTACTGTGGTCAGTCCTGCAGAGCGATATCCCACCACCTGTGCATGTTACCTTTGTCTGATTTGCTTCAACGACGATTTCCTCGAGTTTTCAAATAAATCTCTCCGAGTGACGAGGCATTTGGCTACCTTAAGAGAGTCATAGTTACTGCTGCCAGCTGCTCGACCAACTTTCTTTCTTTCCACTCTTTAATTATTAATGTGGTCAGTCCTGCAGGAGCAATATGCCACTACATGTAAACCTTAACGTTGTCTGAGCTACCTTAACGAAAATATCCTCGAGTTTTCAAAAAAAATTTTACATGGTGACGAGGCATTTGGCTACCTTAAGGGAGTCATAGTACCCCTGCCTGCTGCTCCCACTTTTCTAAGCCCATTCTCTCTATCATTCTTGCTATGGCTGTCCTACAGAACCGATGTGCCACTATATGTCCACGTTAACGTCGTCTCTGTTACTCCCACTACGAGTCTCTCGAGTTAGCAATTGTCCCTCGCCGGATGACGAGGCATTTGGCTACGTTATAAGCGTCATAGTTACTGCAGCCAGCTGCTCCCTCTTCTTTGAATCTTTCCTGTCTTTAATTCGTACTGTGGTCAGTCCTGCAGAAGCGATACGCCACCACCTGTCCATGTTACCGTTGTCTGAGTTACTTCAACAACGATTTCCTCGAGTTTTCAAATAAATTTCGCCGAGTGACGAGGCATTTGGCTACCTTAAGAGAGTCATAGTGACTGCAGCCAGCTGCTCCCCCTTCTTTGAATCTTTCCTCCCTTTAAATCGTACTGTGGTCAGTCCTGCAGAGCGATACGCCACCACCTGTGCATGTTACCGTTGTCTGATTTACTTCAACGACGATTTCCTCGAGTTTTCAAATAAATTTCGCCGAGTGACGAGGCATTTGGCTACCTTAAGAGAGTCATAGTTACTGCAGCCAGCTGCTCCCCCTTCTTTGAATCTTTCCTCCCTTTAAATCGTACTGTGGTCAGTCCTGCAGAGCGATACGCCACCACCTGTGCATGTTACCGTTGTCTGATTTACTTCAACGACGATTTCCTCGAGTTTTCAAATAAATCTCGCCGAGTGACGAGGCATTTGGCTACCTTTAGAGAGTCATAGTTACTGCTGCCAGCTGCTCGACCTACTTTCTTTCTTTCCACTCTTTAATTCTTACTGTGGTCAGTCCTGCAGGAGCAATATGCCACTACATGTAAACCTTAACGTTGTCTGAGCTACCTTATCGAAGATATCCTCGAGTTTTCAAAAAAAATTTTACATGGTGACGAGGCATTTGGCTACCTTAAGGGAGTCATAGTACCCCTGCCTGCTGCTCCCACTTTTCTAAGCCCTTTCTCTCTATCATTCTTGCTATGGCTGTCCTACGGAACCGATGTGCCACTATATGTCCAAGTTAACGTCGTCTCTGTTACTCCCACTACGAGTCTCTCGAGTTAGCAAATGTACCTCAGCGGATGACGAGGCATTTCGCTACCTTAAGAGCGTCATAGTTACTGCAGCCAGCTGCTCCCCCTTCATTGAATGTTTCCTGTCTTTAATTCGTACTGTGGGCAGTCCTGCAGAAGCGATACGCCACCCCCTGTCCATGTTACCGTTGTCTGAGTTACCTCAACAACGATTTCCTCGAGTTTTCAAATACATTTCGCCGAGTGACGAGGCATTTGGCTACCTTAAGAGAGTCATAGTTACTGTTGCCAGCTGCTCGACCTACCCTCTTTCTTTCCACTCTTTAATTATTACTGTGGTCAGTCCTGCAGGAGCAATATGCCACTACGTGTAAACCTTAACGTTGTCTGAGCTACCTTATCGAAGATATCCTCGAGTTTTCAACAAAAAATTTCACATGGTGACGATTCATTTGGCTACCTTAAGAGATTCATAGTACTCCTGCCTGCTGCTCCCACTTTTGTAAGCCCATTCTCTCTATCATTCTTGCTATGGCCTGTCCTACAGAACCGATGTGCCACTATATGTCCACGTTAACACCGTCACTGTTACTCCCACTACGAGTCTCTCGAGTTAACAAATGTACCTCGCCGGATGACGACTCATTTGGCTACCTTAAGAGAGTCATAGTTACTGCTGCCAGCTGCTCCACCTTCTTTGAATCTTTCCTGTCTTTAATTCGTAGTGTGGTCAGTCCTGCAGAAGCGATACGCCACCACCTGTGCATGTTACCGTTGTCTGATTTGCTTCAACGACGATTTCCTCGAGTTTTCAAATAAATCTCTCCGAGTGACGAGGCATTTGGCTACCTTAAGAGAGTCATAGTTACTGCTGCCAGCTGCTCGACCAACTTTCTTTCTTTCCACTCTTTAATTATTAATGTGGTCAGTCCTGCAGGAGCAATATGCCACTACATGTAAACCTTAACGTTGTCTTAGCTACCTTAACGAAAATATCCTCGAGTTTTCAAAAAAAATTTTACATGGTGACGAGGCATTTGGCTACCTTAAGGGAGTCATAGTACCCCTGCCTGCTGCTCCCACTTTTCTAAGCCCATTCTCTCTATCATTCTTGCTATGGCTGTCCTACAGAACCGATGTGCCACTATATGTCCACGTTAACGTCGTCTCTGTTACTCCCACTACGAGTCTCTCGAGTTAGCAATTGTCCCTCGCCGGATGACGAGGCATTTGGCTACCTTATAAGCGTCATAGTTACTGCAGCCAGCTGCTCCCTCTTCTTTGAATCTTTCCTGTCATTAATTCGTACTGTGGTCAGTCCTGCAGAGCGATATCCCACCACCTGTGCATGTTACCGTTGTCTGATTTGCTTCAACGACGATTTCCTCGAGTTTTCAAATAAATCTCTCCGAGTGACGAGGCATTTGGCTACCTTAAGAGAGTCATAGTTACTGCTGCCAGCTGCTCGACCAACTTTCTTTCTTTCCACTCTTTAATTATTAATGTGGTCAGTCCTGCAGGAGCAATATGCCACTACATGTAAACCTTAACGTTGTCTGAGCTACCTTAACGAAAATATCCTCGAGTTTTCAAAAAAAATTTTACATGGTGACGAGGCATTTGGCTACCTTAAGGGAGTCATAGTACCCCTGCCTGCTGCTCCCACTTTTCTAAGCCCATTCTCTCTATCATTCTTGCTATGGCTGTCCTACAGAACCGATGTGCCACTATATGTCCACGTTAACGTCGTCTCTGTTACTCCCACTACGAGTCTCTCGAGTTAGCAATTGTCCCTCGCCGGATGACGAGGCATTTGGCTACCTTATAAGCGTCATAGTTACTGCAGCCAGCTGCTCCCTCTTCTTTGAATCTTTCCTGTCTTTAATTCGTACTGTGGTCAGTCCTGCAGAAGCGATACGCCACCACCTGTCCATGTTACCGTTGTCTGAGTTACTTCAACAACGATTTCCTCGAGTTTTCAAATAAATTTCGCCGAGTGACGAGGCATTTGGCTACCTTAAGAGAGTCATAGTGACTGCAGCCAGCTGCTCCCCCTTCTTTGAATCTTTCCTCCCTTTAAATCGTACTGTGGTCAGTCCTGCAGAGCGATACGCCACCACCTGTGCATGTTACCGTTGTCTGATTTACTTCAACGACGATTTCCTCGAGTTTTCAAATAAATTTCGCCGAGTGACGAGGCATTTGGCTACCTTAAGAGAGTCATAGTTACTGCAGCCAGCTGCTCCCCCTTCTTTGAATCTTTCCTCCCTTTAAATCGTACTGTGGTCAGTCCTGCAGAGCGATACGCCACCACCTGTGCATGTTACCGTTGTCTGATTTACTTCAACGACGATTTCCTCGAGTTTTCAAATAAATCTCGCCGAGTGACGAGGCATTTGGCTACCTTTAGAGAGTCATAGTTACTGCTGCCAGCTGCTCGACCTACTTTCTTTCTTTCCACTCTTTAATTCTTACTGTGGTCAGTCCTGCAGGAGCAATATGCCACTACATGTAAACCTTAACGTTGTCTGAGCTACCTTATCGAAGATATCCTCGAGTTTTCAAAAAAAATTTTACATGGTGACGAGGCATTTGGCTACCTTAAGGGAGTCATAGTACCGATGCCTGCTGCTCCCACTTTTCTAAGCCCTTTCTCTCTATCATTCTTGCTATGGCTGTCCTACAGAACCGATGTGCCACTATATGTCCAAGTTAACGTCGTCTCTGTTACTCCCACTACGAGTCTCTCGAGTTAGCAAATGTACCTTGCGGGATGACGAGCCATTTGACTACCTTAAGAGAGTCATAGTTACTGCAGCCAGCTGCTCCCCCTTCTTTGAATCTTTCCTCTCTTTAATTCGTACTGTGGTGTCCTGCAGAAGCGATACGCCACCACCTGTCCATGTTACAGTTGTCTGAGTTACTTCAACGACGATTTCCTGGAGTTTTCAAATAAATTTCGCCGAGTGACGAGGCATTTGGCTACCTTAAGAGAGTCATAGTTGCTGCTGCCAGCTGCTCGACCTACTTTCTTTCTTTCCACTCTTTAATTATTACTGTGGTCAGTCCTGCAGGAGCAATATGCCACTACATGTAAACCTTAACGTTGTCTGAGCTACCTTAACGAAAATATCCTCGAGTTTTCAAAAAAAATTTTACATGGTGACGAGGCATTTGGCTACCTTACGGGAGTCATAGTACCCCTGCCTGCTGCTCCCACTTTTCTAAGCCCATTCTCTCCATCATTCTTGCTATGGCTGTCCTACAGAACCGATGTGCCACTATATGTCCACGTTAACGTCGTCTCTGTTACTCCCACTACGAGTCTCTCGAGTTAGCAATTGTCCCTCGCCGGATGACGAGGCATTTGGCTACGTTATAAGCGTCATAGTTACTGCAGCCAGCTGCTCCCTCTTCTTTGAATCTTTCCTGTCTTTAATTCGTACTGTGGTCAGTCCTGCAGAAGCGATACGCCACCACCTGTCCATGTTACCGTTGTCTGAGTTACTTCAACAACGATTTCCTCGAGTTTTCAAATAAATTTCGCCGAGTGACGAGGCATTTGGCTACCTTAAGAGAGTCATAGTGACTGCAGCCAGCTGCTCCCCCTTCTTTGAATCTTTCCTCCCTTTAAATCGTACTGTGGTCAGTCCTGCAGAGCGATACGCCACCACCTGTGCATGTTACCGTTGTCTGATTTACTTCAACGACGATTTCCTCGAGTTTTCAAATAAATTTCGCCGAGTGACGAGGCATTTGGCTACCTTAAGAGAGTCATAGTTACTGCAGCCAGCTGCTCCCCCTTCTTTGAATCTTTCCTCCCTTTAAATCGTACTGTGGTCAGTCCTGCAGAGCGATACGCCACCACCTGTGCATGTTACCGTTGTCTGATTTACTTCAACGACGATTTCCTCGAGTTTTCAAATAAATCTCGCCGAGTGACGAGGCATTTGGCTACCTTTAGAGAGTCATAGTTACTGCTGCCAGCTGCTCGACCTACTTTCTTTCTTTCCACTCTTTAATTCTTACTGTGGTCAGTCCTGCAGGAGCAATATGCCACTACATGTAAACCTTAACGTTGTCTGAGCTACCTTATCGAAGATATCCTCGAGTTTTCAAAAAAAATTTTACATGGTGACGAGGCATTTGGCTACCTTAAGGGAGTCATAGTACCCCTGCCTGCTGCTCCCACTTTTCTAAGCCCTTTCTCTCTATCATTCTTGCTATGGCTGTCCTACGGAACCGATGTGCCACTATATGTCCAAGTTAACGTCGTCTCTGTTACTCCCACTACGAGTCTCTCGAGTTAGCAAATGTACCTCAGCGGAT
This sequence comes from Schistocerca americana, assembly GCF_021461395.2. Lineage (NCBI taxonomy): Eukaryota > Metazoa > Arthropoda > Insecta > Orthoptera > Acrididae > Schistocerca > Schistocerca americana. Next base: position 42,679,743 of record NC_060122.1, read on the forward strand.
GACGAGGCATTTCGCTACCTTAAGAGCGTCATAGTTACTGCAGCCAGCTGCTCCCCCTTCATTGAATGTTTCCTGTCTTTAATTCGTACTGTGGGCAGTCCTGCAGAAGCGATACGCCACCCCCTGTCCATGTTACCGTTGTCTGAGTTACCTCAACAACGATTTCCTCGAGTTTTCAAATACATTTCGCCGAGTGACGAGGCATTTGGCTACCTTAAGAGAGTCATAGTTACTGTTGCCAGCTGCTCGACCTACCTTCTTTCTTTCCACTCTTTAATTATTACTGTGGTCAGTCCTGCAGGAGCAATATGCCACTACGTGTAAACCTTAACGTTGTCTGAGCTACCTTATCGAAGATATCCTCGAGTTTTCAACAAAAAATTTCACATGGTGACGATTCATTTGGCTACCTTAAGAGATTCATAGTACTCCTGCCTGCTGCTCCCACTTTTGTAAGCCCATTCTCTCTATCATTCTTGCTATGGCCTGTCCTACAGAACCGATGTGCCACTATATGTCCACGTTAACACCGTCACTGTTACTCCCACTACGAGTCTCTCGAGTTAACAAATGTACCTCGCCGGATGACGACTCATTTGGCTACCTTAAGAGAGTCATAGTTACTGCTGCCAGCTGCTCCACCTTCTTTGAATCTTTCCTGTCTTTAATTCGTAGTGTGGTCAGTCCTGCAGAAGCGATACGCCACCACCTGTGCATGTTACCGTTGTCTGATTTGCTTCAACGACGATTTCCTCGAGTTTTCAAATAAATCTCTCCGAGTGACGAGGCATTTGGCTACCTTAAGAGAGTCATAGTTACTGCTGCCAGCTGCTCGACCAACTTTCTTTCTTTCCACTCTTTAATTATTAATGTGGTCAGTCCTGCAGGAGCAATATGCCACTACATGTAAACCTTAACGTTGTCTTAGCTACCTTAACGAAAATATCCTCGAGTTTTCAAAAAAAATTTTACATGGTGACGAGGCATTTGGCTACCTTAAGGGAGTCATAGTACCCCTGCCTGCTGCTCCCACTTTTCTAAGCCCATTCTCTCTATCATTCTTGCTATGGCTGTCCTACAGAACCGATGTGCCACTATATGTCCACGTTAACGTCGTCTCTGTTACTCCCACTACGAGTCTCTCGAGTTAGCAATTGTCCCTCGCCGGATGACGAGGCATTTGGCTACCTTATAAGCGTCATAGTTACTGCAGCCAGCTGCTCCCTCTTCTTTGAATCTTTCCTGTCATTAATTCGTACTGTGGTCAGTCCTGCAGAGCGATATCCCACCACCTGTGCATGTTACCGTTGTCTGATTTGCTTCAACGACGATTTCCTCGAGTTTTCAAATAAATCTCTCCGAGTGACGAGGCATTTGGCTACCTTAAGAGAGTCATAGTTACTGCTGCCAGCTGCTCGACCAACTTTCTTTCTTTCCACTCTTTAATTATTAATGTGGTCAGTCCTGCAGGAGCAATATGCCACTACATGTAAACCTTAACGTTGTCTGAGCTACCTTAACGAAAATATCCTCGAGTTTTCAAAAAAAATTTTACATGGTGACGAGGCATTTGGCTACCTTAAGGGAGTCATAGTACCCCTGCCTGCTGCTCCCACTTTTCTAAGCCCATTCTCTCTATCATTCTTGCTATGGCTGTCCTACAGAACCGATGTGCCACTATATGTCCACGTTAACGTCGTCTCTGTTACTCCCACTACGAGTCTCTCGAGTTAGCAATTGTCCCTCGCCGGATGACGAGGCATTTGGCTACCTTATAAGCGTCATAGTTACTGCAGCCAGCTGCTCCCTCTTCTTTGAATCTTTCCTGTCTTTAATTCGTACTGTGGTCAGTCCTGCAGAAGCGATACGCCACCACCTGTCCATGTTACCGTTGTCTGAGTTACTTCAACAACGATTTCCTCGAGTTTTCAAATAAATTTCGCCGAGTGACGAGGCATTTGGCTACCTTAAGAGAGTCATAGTGACTGCAGCCAGCTGCTCCCCCTTCTTTGAATCTTTCCTCCCTTTAAATCGTACTGTGGTCAGTCCTGCAGAGCGATACGCCACCACCTGTGCATGTTACCGTTGTCTGATTTACTTCAACGACGATTTCCTCGAGTTTTCAAATAAATTTCGCCGAGTGACGAGGCATTTGGCTACCTTAAGAGAGTCATAGTTACTGCAGCCAGCTGCTCCCCCTTCTTTGAATCTTTCCTCCCTTTAAATCGTACTGTGGTCAGTCCTGCAGAGCGATACGCCACCACCTGTGCATGTTACCGTTGTCTGATTTACTTCAACGACGATTTCCTCGAGTTTTCAAATAAATCTCGCCGAGTGACGAGGCATTTGGCTACCTTTAGAGAGTCATAGTTACTGCTGCCAGCTGCTCGACCTACTTTCTTTCTTTCCACTCTTTAATTCTTACTGTGGTCAGTCCTGCAGGAGCAATATGCCACTACATGTAAACCTTAACGTTGTCTGAGCTACCTTATCGAAGATATCCTCGAGTTTTCAAAAAAAATTTTACATGGTGACGAGGCATTTGGCTACCTTAAGGGAGTCATAGTACCGATGCCTGCTGCTCCCACTTTTCTAAGCCCTTTCTCTCTATCATTCTTGCTATGGCTGTCCTACAGAACCGATGTGCCACTATATGTCCAAGTTAACGTCGTCTCTGTTACTCCCACTACGAGTCTCTCGAGTTAGCAAATGTACCTTGCGGGATGACGAGCCATTTGACTACCTTAAGAGAGTCATAGTTACTGCAGCCAGCTGCTCCCCCTTCTTTGAATCCTTCCTCTCTTTAATTCGTACTGTGGTGTCCTGCAGAAGCGATACGCCACCACCTGTCCATGTTACAGTTGTCTGAGTTACTTCAACGACGATTTCCTGGAGTTTTCAAATAAATTTCGCCGAGTGACGAGGCATTTGGCTACCTTAAGAGAGTCATAGTTGCTGCTGCCAGCTGCTCGACCTACTTTCTTTCTTTCCACTCTTTAATTATTACTGTGGTCAGTCCTGCAGGAGCAATATGCCACTACATGTAAACCTTAACGTTGTCTGAGCTACCTTAACGAAAATATCCTCGAGTTTTCAAAAAAAATTTTACATGGTGACGATTCATTTGGCTACCTTAAGAGAGTCATAGTACTCCTGCCTGCTGCTCCCACTTTTCTAAGCCCATTCTCTCTATCATTCTTGCTATGGCCTGCCCTACGGAACCGATGTGCCACTATATGTCCACGTTAACGTCGTCTCTGTTACTCCCACTACGAGTCTCTCGAGTTAGCAAATGTACCTCGCCGGATGACGAGGCATTTGGCTACCTTATAAGCGTCATAGTTACTGCAGCCAGCTGCTACCCCTTCTTTGAATCTTTCCTGTCTTTAATTCGTACTGTGGTCAGTCCTGCAGAAGCGATACGCCACCACCTGTCCATGTTACCGTTGTCTGAGTTACTTCAACAACGATTTCCTCGAGTTTTCAAATAAATTTCGCCGAGTGACGAGGCATTTGGCTACCTTAAGAGAGTCATAGTTACTGCAGCCAGCTGCTCCCCCTTCTTTGAATCTTTCCTCCCTTTAAATCGTACTGTGGTCAGTCCTGCAGAGTGATACGCCACCACCTGTGCATGTTACCGTTGTCTGATTTACTTCAACGACGATTTCCTCGAGTTTTCAAATAAATTTCTCCGAGTGACGAGGCATTTGGCTACCTTAAGAGAGTCATAGTTACTGCAGCCAGCTGCTCCCCCTTCTTTGAATCTTTCCTCCCTTTAAATCGTACTGTGGTCAGTCCTGCAGAACGATACGCCACCACCTGTGCATGTTACCGTTGTCTGATTTACTTCAACGACGATTTCCTCGAGTTTTCAAATAAATCTCTCCGAGTGACGAGGCATTTGGCTACCTTAAGGGAGTCATAGTTACTGCTGCCAGCTGCTCGACCTACTTTCTTTCTTTCCACTCTTTAATTATTACTGTGGTCAGTCCTGCAGCAGCAATATGCCACTACATGTAAACCTTAACGTTGTCTGAGCTACCTTATCGAAGATATCCTCGAGTTTTCAAAAAAAATTTTACATGGTGACGAGGCATTTGGCTACCTTAAGAGATTCATAGTACTCCTGCCTGCTGCTCCCACTTTTCTAAGCCCATTCTCTCTATCATTCTTGCTATGGCCTGTCCTACGGAACCGATGTGCCACTATATGTCCACGTTAACGTCGTCACTGTTACTCCCACTACGAGTCTCTCGAGTTAGCAAATGTACCTCGCCGGATGACGAGGCATTTGGCTACCTTAAGAGCGTCATAGTTACTGCAGCCAGCTGCTCCCCCTTCTTTGAATGTTTCCTCTCTTTAATTCGTACTGTGGTGTCCTGCAGAAGCGATACGCCACCACCTGTCCATGTTACCGTTGTCTGAGTTACTTCAACGACGATTTCCTCGAGTTTTCAAATAAATTTCGCCGAGTGACGAGGCATTTGGCTACCTTAAGAGAGTCATAGTTACTGCAGCCAGCTGCTCCCCCTTCTTTGAATCTTTCCTCCCTTTAAATCGTACTGTGGTCAGTCCTGCAGAGCGATACGCCACCACCTGTGCATGTTACCGTTGTCTGATTTACTTCAACGACGATTTCCTCGAGTTTTCAAATAAATTTCGCCGAGTGACGAGGCATTTGGCTACCTTAAGTGAGTCATAGTTACTGCAGCCAGCTGCTCCCCCTTCTTTGAATCTTTCCTCCCTTTAAATCGTACTGTGGTCAGTCCTGCAGAGCGATACGCCACCACCTGTGCATGTTACCGTTGTCTGATTTACTTCAACGACGATTTCCTCGAGTTTTCAAATAAATCTCGCCGAGTGACGAGGCATTTGGCTACCTTTAGAGAGTCATAGTTACTGCTGCCAGCTGCTCGACCTACTTTCTTTCTTTCCACTCTTTAATTCTTACTGTGGTCAGTCCTGCAGGAGCAATATGCCACTACATGTAAACCTTAACGTTGTCTGAGGTACCTTATCGAAGATATCCTCGAGTTTTCAAAAAAAATTTTACATGGTGACGAGGCATTTGGCTACCTTAAGGGAGTCATAGTACCCCTGCCTGCTGCTCCCACTTTAGTAAGCCCTTTCTCTCTATCATTCTTGCTATGGCTGTCCTACAGAACCGATGTGCCACTATATGTCCAAGTTAACGTCGTCTCTGTTACTCCCACTACGAGTCTCTCGAGTTAGCAAATGTACCTCGCGGGATGACAAGCCATTTGACTACCTTAAGAGAGTCATAGTTACTGCAGCCAGCTGCTCCCCCTTCTTTGAATCTTTCCTCTCTTTAATTCGTACTGTGGTGTCCTGCAGAAGCGATAAGCCACCACCTGTCCATGTTACCGTTGTCTGAGTTACTTCAACGACGATTTCCTCGAGTTTTCAAATAAATTTCGCCGAGTGACGAGGCATTTGGCTACCTTAAGAGAGTCATAGTTGCTGCTGCCAGCTGCTCGACCTACTTTCTTTCTTTCCACTCTTTAATTATTACTGTGGTCAGGCCTGCAGGAGCAATATGCCACTACATGTAAACCTTAACGTTGTCTGAGCTACCTTAACGAAAATATCCTCGAGTTTTCAAAAAATTTTTACATGGTGACGATTCATTTGGCTACCTTAAGAGAGTCATAGTACTCCTGCCTGCTGCTCCCACTTTTCTAAGCCCATTCTCTCTATCATTCTTGCTATGGCCTGCCCTACGGAACCGATGTGCCACTATATGTCCACGTTAACGTCGTCTCTGTTACTCCCACTACGAGTCTCTCGAGTTAGCAAATGTACCTCGCCGGATGACGAGGCATTTGGCTACCTTAAGAGCGTCATAGTTACTGCAGCCAGCTGCTCCCCCTTCTTTGAATGTTTCCTCTCTTTAATTCGTACTGTGGTGTCCTGCAGAAGCGATACGCCACCACCTGTCCATGTTACCGTTGTCTGAGTTACTTCAACGACGATTTCCTCGAGTTTTCAAATAAATTTCGCCGAGTGACGAGGCATTTGGCTACCTTAAGAGAGTCATAGTTACTGCAGCCAGCTGCTCCCCCTTCTTTGAATCTTTCCTCCCTTTAAATCGTACTGTGGTCAGTCCTGCAGAGCGATACGCCACCACCTGTGCATGTTACCGTTGTCTGATTTACTTCAACGACGATTTCCTCGAGTTTTCAAATAAATTTCGCCGAGTGACGAGGCATTTGGCTACCTTAAGTGAGTCATAGTTACTGCAGCCAGCTGCTCCCCCTTCTTTGAATCTTTCCTCCCTTTAAATCGTACTGTGGTCAGTCCTGCAGAGCGATACGCCACCACCTGTGCATGTTACCGTTGTCTGATTTACTTCAACGACGATTTCCTCGAGTTTTCAAATAAATCTCGCCGAGTGACGAGGCATTTGGCTACCTTTAGAGAGTCATAGTTACTGCTGCCAGCTGCTCGACCTACTTTCTTTCTTTCCACTCTTTAATTCTTACTGTGGTCAGTCCTGCAGGAGCAATATGCCACTACATGTAAACCTTAACGTTGTCTGAGGTACCTTATCGAAGATATCCTCGAGTTTTCAAAAAAAATTTTACATGGTGACGAGGCATTTGGCTACCTTAAGGGAGTCATAGTACCCCTGCCTGCTGCTCCCACTTTAGTAAGCCCTTTCTCTCTATCATTCTTGCTATGGCTGTCCTACAGAACCGATGTGCCACTATATGTCCAAGTTAACGTCGTCTCTGTTACTCCCACTACGAGTCTCTCGAGTTAGCAAATGTACCTCGCGGGATGACAAGCCATTTGACTACCTTAAGAGAGTCATAGTTACTGCAGCCAGCTGCTCCCCCTTCTTTGAATCTTTCCTCTCTTTAATTCGTACTGTGGTGTCCTGCAGAAGCGATAAGCCACCACCTGTCCATGTTACCGTTGTCTGAGTTACTTCAACGACGATTTCCTCGAGTTTTCAAATAAATTTCGCCGAGTGACGAGGCATTTGGCTACCTTAAGAGAGTCATAGTTGCTGCTGCCAGCTGCTCGACCTACTTTCTTTCTTTCCACTCTTTAATTATTACTGTGGTCAGGCCTGCAGGAGCAATATGCCACTACATGTAAACCTTAACGTTGTCTGAGCTACCTTAACGAAAATATCCTCGAGTTTTCAAAAAATTTTTACATGGTGACGATTCATTTGGCTACCTTAAGAGAGTCATAGTACTCCTGCCTGCTGCTCCCACTTTTCTAAGCCCATTCTCTCTATCATTCTTGCTATGGCTTGCCCTACGGAACCGATGTGCCACTATATGTCCACGTTAACGTCGTCTCTGTTACTCCCACTACGAGTCTCTCGAGTTAGCAAATGTACCTCGCCGGATGACGAGGCATTTGGCTACCTTATAAGCGTCATAGTTGCTGCAGCCAGCTGCTACCCCTTCTTTGAATCTTTCCTGTCTTTAATTCGTACTGTGGTCAGTCCTGCAGAAGCGATACGCCACCACCTGTCCATGTTACCGTTGTCTGAGTTACTTCAACAACGATTTCCTCGAGTTTTCAAATAAATTTCGCCGAGTGACGAGGCATTTGGCTTCCTTAAGAGAGTCATAGTTACTGCAGCCAGCTGCTCCCCCTTCTTTGAATCTTTCCTCCCTTTAAATCGTACTGTGGTCAGTCCTGCAGAACGATACGCCACCACCTGTGCATGTTACCGTTGTCTGATTTACTTCAACGACGATTTCCTCGAGGTTTCAAATAAATCTCTCCGAGTGACGAGGCATTTGGCTACCTTAAGGGAGTCATAGTTACTGCTGCCAGCTGCTCGACCTACTTTCTTTCTTTCCACTCTTTAATTATTACTGTGGTCAGTCCTGCAGCAGCAATATGCCACTACACGTAAACCTTAACGTTGTCTGAGCTACCTTATCGAAGATATCCTCGAGTTTTCAAAAATTTTTACATGGTGACGAGGCATTTGGCTACCTTAAGAGATTCATAGTACTCCTGCCTGCTGCTCCCACTTTTCTAAGCCCATTCTCTCTATCATTCTTGCTATGGCCTGCCCTACGGAACCGATGTGCCACTATATGTCCACGTTAACGTCGTCTCTGTTACTCCCACTACGAGTCTCTCGAGTTAGCAAATGTACCTCGCTTGATGACGAGGCATTTGGCTACCTTATAAGCGTCATAGTTACTGCAGCCAGCTGCTACCCCTTCTTTGAATCTTTCCTGTCTTTAATTCGTACTGTGGTCAGTCCTGCAGAAGCGATACGCCACCACCTGTCCATGTTACCGTTGTCTGAGTTACTTCAACAACGATTTCCTCGAGTTTTCAAATAAATTTCGCCGAGTGACGAGGCATTTGGCTACCTTAAGAGAGTCATAGTTACTGCAGCCAGCTGCTCCCCCTTCTTTGAATCTTTCCTCCCTGTAAATCGTACTGTGGTCAGTCCTGCAGAACGATACGCCACCACCTGTGCATGTTACCGTTGTCTGATTTACTTCAACGACGATTTCCTCGAGTTTTCAAATAAATCTCTCCGAGTGACGAGGCATTTGGCTACCTTAAGGGAGTCATAGTTACTGCTGCCAGCTGCTCGACCTACTTTCTTTCTTTCCACTCTTTAATTATTACTGTGGTCAGTCCTGCAGCAGCAATATGCCACTACATGTAAACCTTAACGTTGTCTGAGCTACCTTATCGAAGATATCCTCGAGTTTTCAAAAAAAATTTTACATGGTGACGAGGCATTTGGCTACCTTAAGAGATTCATAGTACTCCTGCCTGCTGCTCAAACTTTTCTAAGCCCATTCTCTCTATCATTCTTGCTATGGCCTGTCCTACGGAACCGATGTGCCACTATATGTCCACGTTAACGTCGTCACTGTTACTCCCACTACGAGTCTCTCGAGTTAGCAAATGTACCTCGCGGGATGACGAGCCATTTGACTACCTTAAGAGAGTCATAGTTACAGCAGCCAGCTGCTCCCCCTTCTTTGAATCTTTCCTCTCTTTAATTCGTACTGTGGTGTCCTGCAGAAGCGATACGCCACCACCTGTCCATGTTACCGTTGTCTGAGTTACTTCAACGACGATTTCCTCGAGTTTTCAAATAAATTTCGCCGAGTGACGAGGCATTTGGGTACCTTAAGAGAGTCATAGTTACTGCAGCCAGCTGCTCCCCCTTCTTTGAATCTTTCCTCCCTTTAAATCGTACTGTGGTCAGTCCTGCAGAGCGATACGCCACCACCTGTGCATGTTACCGTTGTCTGATTTACTTCAACGACGATTTCCTCGAGTTTTCAAATAAATTTCGCCGAATGACGAGGCATTTGGCTACCTTAAGTGAGTCATAGTTACTGCAGCCAGCTGCTCCCCCTTCTTTGAATCTTTCCTCCCTTTAAATCGTACTGTGGTCAGTCCTGCAGAACGATACGCCACCACCTGTGCATGTTACCGTTGTCTGATTTACTTCAACGACGATTTCCTCGAGTTTTCAAATAAATCTCTCCGAGTGACGAGGCATTTGGCTACCTTAAGGGAGTCATAGTTACTGCTGCCAGCTGCTCGACCTACTTTCTTTCTTTCCACTCTTTAATTATTACTGTGGTCAGTCCTGCAGCAGCAATATGCCACTACATGTAAACCTTAACGTGGTCTGAGCTACCTTATCGAAGATATCCTCGAGTTTTCAAAAAAAATTTTACATGGTGACGAGGCATTTGGCTACCTTAAGAGATTCATAGTACTCCTGCCTGCTGCTCCCACTTTTCTAAGCCCATTCTCTCTATCATTCTTGCTATGGCCTGCCCTACGGAACGTTAACGTCGTCTCTGTTACTCCCACTACGAGTCTCTCGAGTTAGCAAATGTACCTCGCCGGATGACGAGGCATTTGGCTACCTTATAAGCGTCATAGTTACTGCAGCCAGCTGCTACCCCTTCTTTGAATCTTTCCTGTCTTTAATTCGTACTGTGGTCAGTCCTGCAGAAGCGATACGCCACCACCTGTGCATGTTACCGTTGTCTGATTTACTTCAACGACGATTTCCTCGAGTTTTCAAATAAATCTCTCCGAGTGACGAGGCATTTGGCTACCTTAAGGGAGTCATAGTTACTGCTGCCAGCTGCTCGACCTACTTTCTTTCTTTCCACTCTTTAATTATTACTGTGGTCAGTCCTGCAGCAGCAATATGCCACTACATGTAAACCTTAACGTTGTCTGAGCTACCTTATCGAAGATATCCTCGAGTTTTCAAAAAAAAATGTCACATGGTGACGAGGCATTATCTACCTTAAGAGAGTCATAGTACTCCTGCCTGCTGCTCCCACTTTTCTAAGCCCATTCTCTCTATCATTCTTGCTATGGCCTGTCCTACGGAACCGATGTGCCAATATATGTCCACGTTAACGTCGTCACTGTTACTCCCACTACGAGTCTCTCGAGTTAGCAAATGTACCTCGCGGGATGACGAGCCATTTGACTACCTTAAGAGAGTCATAGTTACTGCAGCCAGCTGCTCCCCCTTCTTTGAATCTTTCCTCTCTTTAATTCGTACTGTGGAGTCCTGCAGAAGCGATACGCCACCACCTGTCCATGTTACCGTTGTCTGAGTTACTTCAACGACGATTTCCTCGAGTTTTCAAATACATTTCGCCGAGTAACGAGGCATTTGGCTACCTTAAGTGAGTCATAGTTACTGCAGCCAGCTGCTCACCCTTCTTTGAATCTTTCCTGCCTTTAAATCGTACTGTGGTCAGTCCTGCAGAGCGATACGCCACCACCTGTGCATGTTACCGTTGTCTGATTTACTTCAACGACGATTTCCTCGAGTTTTCAAATAAATTTCGCCGAGTGACGAGGCATTTGGCTACCTTAAGTGAGTCATAGTTACTGCAGCCAGCTGCTCCCCCTTCTTTGAATCTTTCCTCCCTTTAAATCGTACTGTGGTCAGTCCTGCAGAGCGATACGCCACCACCTGTGCATGTTACCGTTGTCTGATTTACTTCAACGACGATTTCCTCGAGTTTTCAAATAAATCTCGCCGAGTGACGAGGCATTTGGCTACCTTAAGGGAGTCATAGTTACTGCTGCCAGCTGCTCGACCTACTTTCTTTCTTTCCACTCTTTAATTATTACTGTGGTCAGTCCTGCAGCAGCAATATGCCACTACATGTAAACCTTAACGTTGTCTGAGCTACCTTATCGAAGATATCCTCGAGTTTTCAAAAAAAATTTTACATGGTGACGAGGCATTTGGCTACCTTAAGAGATTCATAGTACTCCTGCCTGCTGCTCCCACTTTTCTAAGCCCATTCTCTCTATCATTCTTGCTATGGCCTGCCCTACGGAACCGATGTGCCACTATATGTCCACGTTAACGTCGTCTCTGTTACTCCCACTACGAGTCTCTCGAGTTAGCAAATGTACCTCGCCGGATGACGAGGCATTTGGCTACCTTATAAGCGTCATAGTTACTGCAGCCAGCTGCTACCCCTTCTTTGAATCTTTCCTGTCTTTAATTCGTACTGTGGTGTCCTGCAGAAGCGATACGCCACCACCTGTCCATGTTACCGTTGTCTGAGTTACTTCAACGACGATTTCCTCGAGTTTTCAAATAAATTTCGCCGAGTGACGAGGCATTTGGCTACCTTAAGAGAGTCATAGTTACTGCAGCCAGCTGCTCACCCTTCTTTGAATCTTTCCTCCCTTTAAATCGTACTGTGGTCAGTCCTGCAGAGCGATACGCCACCACCTGTGCATGTTACCGTTGTCTGATTTACTTCAACGACGATTTCCTCGAGTTTTCAAATAAATTTCGCCGAGTGACGAGGCATTTGGCTACCTTAAGTGAGTCATAGTTACTGCAGCCAGCTGCTCCCCCTTCTTTGAATCTTTCCTCCCTTTAAATCGTACTGTGGTCAGTCCTGCAGAGCGATACGCCACCACCTGTGCATGTTACCGTTGTCTGATTTACTTCAACGACGATTTCCTCGAGTTTTCAAATAAATCTCGCCGAGTGACGAGGCATTTGGCTACCTTAAGGGAGTCATAGTTACTGCTGCCAGCTGCTCGACCTACTTTCTTTCTTTCCACTCTTTAATTATTACTGTGGTCAGTCCTGCAGCAGCAATATGCCACTACATGTAAACCTTAACGTTGTCTGAGCTACCTTATCGAAGATATCCTCGAGTTTTCAAAAAAAATTTTACATGGTGACGAGGCATTTGGCTACCTTAAGAGATTCATAGTACTCCTGCCTGCTGCTCACACTTTTCTAAGCCCATTCTCTCTATCATTCTTGCTATGGCCTGCCCTACGGAACCGATGTGCCACTATATGTCCACGTTAACGTCGTCTCTGTTACTCCCACTACGAGTCTCTCGAGTTAGCAAATGTACCTCGCCGGATGACGAGGCATTTGGCTACCTTATAAGCGTCATAGTTACTGCAGCCAGCTGCTACCCCTTCTTTGAATCTTTCCTGTCTTTAATTCGTACTGTGGTCAGTCCTGCAGAAGCGATACGCCACCACCTGTCCATGTTACCGTTGTCTGAGTTACTTCAACAACGATTTCCTCGAGTTTTCAAATAAATTTCGCCGAGTGACGAGGCATTTGGCTACCTTAAGAGAGTCATAGTTACTGCAGCCAGCTGCTCCCCCTTCTTTGAATCTTTCCTCCCTTTAAATCGTACTGTGGTCAGTCCTGCAGAGCGATACGCCACCACCTGTGCATGTTACCGTTGTCTGATTTACTGCAACGACGATTTCCTCGAGTTTTCAAATAAATTTCGCCGAGTGACGAGGCATTTGGCTACCTTAAGTGAGTCATAGTTACTGCAGCCAGCTGCTCCCCCTTCTTTGAATCTTTCCTCCCTTTAAATCGTACTGTGGTCAGTCCTGCAGAACGATACGCCACCACCTGTGCATGTTACCGTTGTCTGATTTACTTCAACGACGATTTCCTCGAGTTTTCAAATAAATCTCTCCGAGTGACGAGGCATTTGGCTACCTTAAGGGAGTCATAGTTACTGCTGCCAGCTGCTCGACCTACTTTCTTTCTTTCCACTCTTTAATTATTACTGTGGTCAGTCCTGCAGCAGGAATATGCCACTACATGTAAACCTTAACGTTGTCTGAGCTACCTTATCGAAGATATCATCGAGTTTTCAAAAAAAATTTTACATGGTGACGAGGCATTTGGCTACCTTAAGAGATTCATAGTACTCCTGCCTGCTGCTCCCACTTTTCTAAGCCCATTCTCTCTATCATTCTTGCTATGGCCTGTCCTACGGAACCGATGTGCCACTATATGTCCACGTTAACGTCGTCACTGTTACTCCCACTACGAGTCTCTCGAGTTAGCAAATGTACCTCGCCGGATGACGAGGCATTTGGCTACCTTAAGAGCGTCATAGTTACTGCAGCCAGCTGCTCCCCCTTCTTTGAATGTTTCCTGTCTTTAATTCGTTCTGTGGGCAGTCCTGCAGAAGCGATACGCCGCCACCTGTCCATGTTACCGTTGTCTGAGTTACCTCAACAACGATTTCCTCGAGTTTTCAAATAAATTTCGCCGATTGACGAGGCATTTGGCTACCTTAAGAGAGTCATAGTTACTGTTGCCAACTGCTCGACCTACTTTCTTTCTTTCCACTCTTTAATTATTACTGTGGTCAGTCCTGCAGGAGCAATATGCCACTACATGTAATCCTTAACGTTGTCTGAGCTACCTTATCCAAGATATCCTCGAGTTTTCAAAAAAAAATGTCACATGGTGACGAGGCATTATCTACCTTAAGAGAGTCATAGTACTCCTGCCTGCTGCTCCCACTTTTCTAAGCCCATTCTCTCTATCATTCTTGCTATGGCCTGTCCTACGGAACCGATGTGCCACTATATGTCCACGTTAACGTCGTCACTGTTACTCCCACTACGAGTCTCTCGAGTTAGCAAATGTACCTCGCGGGATGACGAGCCATTTGACTACCTTAAGAGAGTCATAGTTACTGCAGCCAGCTGCTCCCCCTTCTTTGAATCTTTCCTCTCTTTAATTCGTACTGTGGTGTCCTGCAGAAGCGATACGCCACCACCTGTCCATGTTACCGTTGTCTGAGTTACTTCAACGACGATTTCCTCGAGTTTTCAAATAAATTTCGCCGAGTGACGAGGCATTTGGCTACCTTAAGAGAGTCATAGTTACTGCAGCCAGCTGCTCACCCTTCTTTGAATCTTTCCTCCCTTTAAATCGTACTGTGGTCAGTCCTGCAGAGCGATACGCCACCACCTGTGCATGTTACCGTTGTCTGATTTACTTCAACGACGATTTCCTCGAGTTTTCAAATAAATTTCGCCGAGTGACGAGGCATTTGGCTACCTTAAGTGAGTCATATTTACTGCAGCCAGCTGCTCCCCCTTCTTTGAATCTTTCCTCCCTTTAAATCGTACTGTGGTCAGTCCTGCAGAGCGATACGCCACCACCTGTGCATGTTACCGTTGTCTGATTTACTTCAACGACGATTTCCTCGAGTTTTCAAATAAATCTCGCCGAGTGACGAGGCATTTGGCTACCTTAAGGGAGTCATAGTTACTGCTGCCAGCTGCTCGACCTACTTTCTTTCTTTCCACTCTTTAATTATTACTGTGGTCAGTCCTGCAGCAGCAATATGCCACTACATGTAAACCTTAACGTTGTCTGAGCTACCTTATCGAAGATATCCTCGAGTTTTCAAAAAAAATTTTACATGGTGACGAGGCATTTGGCTACCTTAAGAGATTCATAGTACTCCTGCCTGCTGCTCCCACTTTTCTAAGCCCATTCTCTCTATCATTCTTGCTATGGCCTGCCCTACGGAACCGATGTGCCACTATATGTCCACGTTAACGTCGTCTCTGTTACTCCCACTACGAGTCTCTCGAGTTAGCAAATGTACCTCGCCGGATGACGAGGCATTTGGCTACCTTATAAGCGTCATAGTTACTGCAGCCAGCTGCTACCCCTTCTTTGAATCTTTCCTGTCTTTAATTCGTACTGTGGTCAGTCCTGCAGAAGCGATACGCCACCACCTGTCCATGTTACCGTTGTCTGAGTTACTTCAACAACGATTTCCTCGAGTTTTCAAATAAATTTCGCCGAGTGACGAGGCATTTGGCTACCTTAAGAGAGTCATAGTTACTGCAGCCAGCTGCTCCCCCTTCTTTGAATCTTTCCTCCCTTTAAATCGTACTGTGGTCAGTCCTGCAGAGCGATACGCCACCACCTGTGCATGTTACCGTTGTCTGATTTACTGCAACGACGATTTCCTCGAGTTTTCAAATAAATTTCGCCGAGTGACGAGGCATTTGGCTACCTTAAGTGAGTCATAGTTACTGCAGCCAGCTGCTCCCCCTTCTTTGAATCTTTCCTCCCTTTAAATCGTACTGTGGTCAGTCCTGCAGAACGATACGCCACCACCTGTGCATGTTACCGTTGTCTGATTTACTTCAACGACGATTTCCTCGAGTTTTCAAATAAATCTCTCCGAGTGACGAGGCATTTGGCTACCTTAAGGGAGTCATAGTTACTGCTGCCAGCTGCTCGACCTACTTTCTTTCTTTCCACTCTTTAATTATTACTGTGGTCAGTCCTGCAGCAGGAATATGCCACTACATGTAAACCTTAACGTTGTCTGAGCTACCTTATCGAAGATATCCTCGAGTTTTCAAAAAAAATTTTACATGGTGACGAGGCATTTGGCTACCTTAAGAGATTCATAGTACTCCTGCCTGCTGCTCCCACTTTTCTAAGCCCATTCTCTCTATCATTCTTGCTATGGCCTGTCCTACGGAACCGATGTGCCACTATATGTCCACGTTAACGTCGTCACTGTTACTCCCACTACGAGTCTCTCGAGTTAGCAAATGTACCTCGCCGGATGACGAGGCATTTGGCTACCTTAAGAGCGTCATAGTTACTGCAGCCAGCTGCTCCCCCTTCTTTGAATGTTTCCTGTCTTTAATTCGTTCTGTGGGCAGTCCTGCAGAAGCGATACGCCGCCACCTGTCCATGTTACCGTTGTCTGAGTTACCTCAACAACGATTTCCTCGAGTTTTCAAATAAATTTCGCCGATTGACGAGGCATTTGGCTACCTTAAGAGAGTCATAGTTACTGTTGCCAACTGCTCGACCTACTTTCTTTCTTTCCACTCTTTAATTATTACTGTGGTCAGTCCTGCAGGAGCAATATGCCACTACATGTAATCCTTAACGTTGTCTGAGCTACCTTATCCAAGATATCCTCGAGTTTTCAAAAAAAAATGTCACATGGTGACGAGGCATTATCTACCTTAAGAGAGTCATAGTACTCCTGCCTGCTGCTCCCACTTTTCTAAGCCCATTCTCTCTATCATTCTTGCTATGGCCTGTCCTACGGAACCGATGTGCCACTATATGTCCACGTTAACGTCGTCACTGTTACTCCCACTACGAGTCTCTCGAGTTAGCAAATGTACCTCGCGGGATGACGAGCCATTTGACTACCTTAAGAGAGTCATAGTTACTGCAGCCAGCTGCTCCCCCTTCTTTGAATCTTTCCTCTCTTTAATTCGTACTGTGGTGTCCTGCAGAAGCGATACGCCACCACCTGTCCATGTTACCGTTGTCTGAGTTACTTCAACGACGATTTCCTCGAGTTTTCAAATAAATTTCGCCGAGTGACGAGGCATTTGGCTACCTTAAGAGAGTCATAGTTACTGCAGCCAGCTGCTCACCCTTCTTTGAATCTTTCCTCCCTTTAAATCGTACTGTGGTCAGTCCTGCAGAGCGATACGCCACCACCTGTGCATGTTACCGTTGTCTGATTTACTTCAACGACGATTTCCTCGAGTTTTCAAATAAATTTCGCCGAGTGACGAGGCATTTGGCTACCTTAAGTGAGTCATATTTACTGCAGCCAGCTGCTCCCCCTTCTTTGAATCTTTCCTCCCTTTAAATCGTACTGTGGTCAGTCCTGCAGAGCGATACGCCACCACCTGTGCATGTTACCGTTGTCTGATTTACTTCAACGACGATTTCCTCGAGTTTTCAAATAAATCTCGCCGAGTGACGAGGCATTTGGCTACCTTAAGGGAGTCATAGTTACTGCTGCCAGCTGCTCGACCTACTTTCTTTCTTTCCACTCTTTAATTATTACTGTGGTCAGTCCTGCAGCAGCAATATGCCACTACATGTAAACCTTAACGTTGTCTGAGCTACCTTATCGAAGATATCCTCGAGTTTTCAAAAAAAATTTTACATGGTGACGAGGCATTTGGCTACCTTAAGAGATTCATAGTACTCCTGCCTGCTGCTCCCACTTTTCTAAGCCCATTCTCTCTATCATTCTTGCTATGGCCTGCCCTACGGAACCGATGTGCCACTATATGTCCACGTTAACGTCGTCTCTGTTACTCCCACTACGAGTCTCTCGAGTTAGCAAATGTACCTCGCCGGATGACGAGGCATTTGGCTACCTTATAAGCGTCATAGTTACTGCAGCCAGCTGCTACCCCTTCTTTGAATCTTTCCTGTCTTTAATTCGTACTGTGGTCAGTCCTGCAGAAGCGATACGCCACCACCTGTCCATGTTACCGTTGTCTGAGTTACTTCAACAACGATTTCCTCGAGTTTTCAAATAAATTTCGCCGAGTGACGAGGCATTTGGCTACCTTAAGAGAGTCATAGTTACTGCAGCCAGCTGCTCCCCCTTCTTTGAATCTTTCCTCCCTTTAAATCGTACTGTGGTCAGTCCTGCAGAGCGATACGCCACCACCTGTGCATGTTACCGTTGTCTGATTTACTGCAACGACGATTTCCTCGAGTTTTCAAATAAATTTCGCCGAGTGACGAGGCATTTGGCTACCTTAAGTGAGTCATAGTTACTGCAGCCAGCTGCTCCCCCTTCTTTGAATCTTTCCTCCCTTTAAATCGTACTGTGGTCAGTCCTGCAGAACGATACGCCACCACCTGTGCATGTTACCGTTGTCTGATTTACTTCAACGACGATTTCCTCGAGTTTTCAAATAAATCTCTCCGAGTGACGAGGCATTTGGCTACCTTAAGGGAGTCATAGTTACTGCTGCCAGCTGCTCGACCTACTTTCTTTCTTTCCACTCTTTAATTATTACTGTGGTCAGTCCTGCAGCAGGAATATGCCACTACATGTAAACCTTAACGTTGTCTGAGCTACCTTATCGAAGATATCCTCGAGTTTTCAAAAAAAATTTTACATGGTGACGAGGCATTTGGCTACCTTAAGAGATTCATAGTACTCCTGCCTGCTGCTCCCACTTTTCTAAGCCCATTCTCTCTATCATTCTTGCTATGGCCTGTCCTACGGAACCGATGTGCCACTATATGTCCACGTTAACGTCGTCACTGTTACTCCCACTACGAGT
This sequence comes from Schistocerca americana, assembly GCF_021461395.2. Taxonomy (NCBI): domain Eukaryota; kingdom Metazoa; phylum Arthropoda; class Insecta; order Orthoptera; family Acrididae; genus Schistocerca; species Schistocerca americana. Next base: position 42,698,160 of record NC_060122.1, read on the forward strand.
CTCTCGAGTTAGCAAATGTACCTCGCCGGATGACGAGGCATTTGGCTACCTTAAGAGCGTCATAGTTACTGCAGCCAGCTGCTCCCCCTTCTTTGAATGTTTCCTGTCTTTAATTCGTTCTGTGGGCAGTCCTGCAGAAGCGATACGCCGCCACCTGTCCATGTTACCGTTGTCTGAGTTACCTCAACAACGATTTCCTCGAGTTTTCAAATAAATTTCGCCGATTGACGAGGCATTTGGCTACCTTAAGAGAGTCATAGTTACTGTTGCCAACTGCTCGACCTACTTTCTTTCTTTCCACTCTTTAATTATTACTGTGGTCAGTCCTGCAGGAGCAATATGCCACTACATGTAATCCTTAACGTTGTCTGAGCTACCTTATCCAAGATATCCTCGAGTTTTCAAAAAAAAATGTCACATGGTGACGAGGCATTATCTACCTTAAGAGAGTCATAGTACTCCTGCCTGCTGCTCCCACTTTTCTAAGCCCATTCTCTCTATCATTCTTGCTATGGCCTGTCCTACGGAACCGATGTGCCACTATATGTCCACGTTAACGTCGTCACTGTTACTCCCACTACGAGTCTCTCGAGTTAGCAAATGTACCTCGCGGGATGACGAGCCATTTGACTACCTTAAGAGAGTCATAGTTACTGCAGCCAGCTGCTCCCCCTTCTTTGAATCTTTCCTCTCTTTAATTCGTACTGTGGTGTCCTGCAGAAGCGATACGCCACCACCTGTCCATGTTACCGTTGTCTGAGTTACTTCAACGACGATTTCCTCGAGTTTTCAAATAAATTTCGCCGAGTGACGAGGCATTTGGCTACCTTAAGAGAGTCATAGTTACTGCAGCCAGCTGCTCACCCTTCTTTGAATCTTTCCTCCCTTTAAATCGTACTGTGGTCAGTCCTGCAGAGCGATACGCCACCACCTGTGCATGTTACCGTTGTCTGATTTACTTCAACGACGATTTCCTCGAGTTTTCAAATAAATTTCGCCGAGTGACGAGGCATTTGGCTACCTTAAGAGAGTCATAGTTACTGCAGCCAGCTGCTCCCCCTTCTTTGAATCTTTCCTCCCTTTAAATCGTACTGTGGTCAGTCCTGCAGAACGATACGCCACCACCTGTGCATGTTACCGTTGTCTGATTTACTTCAACGACGATTTCCTCGAGTTTTCAAATAAATCTCTCCGAGTGACGAGGCATTTGGCTACCTTAAGGGAGTCATAGTTACTGCTGCCAGCTGCTCGACCTACTTTCTTTCTTTCCACTCTTTAATTATTACTGTGGTCAGTCCTGCAGCAGCAATATGCCACTACATGTAAACCTTAACGTTGTCTGAGCTACCTTATCGAAGATATCCTCGAGTTTTCAAAAAAAATTTTACATGGTGACGAGGCATTTGGCTACCTTAAGAGATTCATAGTACTCCTGCCTGCTGCTCCCACTTTTCTAAGCCCATTCTCTCTATCATTCTTGCTATGGCCTGTCCTACGGAACCGATGTGCCACTATATGTCCACGTTAACGTCGTCACTGTTACTCCCACTACGAGTCTCTCGAGTTAGCAAATGTACCTCGCCGGATGACGAGGCATTTGGCTACCTTAAGAGCGTCATAGTTACTGCAGCCAGCTGCTCCCCCTTCTTTGAATGTTTCCTGTCTTTAATTCGTTCTGTGGGCAGTCCTGCAGAAGCGATACGCCGCCACCTGTCCATGTTACCGTTGTCTGAGTTACCTCAACAACGATTTCCTCGAGTTTTCAAATAAATTTCGACGAGTGACGAGGCATTTGGCTACCTTAAGAGAGTCATAGTTACTGTTGCCAACTGCTCGACCTACTTTCTTTCTTTCCACTCTTTTATTATTACTGTGGTCAGTCCTGCAGGAGCAATATGCCACTACATGTAATCCTTAACGTTGTCTGAGCTACCTTATCCAAGATATCCTCGAGTTTTCAAAAAAAAATGTCACATGGTGACGAGGCATTATCTACCTTAAGAGAGTCATAGTACTCCTGCCTGCTGCTCCCACTTTTCTAAGCCCATTCTCTCTATCATTCTTGCTATGGCCTGTCCTACGGAACCGATGTGCCACTATATGTCCACGTTAACGTCGTCACTGTTACTCCCACTACGAGTCTCTCGAGTTAGCAAATGTACCTCGCGGGATGACGAGCCATTTGACTACCTTAAGAGAGTCATAGTTACTGCAGCCAGCTGCTCCCCCTTCTTTGAATCTTTCCTCTCTTTAATTCGTACTGTGGTGTCCTGCAGAAGCGATACGCCACCACCTGTCCATGTTACCGTTGTCTGAGTTACTTCAACGACGATTTCCTCGAGTTTTCAAATAAATTTCGCCGAGTGACGAGGCATTTGGGTACCTTAAGAGAGTCATAGTTACTGCAGCCAGCTGCTCACCCTTCTTTGAATCTTTCCTCCCTTTAAATCGTACTGTGGTCAGTCCTGCAGAGCGATACGCCACCACCTGTGCATGTTACCGTTGTCTGATTTACTTCAACGACGATTTCCTCGAGTTTTCAAATAAATTTCGCCGAGTGACGAGGCATTTGGCTACCTTAAGTGAGTCATAGTTACTGCAGCCAGCTGCTCCCCCTTCTTTGAATCTTTCCTCCCTTTAAATCGTACTGTGGTCAGTCCTGCAGAACGATACGCCACCACCTGTGCATGTTACCGTTGTCTGATTTACTTCAACGACGATTTCCTCGAGTTTTCAAGTAAATCTCTCCGAGTGACGAGGCATTTGGCTACCTTAAGGGAGTCATAGTTACTGCTGCCAGCTGCTCGACCTACTTTCTTTCTTTCCACTCTTTAATTATTACTGTGGTCAGTCCTGCAGCAGCAATATGCCACTACATGTAAACCTTAACGTTGTCTGAGCTACCTTATCGAAGATATCCTCGAGTTTTCAAAAAAAATTTTACATGGTGACGAGGCATTTGGCTACCTTAAGAGATTCATAGTACTCCTGCCTGCTGCTCCCACTTTTCTAAGCCCATTCTCTCTATCATTCTTGCTATGGCCTGTCCTACGGAACCGATGTGCCACTATATGTCCACGTTAACGTCGTCACTGTTACTCCCACTACGAGTCTCTCGAGTTAGCAAATGTACCTCGCCGGATGACGAGGCATTTGGCTACCTTAAGAGCGTCATAGTTACTGCAGCCAGCTGCTCCCCCTTCTTTGAATGTTTCCTGTCTTTAATTCGTTCTGTGGGCAGTCCTGCAGAAGCGATACGCCGCCACCTGTCCATGTTACCGTTGTCTGAGTTACCTCAACAACGATTTCCTCGAGTTTTCAAATAAATTTCGCCGAGTGACGAGGCATTTGGCTACCTTAAGAGAGTCATAGTTACTGTTGCCAACTGCTCGACCTACTTTCTTTCTTTCCACTCTTTAATTATTACTGTGGTCAGTCCTGCAGGAGCAATATGCCACTACATGTAATCCTTAACGTTGTCTGAGCTACCTTATCGAAGATATCCTCGAGTTTTCAAAAAAAAATGTCACATGGTGACGAGGCATTATCTACCTTAAGAGAGTCATAGTACTCCTGCCTGCTGCTCCCACTTTTCTAAGCCCATTCTCTCTATCATTCTTGCTATGGCCTGTCCTACGGAACCGATGTGCCACTATATGTCCACGTTAACGTCGCCACTGTTACTCCCACTACGAGTCTCTCGAGTTAGCAAATGTACCTCGCGGGATGACGAGCCATTTGACTACCTTAAGAGAGTCATAGTTACTGCAGCCAGCTGCTCCCCCTTCTTTGAATCTTTCCTCTCTTTAATTCGTACTGTGGTGTCCTGCAGAAGCGATACGCCACCACCTGTCCATGTTACCGTTGTCTGAGTTACTTCAACGACGATTTCCTCGAGTTTTCAAATAAATTTCGCCGAGTGACGAGGCATTTGGGTACCTTAAGAGAGTCATAGTTACTGCAGCCAGCTGCTCCCCCTTCTTTGAATCTTTCCTCCCTTTAAATCGTACTGTGGTCAGTCCTGCAGAGCGATAGGCCACCACCTGTGCATGGTACCGTTGTCTGATTTACTTCAACGACGATTTCCTCGAGTTTTCAAATAAATTTCGCCGAGTGACGAGGCATTTGGCTACCTTAAGTGAGTCATAGTTACTGCAGCCAGCTGCTCCCCCTTCTTTGAATCTTTCCTCCCTTTAAATCGTACTGTGGTCAGTCCTGCAGAACGATACGCCACCACCTGTGCATGTTACCGTTGTCTGATTTACTTCAACGACGATTTCCTCGAGTTTTCAAATAAATCTCTCCGAGTGACGAGGCATTTGGCTACCTTAAGGGAGTCATAGTTACTGCTGCCAGCTGCTCGACCTACTTTCTTTCTTTCCACTCTTTAATTATTACTGTGGTCAGTCCTGCAGCAGCAATATGCCACTACATGTAAACCTTAACGTTGTCTGAGCTACCTTATCGAAGATATCCTCGAGTTTTCAAAAAAAATTTTACATGGTGACGAGGCATTTGGCTACCTTAAGAGATTCATAGTACTCCTGCCTGCTGCTCCCACTTTTCTAAGCCCATTCTCTCTATCATTCTCGCTATGGCCTGCCCTACGGAACCGATGTGCCACTATATGTCCACGTTAACGTCGTCTGTGTTACTCCCACTACGAGTCTCTCGAGTTAGCAAATGTACCTCGCCGGATGACGAGGCATTTGGCTACCTTAAGAGCGTCATAGTTACTGCAGCCAGCTGCTCCCCCTTCTTTGAATGTTTCCTGTCTTTAATTCGTTCTGTGGGCAGTCCTGCAGAAGCGATACGCCGCCACCTGTCCACGTTACCGTTGTCTGAGTTACCTCAACAACGATTTCCTCGAGTTTTCAAATAAATTTCGCCGATTGACGAGGCATTTGGCTACCTTAAGAGAGTCATAGTTACCGTTGCCAACTGCTCGACCTACTTTCTTTCTTTCCACTCTTTAATTATTACTGTGGTCAGTCCTGCAGGAGCAATATGCCACTACATGTAATCCTTAACGTTGTCTGAGCTACCTTATCCAAGATATCCTCGAGTTTTCAAAAAAAAATGTCACATGGTGACGAGGCATTATCTACCTTAAGAGAGTCATAGTACTCCTGCCTGCTGCTCCCACTTTTCTAAGCCCATTCTCTCTATCATTCTTGCTATGGCCTGTCCTACGGAACCGATGTGCCACTATATGTCCACGTTAACGTCGTCACTGTTACTCCCACTACGAGTCTCTCGAGTTAGCAAATGTACCTCGCGGGATGACGAGCCATTTGACTACCTTAAGAGAGTCATAGTTACTGCAGCCAGCTGCTCCCCCTTCTTTGAATCTTTCCTCTCTTTAATTCGTACTGTGGTGTCCTGCAGAAGCGATACGCCACCACCTGTCCATGTTACCGTTGTCTGAGTTACTTCAACGACGATTTCCTCGAGTTTTCAAATAAATTTCGCCGAGTGACGAGACATTTGGCTACCTTAAGAGAGTCATAGTTACTGCAGCCAGCTGCTCACCCTTCTTTGAATCTTTCCTCCCTTTAAATCGTACTGTGGTCAGTCCTGCAGAGCGATACGCCACCACCTGTGCATGTTACCGTTGTCTGATTTACTTCAACGACGATTTCCTCGAGTTTTCAAATAAATTTCGCCGAGTGACGAGGCATTTGGCTACCTTAAGTGAGTCATAGTTACTGCAGCCAGCTGCTCCCCCTTCTTTAAATCTTTCCTCCCTTTAAATCGTACTGTGGTCAGTCCTGCAGAGCGATACGCCACCACCTGTGCATGTTACCGTTGTCTGATTTACTTCAACGACGATTTCCTCGAGTTTTCAAATAAATCTCGCCGAGTGACGAGGCATTTGGCTACCTTAAGGGAGTCATAGTTACTGCTGCCAGCTGCTCGACCTACTTTCTTTCTTTCCACTCTTTAATTATTACTGTGGTCAGTCCTGCAGCAGCAATATGCCACTACATGTAAACCTTAACGTTGTCTGAGCTACCTTATCGAAGATATCCTCGAGTTTTCAAAAAAAATTTTACATGGTGACGAGGCATTTGGCTACCTTAAGAGATTCATAGTACTCCTGCCTGCTGCTCCCACTTTTCTAAGCCCATTCTCTCTATCATTCTTGCTATGGCCTGCCCTACGGAACCGATGTGCCACTATATGTCCACGTTAACGTCGTCTCTGTTACTCCCACTACGAGTCTCTCGAGTTAGCAAATGTACCTCGCCGGATGACGAGGCATTTGGCTACCTTATAAGCGTCATAGTTACTGCAGCCAGCTGCTACCCCTTCTTTGAATCTTTCCTGTCTTTAATTCGTACTGTGGTCAGTCCTGCAGAAGCGATACGCCACCACCTGTCCATGTTACCGTTGTCTGAGTTACTTCAACAACGATTTCCTCGAGTTTTCAAATAAATTTCGCCGAGTGACGAGGCATTTGGCTACCTTAAGAGAGTCATAGTTACTGCAGCCAGCTGCTCCCCCTTCTTTGAATCTTTCCTCCCTTTAAATCGTACTGTGGTCAGTCCTGCAGAACGATACGCCACCACCTGTGCATGTTACCGTTGTCTGATAATACTTCAACGACGATTTCCTCGAGTTTTCAAATAAATATCTCTGAGTGACGAGGCATTTGGCTACCTTAAGGGAGTCATAGTTACTGCTGCCAGCTGCTCGACCTACTTTCTTTCTTTCCACTCTTTAATTATTACTGTGGTCAGTCCTGCAGCAGCAATATGCCACTACATGTAAACCTTAACGTTGTCTGAGCTACCTTATCGAAGATATCCTCGAGTTTTCAAAAAAAATTTTACATGGTGACGAAGCATTTGGCTACCTTAAGAGATTCATAGTACTCCTGCCTGCTGCTCCCACTTTTCTAAGCCCATTCTCTCTATCATTCTTGCTATGGCCTGTCCTACGGAACCGATGTGCCACTATATGTCCACGTTAACGTCGTCACTGTTACTCCCACTACGAGTCTCTCGAGTTAGCAAATGTACCTCGCCGGATGACGAGGCATTTGGCTACCTTAAGAGCGTCATAGTTACTGCAGCCAGCTGCTCCCCCTTCTTTGAATGTTTCCTGTCTTTAATTCGTTCTGTGGGCAGTCCTGCAGAAGCGATACGCCGCCACCTGTCCATGTTACCGTTGTCTGAGTTACCTCAACAACGATTTCCTCGAGTTTTCAAATAAATTTCGCCGAGTGACGAGGCATTTGGCTACCTTAAGAGAGTCATAGTTACTGTTGCCAACTGCTCGACCTACTTTCTTTCTTTCCACTCTTTAATTATTACTGTGGTCAGTCCTGCAGGAGCAATATGCCACTACATGTAATCCTTAACGTTGTCTGAGCTACCTTATCGAAGATATCCTCGAGTTTTCAAAAAAAAATGTCACATGGTGACGAGGCATTATCTACCTTAAGAGAGTCATAGTACTCCTGCCTGCTGCTCCCACTTTTCTAAGCCCATTCTCTCTATCATTCTTGCTATGGCCTGTCCTACGGAACCGATGTGCCACTATATGTCCACGTTAACGTCGTCACTGTTACTCCCACTACGAGTCTCTCGAGTTAGCAAATGTACCTCGCGGGATGACGAGCCATTTGACTACCTTAAGAGAGTCATAGTTACTGCAGCCAGCTGCTCCCCCTTCTTTGAATCTTTCCTCTCTTTAATTCGTACTGTGGTGTCCTGCAGAAGCGATACGCCACCACCTGTCCATGTTACCGTTGTCTGAGTTACTTCAACGACGATTTCCTCGAGTTTTCAAATAAATTTCGCCGAGTGACGAGGCATTTGGGTACCTTAAGAGAGTCATAGTTACTGCAGCCAGCTGCTCCCCCTTCTTTGAATCTTTCCTCCCTTTAAATCGTACTGTGGTCAGTCCTGCAGAGCGATACGCCACCACCTGTGCATGTTACCGTTGTCTGATTTACTTCAACGACGATTTCCTCGAGTTTTCAAATAAATTTCGCCGAGTGACGAGGCATTTGGCTACCTTAAGTGAGTCATAGTTACTGCAGCCAGCTGCTCCCCCTTCTTTGAATCTTTCCTCCCTTTAAATCGTACTGTGGTCAGTCCTGCAGAACGATACGCCACCACCTGTGCATGTTACCGTTGTCTGATTTACTTCAACGACGATTTCCTCGAGTTTTCAAATAAATCTCTCCGAGTGACGAGGCATTTGGCTACCTTAAGGGAGTCATAGTTACTGCTGCCAGCTGCTCGACCTACTTTCTTTCTTTCCACTCTTTAATTATTACTGTGGTCAGTCCTGCAGCAGCAATATGCCACTACATGTAAACCTTAACGTTGTCTGAGCTACCTTATCGAAGATATCCTCGAGTTTTCAAAAAAAATTTTACATGGTGACGAGGCATTTGGCTACCTTAAGAGATTCATAGTACTCCTGCCTGCTGCTCCCACTTTTCTAAGCCCATTCTCTCTATCATTCTTGCTATGGCCTGTCCTACGGAACCGATGTGCCACTATATGTCCACGTTAACGTCGTCACTGTTACTCCCACTACGAGTCTCTCGAGTTAGCAAATGTACCTCGCCGGATGACGAGGCATTTGGCTACCTTAAGAGCGTCATAGTTACTGCAGCCAGCTGCTCCCCCTTCTTTGAATGTTTCCTGTCTTTAATTCGTTCTGTGGGCAGTCCTGCAGAAGCGATACGCCGCCACCTGTCCATGTTACCGTTGTCTGAGTTACCTCAACAACGATTTCCTCGAGTTTTCAAATAAATTTCGCCGAGTGACGAGGCATTTGGCTACCTTAAGAGAGTCATAGTTACTGTTGCCAACTGCTCGACCTACTTTCTTTCTTTCCACTCTTTAATTATTACTGTGGTCAGTCCTGCAGGAGCAATATGCCACTACATGTAATCCTTAACGTTGTCTGAGCTACCTTATCGAAGATATCCTCGAGTTTTCAAAAAAAAATGTCACATGGTGACGAGGCATTATCTACCTTAAGAGAGTCATAGTACTCCTGCCTGCTGCTCCCACTTTTCTAAGCCCATTCTCTCTATCATTCTTGCTATGGCCTGTCCTACGGAACCGATGTGCCACTATATGTCCACGTTAACGTCGTCACTGTTACTCCCACTACGAGTCTCTCGAGTTAGCAAATGTACCTCGCGGGATGACGAGCCATTTGACTACCTTAAGAGAGTCATAGTTACTGCAGCCAGCTGCTCCCCCTTCTTTGAATCTTTCCTCTCTTTAATTCGTACTGTGGTGTCCTGCAGAAGCGATACGCCACCACCTGTCCATGTTACCGTTGTCTGAGTTACTTCAACGACGATTTCCTCGAGTTTTCAAATAAATTCCGCCGAGTGACGAGGCATTTGGGTACCTTAAGAGAGTCATAGTTACTGCAGCCAGCTGCTCCCCCTTCTTTGAATGTTTCCTGTCTTTAATTCGTTCTGTGGTCAGTCCTGCAGAAGCGATACGCCGCCACCTGTCCATGTTACCGTTGTCTGAGTTACCTCAACAACGATTTCCTCGAGTTTTCAAATAAATTTCGCCGAGTGACGAGGCATTTGGCTACCTTAAGAGAGTCATAGTCACTGTTGCCAACTGCTCGACCTACTTTCTTTCTTTCCACTCTTTAATTATTACTGTGGTCAGTCCTGCAGGAGCAATATGCCACTACATGTAATCCTTAACGTTGTCTGAGCTACCTTATCGAAGATATCCTCGAGTTTTCAAAAAAAAATGTCACATGGTGACGAGGCATTATCTACCTTAAGAGAGTCATAGTACTCCTGCCTGCTGCTCCCACTTTTCTAAGCCCATTCTCTCTATCATTCTTGCTATGGCCTGTCCTACGGAACCGATGTGCCACTATATGTCCACGTTAACGTCGTCACTGTTATTCCCACTACGAGTCTCTCGAGTTAGCAAATGTACCTCGCGGGATGACGAGCCATTTGACTACCTTAAGAGAGTCATAGTTACTGCAGCCAGCTGCTCCCCCTTCTTTGAATCTTTCCTCTCTTTAATTCGTACTGTGGTGTCCTGCAGAAGCGATACGCCACCACCTGTCCATGTTACCGTTGTCTGAGTTACTTCAACGACGATTTCCTCGAGTTTTCAAATAAATTCCGCCGAGTGACGAGGCATTTGGGTACCTTAAGAGAGTCATAGTTACTGCAGCCAGCTGCTCCCCCTTCTTTGAATCTTTCCTCCCTTTAAATCGTACTGTGGTCAGTCCTGCAGAGCGATAGGCCACCACCTGTGCATGGTACCGTTGTCTGATTTACTTCAACGACGATTTCCTCGAGTTTTCAAATAAATTTCGCCGAGTGACGAGGCATTTGGCTACCTTAAGTGAGTCATAGTTACTGCAGCCAGCTGCTCCCCCTTCTTTGAATCTTTCCTCCCTTTAAATCGTACTGTGGTCAGTCCTGCAGAACGATACGCCACCACCTGTGCATGTTACCGTTGTCTGATTTACTTCAACGACGATTTCCTCGAGTTTTCAAATAAATCTCTCCGAGTGACGAGGCATTTGGCTACCTTAAGGGAGTCATAGTTACTGCTGCCAGCTGCTCGACCTACTTTCTTTCTTTCCACTCTTTAATTATTACTGTGGTCAGTCCTGCAGCAGCAATATGCCACTACATGTAAACCTTAACGTTGTCTGAGCTACCTTATCGAAGATATCCTCGAGTTTTCAAAAAAAATTTTACATGGTGACGAGGCATTTGGCTACCTTAAGAGATTCATAGTACTCCTGCCTGCTGCTCCCACTTTTCTCTGCCCATTCTCTCTATCATTCTTGCTATGGCCTGTCCTACGGAACCGATGTGCCACTATATGTCCACGTTAACGTCGTCACTGTTACTCCCACTACGAGTCTCTCGAGTTAGCAAATGTACCTCGCCGGATGACGAGGCATTTGGCTACCTTAAGAGCGTCATAGTTACTGCAGCCAGCTGCTCCCCCTTCTTTGAATGTTTCCTGTCTTTAATTCGTTCTGTGGTCAGTCCTGCAGAAGCGATACGCCGCCACCTGTCCATGTTACCGTTGTCTGAGTTACCTCAACAACGATTTCCTCGAGTTTTCAAATAAATTTCGCCGAGTGACGAGGCATTTGGCTACCTTAAGAGAGTCATAGTCACTGTTGCCAACTGCTCGACCTACTTTCTTTCTTTCCACTCTTTAATTATTACTGTGGTCAGTCCTGCAGGAGCAATATGCCACTACATGTAATCCTTAACGTTGTCTGAGCTACCTTATCGAAGATATCCTCGAGTTTTCAAAAAAAAATGTCACATGGTGACGAGGCATTATCTACCTTAAGAGAGTCATAGTACTCCTGCCTGCTGCTCCCACTTTTCTAAGCCCATTCTCTCTATCATTCTTGCTATGGCCTGTCCTACGGAACCGATGTGCCACTATATGTCCACGTTAACGTCGTCACTGTTACTCCCACTACGAGTCTCTCGAGTTAGCAAATGTACCTCGCGGGATGACGAGCCATTTGACTACCTTAAGAGAGTCATAGTTACTGCAGCCAGCTGCTCCCCCTTCTTTGAATCTTTCCTCTCTTTAATTCGTACTGTGGTGTCCTGCAGAAGCGATACGCCACCACCTGTCCATGTTACCGTTGTCTGAGTTACTTCAACGACGATTTCCTCGAGTTTTCAAATAAATTTCGCCGAGTGACGAGGCATTTGGGTACCTTAAGAGAGTCATAGTTACTGCAGCCAGCTGCTCCCCCTTCTTTGAATCTTTCCTCCCTTTAAATCGTACTGTGGTCAGTCCTGCAGAGCGATACGCCACCACCTGTGCATGTTACCGTTGTCTGATTTACTTCAACGACGATTTCCTCGAGTTTTCAAATAAATTTCGCCGAGTGACGAGGCATTTGGCTACCTTAAGTGAGTCATAGTTACTGCAGCCAGCTGCTCCCCCTTCTTTGAATCTTTCCTCCCTTTAAATCGTACTGTGGTCAGTCCTGCAGAACGATACGCCACCACCTGTGCATGTTACCGTTGTCTGATTTACTTCAACGACGATTTCCTCGAGTTTTCAAATAAATCTCTCCGAGTGACGAGGCATTTGGCTACCTTAAGGGAGTCATAGTTACTGCTGCCAGCTGCTCGACCTACTTTCTTTCTTTCCACTCTTTAATTATTACTGTGGTCAGTCCTGCAGCAGCAATATGCCACTACATGTAAACCTTAACGTTGTCTGAGCTACCTTATCGAAGATATCCTCGAGTTTTCAAAAAAAATTTTACATGGTGACGAGGCATTTGGCTACCTTAAGAGATTCATAGTACTCCTGCCTGCTGCTCCCACTTTTCTAAGCCCATTCTCTCTATCATTCTTGCTATGGCCTGTCCTACGGAACCGATGTGCCACTATATGTCCACGTTAACGTCGTCACTGTTACTCCCACTACGAGTCTCTCGAGTTAGCAAATGTACCTCGCCGGATGACGAGGCATTTGGCTACCTTAAGAGCGTCATAGTTACTGCAGCCAGCTGCTCCCCCTTCTTTGAATGTTTCCTGTCTTTAATTCGTTCTGTGGGCAGTCCTGCAGAAGCGATACGCCGCCACCTGTCCATGTTACCGTTGTCTGAGTTACCTCAACAACGATTTCCTCGAGTTTTCAAATAAATTTCGCCGAGTGACGAGGCATTTGGCTACCTTAAGAGAGTCATAGTTACTGTTGCCAACTGCTCGACCTACTTTCTTTCTTTCCACTCTTTAATTATTACTGTGGTCAGTCCTGCAGGAGCAATATGCCACTACATGTAATCCTTAACGTTGTCTGAGCTACCTTATCGAAGATATCCTCGAGTTTTCAAAAAAAAATGTCACATGGTGACGAGGCATTATCTACCTTAAGAGAGTCATAGTACTCCTGCCTGCTGCTCCCACTTTTCTAAGCCCATTCTCTCTATCATTCTTGCTATGGCCTGTCCTACGGAACCGATGTGCCACTATATGTCCACGTTAACGTCGTCACTGTTACTCCCACTACGAGTCTCTCGAGTTAGCAAATGTACCTCGCGGGATGACGAGCCATTTGACTACCTTAAGAGAGTCATAGTTACTGCAGCCAGCTGCTCCCCCTTCTTTGAATCTTTCCTCTCTTTAATTCGTACTGTGGTCCTGCAGAAGCGATACGCCACCACCTGTCCATGTTACCGTTGTCTGAGTTACTTCAACGACGATTTCCTCGAGTTTTCAAATAAATTTCGCCGAGTGACGAGGCATTTGGGTACCTTAAGAGAGTCATAGTTACTGCAGCCAGCTGCTCCCCCTTCTTTGAATCTTTCCTCCCTTTAAATCGTACTGTGGTCAGTCCTGCAGAGCGATACGCCACCACCTGTGCATGTTACCGTTGTCTGATTTACTTCAACGACGATTTCCTCGAGTTTTCAAATAAATTTCGCCGAGTGACGAGGCATTTGGCTACCTTAAGTGAGTCATAGTTACTGCAGCCAGCTGCTCCCCCTTCTTTGAATCTTTCCTCCCTTTAAATCGTACTGTGGTCAGTCCTGCAGAACGATACGCCACCACCTGTGCATGTTACCGTTGTCTGATTTACTTCAACGACGATTTCCTCGAGTTTTCAAATAAATCTCTCCGAGTGACGAGGCATTTGGCTACCTTAAGGGAGTCATAGTTACTGCTGCCAGCTGCTCGACCTACTTTCTTTCTTTCCACTCTTTAATTATTACTGTGGTCAGTCCTGCAGCAGCAATATGCCACTACATGTAAACCTTAACGTTGTCTGAGCTACCTTATCGAAGATATCCTCGAGTTTTCAAAAAAAATTTTACATGGTGACGAGGCATTTGGCTACCTTAAGAGATTCATAGTACTCCTGCCTGCTGCTCCCACTTTTCTAAGCCCATTCTCTCTATCATTCTTGCTATGGCCTGTCCTACGGAACCGATGTGCCACTATATGTCCACGTTAACGTCGTCACTGTTACTCCCACTACGAGTCTCTCGAGTTAGCAAATGTACCTCGCCGGATGACGAGGCATTTGGCTACCTTAAGAGCGTCATAGTTACTGCAGCCAGCTGCTCCCCCTTCTTTGAATGTTTCCTGTCTTTAATTCGTTCTGTGGGCAGTCCTGCAGAAGCGATACGCCGCCACCTGTCCATGTTACCGTTGTCTGAGTTACCTCAACAACGATTTCCTCGAGTTTTCAAATAAATTTCGCCGAGTGACGAGGCATTTGGCTACCTTAAGAGAGTCATAGTTACTGTTGCCAACTGCTCGACCTACTTTCTTTCTTTCCACTCTTTAATTATTACTGTGGTCAGTCCTGCAGGAGCAATATGCCACTACATGTAATCCTTAACGTTGTCTGAGCTACCTTATCGAAGATATCCTCGAGTTTTCAAAAAAAAATGTCACATGGTGACGAGGCATTATCTACCTTAAGAGAGTCATAGTACTCCTGCCTGCTGCTCCCACTTTTCTAAGCCCATTCTCTCTATCATTCTTGCTATGGCCTGTCCTACGGAACCGATGTGCCACTATATGTCCACGTTAACGTCGTCACTGTTACTCCCACTACGAGTCTCTCGAGTTAGCAAATGTACCTCGCGGGATGACGAGCCATTTGACTACCTTAAGAGAGTCATAGTTACTGCAGCCAGCTGCTCCCCCTTCTTTGAATCTTTCCTCTCTTTAATTCGTACTGTGGTCCTGCAGAAGCGATACGCCACCACCTGTCCATGTTACCGTTGTCTGAGTTACTTCAACGACGATTTCCTCGAGTTTTCAAATAAATTTCGCCGAGTGACGAGGCATTTGGGTACCTTAAGAGAGTCATAGTTACTGCAGCCAGCTGCTCCCCCTTCTTTGAATCTTTCCTCCCTTTAAATCGTACTGTGGTCAGTCCTGCAGAGCGATACGCCACCACCTGTGCATGGTACCGTTGTCTGATTTACTTCAACGACGATTTCCTCGAGTTTTCAAATAAATTTCGCCGAGTGACGAGGCATTTGGCTACCTTAAGTGAGTCATAGTTACTGCAGCCAGCTGCTCCCCCTTCTTTGAATCTTTCCTCCCTTTAAATCGTACTGTGGTCAGTCCTGCAGAACGATACGCCACCACCTGTGCATGTTACCGTTGTCTGATTTACTTCAACGACGATTTCCTCGAGTTTTCAAATAAATCTCTCCGAGTGACGAGGCATTTGGCTACCTTAAGGGAGTCATAGTTACTGCTGCCAGCTGCTCGACCTACTTTCTTTCTTTCCACTCTTTAATTATTACTGTGGTCAGTCCTGCAGCAGCAATATGCCACTACATGTAAACCTTAACGTTGTCTGAGCTACCTTATCGAAGATATCCTCGAGTTTTCAAAAAAAATTTTACATGGTGACGAGGCATTTGGCTACCTTAAGAGATTCATAGTACTCCTGCCTGCTGCTCCCACTTTTGTAAGCCCATTCTCTCTATCATTCTTGCTATGGCCTGTCCTACGGAACCGATGTGCCACTATATGTCCACGTTAACGTCGTCACTGTTACTCCCACTACGAGTCTCTCGAGTTAGCAAATGTACCTCGCCGGATGACGAGGCATTTGGCTACCTTAAGAGCGTCATAGTTACTGCAGCCAGCTGCTCCCCCTTCTTCGAATGTTTCCTGTCTTTAATTCGTTCTGTGGGCAGTCCTGCAGAAGCGATACGCCGCCACCTGTCCATGTTACCGTTGTCTGAGTTACCTCAACAACGATTTCCTCGAGTTTTCAAATAAATTTCGCCGAGTGACGAGGCATTTGGCTACCTTAAGAGAGTCATAGTTACTGTTGCCAACTGCTCGACCTACTTTCTTTCTTTCCACTCTTTAATTATTACTGTGGTCAGTCCTGCAGGAGCAATATGCCACTACATGTAATCCTTAACGTTGTCTCAGCTACCTTATCGAAGATATCCTCGAGTTTTCAAAAAAAAATGTCACATGGTGACGAGGCATTATCTACCTTAAGAGAGTCATAGTACTCCTGCCTGCTGCTCCCACTTTTCTAAGCCCATTCTCTCTATCATTCTTGCTATGGCCTGTCCTACGGAACCGATGTGCCACTATATGTCCACGTTAACGTCGTCACTGTTACTCCCACTACGAGTCTCTCGAGTTAGCAAATGTACCTCGCGGGATGACGAGCCATTTGACTACCTTAAGAGAGTCATAGTTACTGCAGCCAGCTGCTCCCCCTTCTTTGAATCTTTCCTCTCTTTAATTCGTACTGTGGTGTCCTGCAGAAGCGATACGCCACCACCTGTCCATGTTACCGTTGTCTGAGTTACTTCAACGACGATTTCCTCGAGTTTTCAAATAAATTTCGCCGAGTGACGAGGCATTTGGGTACCTTAAGAGAGTCATAGTTACTGCAGCCAGCTGCTCCCCCTTCTTTGAATCTTTCCTCCCTTTAAATCGTACTGTGGTCAGTCCTGCAGAGCGATAGGCCACCACCTGTGCATGGTACCGTTGTCTGATTTACTTCAACGACGATTTCCTCGAGTTTTCAAATAAATTTCGCCGAGTGACGAGGCATTTGGCTACCTTAAGTGAGTCATAGTTACTGCAGCCAGCTGCTCCCCCTTCTTTGAATCTTTCCTCCCTTTAAATCGTACTGTGGTCAGTCCTGCAGAACGATACGCCACCACCTGTGCATGTTACCGTTGTCTGATTTACTTCAACGACGATTTCCTCGAGTTTTCAAATAAATCTCTCCGAGTGACGAGGCATTTGGCTACCTTAAGGGAGTCATAGTTACTGCTGCCAGCTGCTCGACCTACTTTCTTTCTTTCCACTCTTTAATTATTACTGTGGTCAGTCCTGCAGCAGCAATATGCCACTACATGTAAACCTTAACGTTGTCTGAGCTACCTTATCGAAGATATCCTCGAGTTTTCAAAAAAAATTTTACATGGTGACGAGGCATTTGGCTACCTTAAGAGATTCATAGTACTCCTGCCTGCTGCTCCCACTTTTCTAAGCCCATTCTCTCTATCATTCTTGCTATGGCCTGTCCTACGGAACCGATGTGCCACTATATGTCCACGTTAACGTCGTCACTGTTACTCCCACTACGAGTCTCTCGAGTTAGCAAATGTACCTCGCCGGATGACGAGGCATTTGGCTACCTTAAGAGCGTCATAGTTACTGCAGCCAGCTGCTCCCCCTTCTTTGAATGTTTCCTGTCTTTAATTCGTTCTGTGGGCAGTCCTGCAGAAGCGATACGCCGCCACCTGTCCATGTTACCGTTGTCTGAGTTACCTCAACAACGATTTCCTCGAGTTTTCAAATAAATTTCGCCGAGTGACGAGGCATTTGGCTACCTTAAGAGAGTCATAGTTACTGTTGCCAACTGCTCGACCTACTTTCTTTCTTTCCACTCTTTAATTATTACTGTGGTCAGTCCTGCAGGAGCAATATGCCACTACATGTAATCCTTAACGTTGTCTGAGCTACCTTATCGAAGATATCCTCGAGTTTTCAAAAAAAAATGTCACATGGTGACGAGGCATTATCTACCTTAAGAGAGTCATAGTACTCCTGCCTGCTGCTCCCACTTTTCTAAGCCCATTCTCTCTATCATTCTTGCTATGGCCTGTCCTACGGAACCGATGTGCCACTATATGTCCACGTTAACGTCGTCACTGTTACTCCCACTACGAGTCTCTCGAGTTAGCAAATGTACCTCGCGGGATGACGAGCCATTTGACTACCTTAAGAGAGTCATAGTTACTGCAGCCAGCTGCTCCCCCTTCTTTGAATCTTTCCTCTCTTTAATTCGTACTGTGGTGTCCTGCAGAAGCGATACGCCACCACCTGTCCATGTTACCGTTGTCTGAGTTACTTCAACGACGATTTCCTCGAGTTTTCAAATAAATTTCGCCGAGTGACGAGGCATTTGGGTACCTTAAGAGAGTCATAGTTACTGCAGCCAGCTGCTCCCCCTTCTTTGAATCTTTCCTCCCTTTAAATCGTACTGTGGTCAGTCCTGCAGAGCGATAGGCCACCACCTGTGCATGGTACCGTTGTCTGATTTACTTCAACGACGATTTCCTCGAGTTTTCAAATAAATTTCGCCGAGTGACGAGGCATTTGGCTACCTTAAGTGAGTCATAGTTACTGCAGCCAGCTGCTCCCCCTTCTTTGAATCTTTCCTCCCTTTAAATCGTACTGTGGTCAGTCCTGCAGAACGATACGCCACCACCTGTGCATGTTACCGTTGTCTGATTTACTTCAACGACGATTTCCTCGAGTTTTCAAATAAATCTCTCCGAGTGACGAGGCATTTGGCTACCTTAAGGGAGTCATAGTTACTGCTGCCAGCTGCTCGACCTACTTTCTTTCTTTCCACTCTTTAATTATTACTGTGGTCAGTCCTGCAGCAGCAATATGCCACTACATGTAAACCTTAACGTTGTCTGAGCTACCTTATCGAAGATATCCTCGAGTTTTCAAAAAAAATTTTACATGGTGACGAGGCATTTGGCTACCTTAAGAGATTCATAGTACTCCTGCCTGCTGCTCCCACTTTTCTAAGCCCATTCTCTCTATCATTCTTGCTATGGCCTGCCCTACGGAACCGATGTGCCACTATATGTCCACGTTAACGTCGTCTCTGTTACTCCCACTACGAGTCTCTCGAGTTAGCAAATGTACCTCGCCGGATGACGAGGCATTTGGCTACCTTATAAGCGTCATAGTTACTGCAGCCAGCTGCTACCCCTTCTTTGAATCTTTCCTGTCTTTAATTCGTACTGTGGTCAGTCCTGCAGAAGCGATACGCCACCACCTGTCCATGTTACCGTTGTCTGAGTTACTTCAACAACGATTTCCTCGAGTTTTCAAATAAATTTCGCCGAGTGACGAGGCATTTGGCTACCTTAAGAGAGTCATAGTTACAGCAGCCAGCTGCTCCCCCTTCTTTGAATCTTTCCTCCCTTTAAATCGTACTGTGGTCAGTCCTGCAGAACGATACGCCACCACCTGTGCATGTTACCGTTGTCTGATTTAATTCAACGACGATTTCCTCGAGTTTTCAAATAAATCTCTCCGAGTGACGAGGCATTTGGCTACCTTAAGGGAGTCATAGTTACTGCTGCCAGCTGCTCGACCTACTTTCTTTCTTTCCACTCTTTAATTATTACTGTGGTCAGTCCTGCAGCAGGAATATGCCACTACATGTAAACCTTAACGTTGTCTGAGCTACCTTATCGAAGATATCCTCGAGTTTTCAAAAAAAATTTTACATGGTGACGAGGCATTTGGCTACCTTAAGAGATTCATAGTACTCCTGCCTGCTGCTCCCACTTTTGTAAGCCCATTCTCTCTATCATTCTTGCTATGGCCTGTCCTACGGAACCGATGTGCCACTATATGTCCACGTTAACGTCGTCACTGTTACTCCCACTAAGAGTCTCTCGAGTTAGCAAATGTACCTCGCCGGATGACGAGGCATTTGGCTACCTTAAGAGCGTCATAGTTACTGCAGCCAGCTGCTCCCCCTTCTTTGAATGTTTCCTGTCTTTAATTCGTTCTGTGGGCAGTCCTGCAGAAGCGATACGCCGCCACCTGTCCATGTTACCGTTGTCTGAGTTACCTCAACAACGATTTCCTCGAGTTTTCAAATAAATTTCGCCGAGTGACGAGGCATTTGGCTACCTTAAGAGAGTCATAGTTACTGTTGCCAACTGCTCGACCTACTTTCTTTCTTTCCACTCTTTAATTATTACTGTGGTCAGTCCTGCAGGAGCAATATGCCACTACATGTAATCCTTAACGTTGTCTGAGCTACCTTATCGAAGATATCCTCGAGTTTTCAAAAAAAAAATGTCACATGGTGACGAGGCATTATCTACCTTAAGAGAGTCATAGTACTCCTGCCTGCTGCTCCCACTTTTCTAAGCCCATTCTCTCTATCATTCTTGCTATGGCCTGTCCTACGCAACCGATGTGCCACTATATGTCCACGTTAACGTCGTCACTGTTACTCCCACTACGAGTCTCTCGAGTTAGCAAATGTACCTCGCGGGATGACGAGCCATTTGACTACCTTAAGAGAGTCATAGTTACTGCAGCCAGCTGCTCCCCCTTCTTTGAATCTTTCCTCTCTTTAATTCGTACTGTGGTGTCCTGCAGAAGCGATACGCCACCACCTGTCCATGTTACCGTTGTCTGAGTTACTTCAACGACGATTTCCTCGAGTTTTCAAATAAATTTCGCCGAGTGACGAGGCATTTGGCTACCTTAAGAGAGTCATAGTTACTGCAGCCAGCTGCTCCCCCTTCTTTGAATCTTTCCTCCCTTTAAATCGTACTGTGGTCAGTCCTGCAGAACGATACGCCACCACCTGTGCATGTTACCGTTGTCTGATTTACTTCAACGACGATTTCCTCGAGTTTTCAAATAAATCTCTCCGAGTGACGAGGCATTTGGCTACCTTAAGGGAGTCATAGTTACTGCTGCCAGCTGCTCGACCTACTTTCTTTCTGTCCACTCTTTAATTATTACTGTGGTCAGTCCTGCAGCAGCAATATGCCACTACATGTAAACCTTAACGTTGTCTGAGCTACCTTATCGAAGATATCCTCGAGTTTTCAAAAAAAATTTTACATGGTGACGAGGCATTTGGCTACCTTAAGAGATTCATAGTACTCCTGCCTGCTGCTCCCACTTTTGTAAGCCCATTCTCTCTATCATTCTTGCTATGGCCTGTCCTACGGAACCGATGTGCCACTATATGTCCACGTTAACGTCGTCACTGTTACTCCCACTACGAGTCTCTCGAGTTAGCAAATGTACCTCGCCGGATGACGAGGCATTTGGCTACCTTAAGAGCGTCATAGTTACTGCAGCCAGCTGCTCCCCCTTCTTTGAATGTTTCCTGTCTTTAATTCGTTCTGTGGGCAGTCCTGCAGAAGCGATACGCCGCCACCTGTCCATGTTACCGTTGTCTGAGTTACCTCAACAACGATTTCCTCGAGTTTTCAAATAAATTTCGCCGAGTGACGAGGCATTTGGCTACCTTAAGAGAGTCATAGTTACTGTTGTCAACTGCTCGACCTACTTTCTTTCTTTCCACTCTTTAATTATTACTGTGGTCAGTCCTGCAGGAGCAATATGCCACTACATGTAATCCTTAACGTTGTCTGAGCTACCTTATCGAAGATATCCTCGAGTTTTCAAAAAAAAAATGTCACATGGTGACGAGGCATTATCTACCTTAAGAGAGTCATAGTACTCCTGCCTGCTGCTCCCACTTTTCTAAGCCCATTCTCTCTATCATTCTTGCTATGGCCTGTCCTACGGAACCGATGTGCCACTATATGTCCACGTTAACGTCGTCACTGTTACTCCCACTACGAGTCTCTCGAGTTAGCAAATGTACCTCGCCGGATGACGAGGCATTTGGCTACCTTATAAGCGTCATAGTTACTGCAGCCAGCTGCTACCCCTTCTTTGAATCTTTCCTGTCTTTAATTCGTACTGTGGTCAGTCCTGCAGAAGCGATACGCCACCACCTGTCCATGTTACCGTTGTCTGAGTTACTTCAACGACGATTTCCTCGAGTTTTCAAATAAATTTCGCCGAGTGACGAGGCATTTGGGTACCTTAAGAGAGTCATAGTTACTGCAGCCAGCTGCTCCCCCTTCTTTGAATCTTTCCTCCCTTTAAATCGTACTGTGGTCAGTCCTGCAGAGCGATACGCCACCACCTGTGCATGTTACCGTTGTCTGATTTACTTCAACGACGATTTCCTCGAGTTTTCAAATAAATTTCGCCGAGTGACGAGGCATTTGGCTACCTTAAGTGAGTCATAGTTACTGCAGCCAGCTGCTCCCCCTTCTTTGAATCTTGTCTCCCTTTAAATCGTACTGTGGTCAGTCCTGCAGAACGATACGGCACCACCTGTGCATGTTACCGTTGTCTGATTTACTTCAACGACGATTTCCTCGAGTTTTCAAATAAATCTCTCCGAGTGACGAGGCATTTGGCTACCTTAAGGGAGTCATAGTTACTGCTGCCAGCTGCTCGACCTACTTTCTTTCTTTCCACTCTTTAATTATTACTGTGGTCAGTCCTGCAGCAGCAATATGCCACTACATGTAAACCTTAACGTTGTCTGAGCTACCTTATCGAAGATATCCTCGAGTTTTCAAAAAAAATTTTACATGGTGACGAGGCATTTGGCTACCTTAAGAGATTCATAGTACTCCTGCCTGCTGCTCCCACTTTTGTAAGCCCATTCTCTCTATCATTCTTGCTATGGCCTGTCCTACGGAACCGATGTGCCACTATATGTCCACGTTAACGTCGTCACTGTTACTCCCACTAAGAGTCTCTCGAGTTAGCAAATGTACCTCGCCGGATGACGAGGCATTTGGCTACCTTAAGAGCGTCATAGTTACTGCAGCCAGCTGCTCCCCCTTCTTTGAATGTTTCCTGTCTTTAATTCGTTCTGTGGGCAGTCCTGCAGAAGCGATACGCCGCCACCTGTCCATGTTACCGTTGTCTGAGTTACCTCAACAACGATTTCCTCGAGTTTTTAAATAAATTTCGCCGAGTGACGAGGCATTTGGCTACCTTAAGAGAGTCATAGTTACTGTTGCCAACTGCTCGACCTACTTTCTTTCTTTCCACTCTTTAATTATTACTGTGGTCAGTCCTGCAGGAGCAATATGCCACTACATGTAATCCTTAACGTTGTCTGAGCTACCTTATCGAAGATATCCTCGAGTTTTCAAAAAAAAAATGTCACATGGTGACGAGGCATTATCTACCTTAAGAGAGTCATAGTACTCCTGCCTGCTGCTCCCACTTTTCTAAGCCCATTCTCTCTATCATTCTTGCTATGGCCTGTCCTACGGAACCGATGTGCCACTATATGTCCACGTTAACGTCGTCACTGTTACTCCCACTACGAGTCTCTCGAGTTAGCAAATGTACCTCGCGGGATGACGAGCCATTTGACTACCTTAAGAGAGTCATAGTTACTGCAGCCAGCTGCTCCCCCTTCTTTGAATCTTTCCTCTCTTTAATTCGTACTGTGGTGTCCTGCAGAAGCGATACGCCACCACCTGTCCATGTTACCGTTGTCTGAGTTACTTCAACGACGATTTCCTCGAGTTTTCAAATAAATTTCGCCGAGTGACGAGGCATTTGGCTACCTTAAGAGAGTCATAGTTACTGCAGCCAGCTGCTCCCCCTTCTTTGAATCTTTCCTCCCTTTAAATCGTACTGTGGTCAGTCCTGCAGAACGATACGCCACCACCTGTGCATGTTACCGTTGTCTGATTTACTTCAACGACGATTTCCTCGAGTTTTCAAATAAATCTCTCCGAGTGACGAGGCATTTGGCTACCTTAAGGGAGTCATAGTTACTGCTGCCAGCTGCTCGACCTACTTTCTTTCTTTCCACTCTTTAATTATTACTGTGGTCAGTCCTGCAGCAGCAATATGCCACTACATGTAAACCTTAACGTTGTCTGAGCTACCTTATCGAAGATATCCTCGAGTTTTCAAAAAAAATTTTACATGGTGACGAGGCATTTGGCTACCTTAAGAGATTCATAGTACTCCTGCCTGCTGCTCCCACTTTTCTAAGCCCATTCTCTCTATCATTCTTGCTATGGCCTGTCCTACGGAACCGATGTGCCACTATATGTCCACGTTAACGTCGTCACTGTTACTCCCACTACGAGTCTCTCGAGTTAGCAAATGTACCTCGCCGGATGACGAGGCATTTGGCTACCTTAAGAGCGTCATAGTTACTGCAGCCAGCTGCTCCCCCTTCTTTGAATGTTTCCTGTCTTTAATTCGTTCTGTGGGCAGTCCTGCAGAAGCGATACGCCGCCACCTGTCCATGTTACCGTTGTCTGAGTTACCTCAACAACGATTTCCTCGAGTTTTCAAATAAATTTCGCCGAGTGACGAGGCATTTGGCTACCTTAAGAGAGTCATAGTTACTGTTGTCAACTGCTCGACCTACTTTCTTTCTTTCCACTCTTTAATTATTACTGTGGTCAGTCCTGCAGGAGCAATATGCCACTACATGTAATCCTTAACGTTGTCTGAGCTACCTTATCGAAGATATCCTCGAGTTTTCAAAAAAAAAATGTCACATGGTGACGAGGCATTATCTACCTTAAGAGAGTCATAGTACTCCTGCCTGCTGCTCCCACTTTTCTAAGCCCATTCTCTCTATCATTCTTGCTATGGCCTGTCCTACGGAACCGATGTGCCACTATATGTCCACGTTAACGTCGTCACTGTTACTCCCACTACGAGTCTCTCGAGTTAGCAAATGTACCTCGCCGGATGACGAGGCATTTGGCTACCTTATAAGCGTCATAGTTACTGCAGCCAGCTGCTACCCCTTCTTTGAATCTTTCCTGTCTTTAATTCGTACTGTGGTCAGTCCTGCAGAAGCGATACGCCAACACCTGTCCATGTTACCGTTGTCTGAGTTACTTCAACGACGATTTCCTCGAGTTTTCAAATAAATTTCGCCGAGTGACGAGGCATTTGGGTACCTTAAGAGAGTCATAGTTACTGCAGCCAGCTGCTCCCCCTTCTTTGAATCTTTCCTCCCTTTAAATCGTACTGTGGTCAGTCCTGCAGAGCGATACGCCACCACCTGTGCATGTTACCGTTGTCTGATTTACTTCAACGACGATTTCCTCGAGTTTTCAAATAAATTTCGCCGAGTGACGAGGCATTTGGCTACCTTAAGTGAGTCATAGTTACTGCAGCCAGCTGCTCCCCCTTCTTTGAATCTTTCCTCCCTTTAAATCGTACTGTGGTCAGTCCTGCAGAACGATACGCCACCACCTGTGCATGTTACCGTTGTCTGATTTACTTCAACGACGATTTCCTCGAGTTTTCAAATAAATCTCTCCGAGTGACGAGGCATTTGGCTACCTTAAGGGAGTCATAGTTACTGCTGCCAGCTGCTCGACCTACTTTCATTCTTTCCACTCTTTAATTATTACTGTGGTCAGTCCTACAGCAGCAATATGCCACTACATGTAAACCTTAACGTTGTCTGAGCTACCTTATCGAAGATATCCTCGAGTTTTCAAAAAAAATTTTACATGGTGACGAGGCATTTGGCTACCTTAAGAGATTCATAGTACTCCTGCCTGCTGCTCCCACTTTTCTAAGCCCATTCTCTCTATCATTCTTGCTATGGCCTGCCCTACGGAACCGATGTGCCACTATATGTCCACGTTAACGTCGTCTCTGTTACTCCCACTACGAGTCTCTCGAGTTAGCAAATGTACCTCGCCGGATGACTAGGCATTTGGCTACCTTATAAGCGTCATAGTTACTGCAGCCAGCTGCTACCCCTTCTTTGAATCTTTCCTGTCTTTAATTCGTACTGTGGTCAGTCCTGCAGAAGCGATACGCCACCACCTGTCCATGTTACCGTTGTCTGAGTTACTTCAACAACGATTTCCTCGAGTTTTCAAATAAATTTCGCCGAGTGACGAGGCATTTGGCTACCTTAGGAGAGTCATAGTTACTGCAGCCAGCTGCTCCCCCTTCTTTGAATCTTTCCTCCCTTTAAATCGTACTGTGGTCAGTCCTGCAGAGCGATACGCCACCACCTGTGCATGTTACCGTTGTCTGATTTACTTCAACGACGATTTCCTCGAGTTTTCAAATAAATTTCGCCGAGTGACGAGGCATTTGGCTACCTTAAGTGAGTCATAGTTACTGCAGCCAGCTGCTCCCCCTTCTTTGAATCTTTCCTCCCTTTAAATCGTACTGTGGTCAGTCCTGCAGAACGATACGCCACCACCTGTGCATGTTACCGTTGTCTGATTTACTTCAACGACGATTTCCTCGAGTTTTCAAATAAATCTCTCCGAGTGACGAGGCATTTGGCTACCTTAAGGGAGTCATAGTTACTGCTGCCAGCTGCTCGACCTACTTTCATTCTTTCCACTCTTTAATTATTACTGTGGTCAGTCCTGCAGCAGCAATATGCCACTACATGTAAACCTTAACGTTGTCTGAGCTACCTTATCGAAGATATCCTCGAGTTTTCAAAAAAAATTTTACATGGTGACGAGGCATTTGGCTACCTTAAGAGATTCATAGTACTCCTGCCTGCTGCTCCCACTTTTCTAAGCCCATTCTCTCTATCATTCTTGCTATGGCCTGCCCTACGGAACCGATGTGCCACTATATGTCCACGTTAACGTCGTCTCTGTTACTCCCACTACGAGTCTCTCGAGTTAGCAAATGTACCTCGCCGGATGACGAGGCATTTGGCTACCTTATAAGCGTCATAGTTACTGCAGCCAGCTGCTACCCCTTCTTTGAATCTTTCCTGTCTTTAATTCGTACTGTGGTCAGTCCTGCAGAAGCGATACGCCACCACCTGTCCATGTTACCGTTGTCTGAGTTACTTCAACAACGATTTCCTCGAGTTTTCAAATAAATTTCGCCGAGTGACGAGGCATTTGGCTACCTTAAGAGAGTCATAGTTACTGTTGCCAACTGCTCGACCTACTTTCTTTCTTTCCACTCTTTAATTATTACTGTGGTCAGTCCTGCAGGAGCAATATGCCACTACATGTAATCCTTAACGTTGTCTGAGCTACCTTATCGAAGATATCCTCGAGTTTTCAAAAAAAAATGTCACATGGTGACGAGGCATTATCTACCTTAAGAGAGTCATAGTACTCCTGCCTGCTGCTCCCACTTTTCTAAGCCCATTCTCTCTATCATTCTTGCTATGGCCTGTCCTACGGAACCGATGTGCCACTATATGTCCACGTTAACGTCGTCACTGTTACTCCCACTACGAGTCTCTCGAGTTAGCAAATGTACCTCGCGGGATGACGAGCCATTTGACTACCTTAAGAGAGTCATAGTTACTGCAGCCAGCTGCTCCCCCTTCTTTGAATGTTTCCTGTCTTTAACTCGTTCTGTGGGCAGTCCTGCAGAAGCGATACGCCGCCACCTGTCCATGTTACCGTTTTCTGAGTTACCTCAACAACGATTTCCTCGAGTTTTCAAATAAATTTCGCCGAGTGACGAGGCATTTGGCTACCTTAAGAGAGTCATAGTTACTGTTGCCAACTGCTCGACCTACTTTCTTTCTTTCCACTCTTTAATTATTACTGTGGTCAGTCCTGCAGGAGCAATATGCCACTACATGTAATCCTTAACGTTGTCTGAGCTACCTTATCGAAGATATCCTCGAGTTTTCAAAAAAAATTTTACATGGTGACGAGGCATTTGGCTACCTTAAGAGAGTCATAGTACTCCTGCCTGCTGCTCCCACTTTTCTAAGCCCATTCTCTCTATCATTCTTGCTATGGCCTGTCCTACGGAACCGATGTGCCACTATATGTCCACGTTAACGTCGTCACTGTTACTCCCACTACGAGTCTCTCGAGTTAGCAAATGTACCTCGCGGGATGACGAGCCATTTGACTACCTTAAGAGAGTCATAGTTACTGCAGCCAGCTGCTCCCCCTTCTTTGAATCTTTCCTCTCTTTAATTCGTACTGTGGTGTCCTGCAGAAGCGATACGCCACCACCTGTCCATGTTACCGTTGTCTGAGTTACTTCAACGACGATTTCCTCGAGTTTTCAAATAAATTTCGCCGAGTGACGAGGCATTTGGCTACCTTAAGAGAGTCATAGTTACTGCAGCCAGCTGCTCCCCCTTCTTTGAATCTTTCCTCCCTTTAAATCGTACTGTGGTCAGTCCTGCAGAACGATACGCCACCACCTGTGCATGTTACCGTTGTCTGATTTACTTCAACGACGATTTCCTCGAGTTTTCAAATAAATCTCTCCGAGTGACGAGGCATTTGGCTACCTTAAGGGAGTCATAGTTACTGCTGCCAGCTGCTCGACCTACTTTCTTTCTTTCCACTCTTTAATTATTACTGTGGTCAGTCCTGCAGCAGCAATATGCCACTACATGTAAACCTTAACGTTGTCTGAGCTACCTTATCGAAGATATCCTCGAGTTTTCAAAAAAAATTTTACATGGTGACGAGGCATTTGGCTACCTTAAGAGATTCATAGTACTCCTGCCTGCTGCTCCCACTTTTCTAAGCCCATTCTCTCTATCATTCTTGCTATGGCCTGTCCTACGGAACCGATGTGCCACTATATGTCCACGTTAACGTCGTCACTGTTACTCCCACTACGAGTCTCTCGAGTTAGCAAATGTACCTCGCCGGATGACGAGGCATTTGGCTACCTTAAGAGCGTCATAGTTACTGCAGCCAGCTGCTCCCCCTTCTTTGAATGTTTCCTGTCTTTAATTCATTCTGTGGGCAGTCCTGCAGAAGCGATACGCCGCCACCTGTCCATGTTACCGTTGTCTGAGTTACCTCAACAACGATTTCCTCGAGTTTTCAAATAAATTTCGCCGAGTGACGAGGCATTTGGCTACCATAAGAGAGTCATAGTTACTGTTGCCAACTGCTCGACCTACTTTCTTTCTTTCCACTCTTTAATTATTACTGTGGTCAGTCCTGCAGGAGCAATATGCCACTACATGTAATCCTTAACGTTGTCTGAGCTACCTTATCGAAGATATCCTCGAGTTTTCAAAAAAAAATGTCACATGGTGACGAGGCATTATCTACCTTAAGAGAGTCATAGTACTCCTGCCTGCTGCTCCCACTTTTCTAAGCCCATTCTCTCTATCATTCTTGCTATGGCCTGTCCTACGGAACCGATGTGCCACTATATGTCCACGTTAACGTCGTCACTGTTACTCCCACTACGAGTCTCTCGAGTTAGCAAATGTACCTCGCGGGATGACGAGCCATTTGACTACCTTAAGAGAGTCATAGTTACTACAGCCAGCTGCTCCCCCTTCTTTGAATCTTTCCTCTCTTTAATTCGTACTGTGGTGTCCTGCAGAAGCGATACGCCACCACCTGTCCATGTTACCGTTGTCTGAGTTACTTCAACGACGATTTCCTCGAGTTTTCAAATAAATTTCGCCGAGTGACGAGGCATTTGGGTACCTTAAGAGAGTCATAGTTACTGCAGCCAGTTGCTCCCCCTTCTTTGAATCTTTCCTCCCTTTAAATCGTACTGTGGTCAGTCCTGCAGAGCGATACGCCACCACCTGTGCATGTTACCGTTGTCTGATTTACTTCAACGACGATTTCCTCGAGTTTTCAAATAAATTTCGCCGAGTGACGAGGCATTTGGCTACCTTAAGTGAGTCATAGTTACTGCAGCCAGCTGCTCCCCCTTCTTTGAATCTTTCCTCCCTTTAAATCGTACTGTGGTCAGTCCTGCAGAACGATACGCCACCACCTGTGCATGTTACCTTTGTCTGATTTACTTCAACGACGATTTCCTCGAGTTTTCAAATAAATCTCTCCGAGTGACGAGGCATTTGGCTACCTTAAGGGAGTCATAGTTACTGCTGCCAGCTGCTCGACCTACTTTCTTTCTTTCCACTCTTTAATTATTACTGTGGTCAGTCCTGCAGCAGCAATATGCCACTACATGTAAACCTTAACGTTGTCTGAGCTACCTTATCGAAGATATCCTCGAGTTTTCAAAAAAAATTTTACATGGTGACGAGGCATTTGGCTACCTTAAGAGATTCATAGTACTCCTGCCTGCTGCTCCCACTTTTCTAAGCCCATTCTCTCTATCATTCTTGCTATGGCCTGTCCTACGGAACCGATGTGCCACTATATGTCCACGTTAACGTCGTCACTGTTACTCCCACTACGAGTCTCTCGAGTTAGCAAATGTACCTCGCCGGATGACGAGGCATTTGGCTACCTTAAGAGCGTCATAGTTACTGCAGCCAGCTGCTCCCCCTTCTTTGAATGTTTCCTGTCTTTAATTCGTTCTGTGGGCAGTCCTGCAGAAGCGATACGCCGCCACCTGTCCATGTTACCGTTGTCTGAGTTACCTCAACAACGATTTCCTCGAGTTTTCAAATAAATTTCGCCGAGTGACGAGGCATTTGGCTACCTTAAGAGAGTCATAGTTACTGTTGCCAACTGCTCGACCTACTTTCTTTCTTTCCACTCTTTAATTATTACTGTGGTCAGTCCTGCAGGAGCAATATGCCACTACATGTAATCCTTAACGTTGTCTGAGCTACCTTATCGAAGATATCCTCGAGTTTTCAAAAAAAAATGTCACATGGTGACGAGGAATTATCTACCTTAAGAGAGTCATAGTACTCCTGCCTGCTGCTCCCACTTTTCTAAGCCCATTCTCTCTATCATTCTTGCTATGGCCTGTCCTACGGAACCGATGTGCCACTATATGTCCACGTTAACGTCGTCACTGTTACTCCCACTACGAGTCTCTCGAGTTAGCAAATGTACCTCGCGGGATGACGAGCCATTTGACTACCTTAAGAGAGTCATAGTTACTGCAGCCAGCTGCTCCCCCTTCTTTGAATCTTTCCTCTCTTTAATTCGTACTGTGGTGTCCTGCAGAAGCGATACGCCACCACCTGTCCATGTTACCGTTGTCTGAGTTACTTCAACGACGATTTCCTCGAGTTTTCAAATAAATTTCGCCGAGTGACGAGGCATTTGGCTACCTTAAGAGAGTCATAGTTACTGCAGCCAGCTGCTCACCCTTCTTTGAATCTTTCCTCCCATTAAATCGTACTGTGGTCAGTCCTGCAGAGCGATACGCCACCACCTGTGCATGTTACCGTTGTCTGATTTACTTCAACGACGATTTCCTCGAGTTTTCAAATAAATTTCGCCGAGTGACGAGGCATTTGGCTACCTTAAGTGAGTCATAGTTACTGCAGCCAGCTGCTCCCCCTTCTTTGAATCTTTCCTCCCTTTAAATCGTACTGTGGTCAGTCCTGCAGAACGATACGCCACCACCTGTGCATGTTACCGTTGTCTGATTTACTTCAACGACGATTTCCTCGTGTTTTCAAATAAATCTCTCCGAGTGACGAGGCATTTGGCTACCTTAAGGGAGTCATAGTTACTGCTGCCAGCTGCTCGACCTACTTTCTTTCTTTCCACTCTTTAATTATCACTGTGGTCAGTCCTGCATCAGCAATATGCCACTACATGTAAACCTTAACGTTGTCTGAGCTACCTTATCGAAGATATCCTCGAGTTTTCAAAAAAAATTTTACATGGTGACGAGGCATTTGGCTACCTTAAGAGATTCATAGTACTCCTGCCTGCTGCTCCCACTTTTCTAAGCCCATTCTCTCTATCATTCTTGCTATGGCCTGTCCTACGGAACCGATGTGCCACTATATGTCCACGTTAACGTCGTCTCTGTTACTCCCACTACGAGTCTCTCGAGTTAGCAAATGTACCTCGCCGGATGACGAGGCATTTGGCTACCTTAAGAGCGTCATAGTTACTGCAGCCAGCTGCTCCCCCTTCTTTGAATGTTTCCTGTCTTTAATTCATTCTGTGGGCAGTCCTGCAGAAGCGATACGCCGCCACCTGTCCATGTTACCGTTGTCTGAGTTACCTCAACAACGATTTCCTCGAGTTTTCAAATAAATTTCGCCGAGTGACGAGGCATTTGGCTACCTTAAGAGAGTCATAGTTACTGTTGCCAACTGCTCGACCTACTTTCTTTCTTTCCACTCTTTAATTATTACTGTGGTCAGTCCTGCAGGAGCAATATGCCACTACATGTAATCCTTAACGTTGTCTGAGCTACCTTATCGAAGATATCCTCGAGTTTTCAAAAAAAAATGTCACATGGTGACGAGGCATTATCTACCTTAAGAGAGTCATAGTACTCCTGCCTGCTGCTCCCACTTTTCTAAGCCCATTCTCTCTATCATTCTTGCTATGGCCTGTCCTACGGAACCGATGTGCCACTATATGTCCACGTTAACGTCGTCACTGTTACTCCCACTACGAGTCTCTCGAGTTAGCAAATGTACCTCGCGGGATGACGAGCCATTTGACTACCTTAAGAGAGTCATAGTTACTACAGCCAGCTGCTCCCCCTTCTTTGAATCTTTCCTCTCTTTAATTCGTACTGTGGTGTCCTGCAGAAGCGATACGCCACCACCTGTCCATGTTACCGTTGTCTGAGTTACTTCAACGACGATTTCCTCGAGTTTTCAAATAAATTTCGCCGAGTGACGAGGCATTTGGGTACCTTAAGAGAGTCATAGTTACTGCAGCCAGCTGCTCCCCCTTCTTTGAATCTTTCCTCCCTTTAAATCGTACTGTGGTCAGTCCTGCAGAGCGATACGCCACCACCTGTGCATGTTACCGTTGTCTGATTTACTTCAACGACGATTTCCTCGAGTTTTCAAATAAATTTCGCCGAGTGACGAGGCATTTGGCTACCTTAAGTGAGTCATAGTTACTGCAGCCAGCTGCTCCCCCTTCTTTGAATCTTTCCTCCCTTTAAATCGTACTGTGGTCAGTCCTGCAGAACGACACGCCACCACCTGTGCATGTTACCTTTGTCTGATTTACTTCAACGACGATTTCCTCGAGTTTTCAAATAAATCTCTCCGAGTGACGAGGCATTTGGCTACCTTAAGGGAGTCATAGTTACTGCTGCCAGCTGCTCGACCTACTTTCTTTCTTTCCACTCTTTAATTATTACTGTGGTCAGTCCTGCAGCAGCAATATGCCACTACATGTAAACCTTAACGTTGTCTGAGCTACCTTATCGAAGATATCCTCGAGTTTTCAAAAAAAATTTTACATGGTGACGAGGCATTTGGCTACCTTAAGAGATTCATAGTACTCCTGCCTGCTGCTCCCACTTTTCTAAGCCCATTCTCTCTATCATTCTTGCTATGGCCTGTCCTACGGAACCGATGTGCCACTATATGTCCACGTTAACGTCGTCACTGTTACTCCCACTACGAGTCTCTCGAGTTAGCAAATGTACCTCGCCGGATGACGAGGCATTTGGCTACCTTAAGAGCGTCATAGTTACTGCAGCCAGCTGCTCCCCCTTCTTTGAATGTTTCCTGTCTTTAATTCGTTCTGTGGGCAGTCCTGCAGAAGCGATACGCCGCCACCTGTCCATGTTACCGTTGTCTGAGTTACCTCAACAACGATTTCCTCGAGTTTTCAAATAAATTTCGCCGAGTGACGAGGCATTTGGCTACCTTAAGAGAGTCATAGTTACTGTTGCCAACTGCTCGACCTACTTTCTTTCTTTCCACTCTTTAATTATTACTGTGGTCAGTCCTGCAGGAGCAATATGCCACTACATGTAAACCTTAACGTTGTCTGAGCTACCTTATCGAAGATATCCTCGAGTTTTCAAAAAAAATTTTACATGGTGACGAGGCATTTGGCTACCTTAAGAGATTCATAGTACTCCTGCCTGCTGCTCCCACTTTTCTAAGCCCATTCTCTCTATCATTCTTGCTATGGCCTGCCCTACGGAACCGATGTGCCACTATATGTCCACGTTAACGTCGTCTCTGTTACTCCCACTACGAGTCTCTCGAGTTAGCAAATGTACCTCGCCGGATGACTAGGCATTTGGCTACCTTATAAGCGTCATAGTTACTGCAGCCAGCTGCTACCCCTTCTTTGAATCTTTCCTGTCTTTAATTCGTACTGTGGTCAGTCCTGCAGAAGCGATACGCCACCACCTGTCCATGTTACCGTTGTCTGAGTTACTTCAACAACGATTTCCTCGAGTTTTCAAATAAATTTCGCCGAGTGACGAGGCATTTGGCTACCTTAGGAGAGTCATAGTTACTGCAGCCAGCTGCTCCCCCTTCTTTGAATCTTTCCTCCCTTTAAATCGTACTGTGGTCAGTCCTGCAGAGCGATACGCCACCACCTGTGCATGTTACCGTTGTCTGATTTACTTCAACGACGATTTCCTCGAGTTTTCAAATAAATTTCGCCGAGTGACGAGGCATTTGGCTACCTTAAGTGAGTCATAGTTACTGCAGCCAGCTGCTCCCCCTTCTTTGAATCTTTCCTCCCTTTAAATCGTACTGTGGTCAGTCCTGCAGAACGATACGCCACCACCTGTGCATGTTACCGTTGTCTGATTTACTTCAACGACGATTTCCTCGAGTTTTCAAATAAATCTCTCCGAGTGACGAGGCATTTGGCTACCTTAAGGGAGTCATAGTTACTGCTGCCAGCTGCTCGACCTACTTTCATTCTTTCCACTCTTTAATTATTACTGTGGTCAGTCCTGCAGCAGCAATATGCCACTACATGTAAACCTTAACGTTGTCTGAGCTACCTTATCGAAGATATCCTCGAGTTTTCAAAAAAAATTTTACATGGTGACGAGGCATTTGGCTACCTTAAGAGATTCATAGTACTCCTGCCTGCTGCTCCCACTTTTCTAAGCCCATTCTCTCTATCATTCTTGCTATGGCCTGCCCTACGGAACCGATGTGCCACTATATGTCCACGTTAACGTCGTCTCTGTTACTCCCACTACGAGTCTCTCGAGTTAGCAAATGTACCTCGCCGGATGACGAGGCATTTGGCTACCTTATAAGCGTCATAGTTACTGCAGCCAGCTGCTCCCCCTTCTTTGAATGTTTCCTGTCTTTAACTCGTTCTGTGGGCAGTCCTGCAGAAGCGATACGCCGCCACCTGTCCATGTTACCGTTTTCTGAGTTACCTCAACAACGATTTCCTCGAGTTTTCAAATAAATTTCGCCGAGTGACGAGGCATTTGGCTACCTTAAGAGAGTCATAGTTACTGTTGCCAACTGCTCGACCTACTTTCTTTCTTTCCACTCTTTAATTATTACTGTGGTCAGTCCTGCAGGAGCAATATGCCACTACATGTAATCCTTAACGTTGTCTGAGCTACCTTATCGAAGATATCCTCGAGTTTTCAAAAAAAAATGTCACATGGTGACGAGGCATTATCTACCTTAAGAGAGTCATAGTACTCCTGCCTGCTGCTCCCACTTTTCTAAGCCCATTCTCTCTATCATTCTTGCTATGGCCTGTCCTACGGAACCGATGTGCCACTATATGTCCACGTTAACGTCGTCACTGTTACTCCCACTACGAGTCTCTCGAGTTAGCAAATGTACCTCGCGGGATGACGAGCCATTTGACTACCTTAAGAGAGTCATAGTTACTGCAGCCAGCTGCTCCCCCTTCTTTGAATCTTTCCTCTCTTTAATTCGTACTGTGGTGTCCTGCAGAAGCGATACGCCACCACCTGTCCATGTTACCGTTGTCTGAGTTACTTCAACGACGATTTCCTCGAGTTTTCAAATAAATTTCGCCGAGTGACGAGGCATTTGGCTACCTTAAGAGAGTCATAGTTACTGCAGCCAGCTGCTCCCCCTTCTTTGAATCTTTCCTCCCTTTAAATCGTACTGTGGTCAGTCCTGCAGAACGATACGCCACCACCTGTGCATGTTACCGTTGTCTGATTTACTTCAACGACGATTTCCTCGAGTTTTCAAATAAATCTCTCCGAGTGACGAGGCATTTGGCTACCTTAAGGGAGTCATAGTTACTGCTGCCAGCTGCTCGACCTACTTTCTTTCTTTCCACTCTTTAATTATTACTGTGGTCAGTCCTGCAGCAGCAATATGCCACTACATGTAAACCTTAACGTTGTCTGAGCTACCTTATCGAAGATATCCTCGAGTTTTCAAAAAAAATTTTACATGGTGACGAGGCATTTGGCTACCTTAAGAGATTCACAGTACTCCTGCCTGCTGCTCCCACTTTTCTAAGCCCATTCTCTCTATCATTCTTGCTATGGCCTGTCCTACGGAACCGATGTGCCACTATATGTCCACGTTAACGTCGTCACTGTTACTCCCACTACGAGTCTCTCGAGTTAGCAAATGTACCTCGCGGGATGACGAGCCATTTGACTACCTTAAGAGAGTCATAGTTACTACAGCCAGCTGCTCCCCCTTCTTTGAATCTTTCCTCTCTTTAATTCGTACTGTGGTGTCCTGCAGAAGCGATACGCCACCACCTGTCCATGTTACCGTTGTCTGAGTTACTTCAACGACGATTTCCTCGAGTTTTCAAATAAATTTCGCCGAGTGACGAGGCATTTGGGTACCTTAAGAGAGTCATAGTTACTGCAGCCAGTTGCTCCCCCTTCTTTGAATCTTTCCTCCCTTTAAATCGTACTGTGGTCAGTCCTGCAGAGCGATACGCCACCACCTGTGCATGTTACCGTTGTCTGATTTACTTCAACGACGATTTCCTCGAGTTTTCAAATAAATTTCGCCGAGTGACGAGGCATTTGGCTACCTTAAGTGAGTCATAGTTACTGCAGCCAGCTGCTCCCCCTTCTTTGAATCTTTCCTCCCTTTAAATCGTACTGTGGTCAGTCCTGCAGAACGATACGCCACCACCTGTGCATGTTACCTTTGTCTGATTTACTTCAACGACGATTTCCTCGAGTTTTCAAATAAATCTCTCCGAGTGACGAGGCATTTGGCTACCTTAAGGGAGTCATAGTTACTGCTGCCAGCTGCTCGACCTACTTTCTTTCTTTCCACTCTTTAATTATTACTGTGGTCAGTCCTGCAGCAGCAATATGCCACTACATGTAAACCTTAACGTTGTCTGAGCTACCTTATCGAAGATATCCTCGAGTTTTCAAAAAAAATTTTACATGGTGACGAGGCATTTGGCTACCTTAAGAGATTCATAGTACTCCTGCCTGCTGCTCCCACTTTTCTAAGCCCATTCTCTCTATCATTCTTGCTATGGCCTGTCCTACGGAACCGATGTGCCACTATATGTCCACGTTAACGTCGTCACTGTTACTCCCACTACGAGTCTCTCGAGTTAGCAAATGTACCTCGCGGGATGACGAGCCATTTGACTACCTTAAGAGAGTCATAGTTACTGCAGCCAGCTGCTCCCCCTTCTTTGAATGTTTCCTGTCTTTAACTCGTTCTGTGGGCAGTCCTGCAGAAGCGATACGCCGCCACCTGTCCATGTTACCGTTTTCTGAGTTACCTCAACAACGATTTCCTCGAGTTTTCAAATAAATTTCGCCGAGTGACGAGGCATTTGGCTACCTTAAGAGAGTCATAGTTACTGTTGCCAACTGCTCGACCTACTTTCTTTCTTTCCACTCTTTAATTATTACTGTGGTCAGTCCTGCAGGAGCAATATGCCACTACATGTAATCCTTAACGTTGTCTGAGCTACCTTATCGAAGATATCCTCGAGTTTTCAAAAAAAAATGTCACATGGTGACGAGGCATTATCTACCTTAAGAGAGTCATAGTACTCCTGCCTGCTGCTCCCACTTTTCTAAGCCCATTCTCTCTATCATTCTTGCTATGGCCTGTCCTACGGAACCGATGTGCCACTATATGTCCACGTTAACGTCGTCACTGTTACTCCCACTACGAGTCTCTCGAGTTAGCAAATGTACCTCGCGGGATGACGAGCCATTTGACTACCTTAAGAGAGTCATAGTTACTGCAGCCAGCTGCTCCCCCTTCTTTGAATCTTTCCTCTCTTTAATTCGTACTGTGGTGTCCTGCAGAAGCGATACGCCACCACCTGTCCATGTTACCGTTGTCTGAGTTACTTCAACGACGATTTCCTCGAGTTTTCAAATAAATTTCGCCGAGTGACGAGGCATTTGGCTACCTTAAGAGAGTCATAG
The DNA here is from genome assembly GCF_021461395.2 of Schistocerca americana. Lineage (NCBI taxonomy): Eukaryota > Metazoa > Arthropoda > Insecta > Orthoptera > Acrididae > Schistocerca > Schistocerca americana. The sequence goes on from NC_060122.1 coordinate 42,735,775, forward strand.
TTACTGCAGCCAGCTGCTCCCCCTTCTTTGAATCTTTCCTCCCTTTAAATCGTACTGTGGTCAGTCCTGCAGAACGATACGCCACCACCTGTGCATGTTACCGTTGTCTGATTTACTTCAACGACGATTTCCTCGAGTTTTCAAATAAATCTCTCCGAGTGACGAGGCATTTGGCTACCTTAAGGGAGTCATAGTTACTGCTGCCAGCTGCTCGACCTACTTTCTTTCTTTCCACTCTTTAATTATTACTGTGGTCAGTCCTGCAGCAGCAATATGCCACTACATGTAAACCTTAACGTTGTCTGAGCTACCTTATCGAAGATATCCTCGAGTTTTCAAAAAAAATTTTACATGGTGACGAGGCATTTGGCTACCTTAAGAGATTCATAGTACTCCTGCCTGCTGCTCCCACTTTTCTAAGCCCATTCTCTCTATCATTCTTGCTATGGCCTGTCCTACGGAACCGATGTGCCACTATATGTCCACGTTAACGTCGTCACTGTTACTCCCACTACGAGTCTCTCGAGTTAGCAAATGTACCTCGCCGGATGACGAGGCATTTGGCTACCTTAAGAGCGTCATAGTTACTGCAGCCAGCTGCTCCCCCTTCTTTGAATGTTTCCTGTCTTTAATTCATTCTGTGGGCAGTCCTGCAGAAGCGATACGCCGCCACCTGTCCATGTTACCGTTGTCTGAGTTACCTCAACAACGATTTCCTCGAGTTTTCAAATAAATTTCGCCGAGTGACGAGGCATTTGGCTACCTTAAGAGAGTCATAGTTACTGTTGCCAACTGCTCGACCTACTTTCTTTCTTTCCACTCTTTAATTATTACTGTGGTCAGTCCTGCAGGAGCAATATGCCACTACATGTAATCCTTAACGTTGTCTGAGCTACCTTATCGAAGATATCCTCGAGTTTTCAAAAAAAAATGTCACATGGTGACGAGGCATTATCTACCTTAAGAGAGTCATAGTACTCCTGCCTGCTGCTCCCACTTTTCTAAGCCCATTCTCTCTATCATTCTTGCTATGGCCTGTCCTACGGAACCGATGTGCCACTATATGTCCACGTTAACGTCGTCACTGTTACTCCCACTACGAGTCTCTCGAGTTAGCAAATGTACCTCGCGGGATGACGAGCCATTTGACTACCTTAAGAGAGTCATAGTTACTACAGCCAGCTGCTCCCCCTTCTTTGAATCTTTCCTCTCTTTAATTCGTACTGTGGTGTCCTGCAGAAGCGATACGCCACCACCTGTCCATGTTACCGTTGTCTGAGTTACTTCAACGACGATTTCCTCGAGTTTTCAAATAAATTTCGCCGAGTGACGAGGCATTTGGGTACCTTAAGAGAGTCATAGTTACTGCAGCCAGTTGCTCCCCCTTCTTTGAATCTTTCCTCCCTTTAAATCGTACTGTGGTCAGTCCTGCAGAGCGATACGCCACCACCTGTGCATGTTACCGTTGTCTGATTTACTTCAACGACGATTTCCTCGAGTTTTCAAATAAATTTCGCCGAGTGACGAGGCATTTGGCTACCTTAAGTGAGTCATAGTTACTGCAGCCAGCTGCTCCCCCTTCTTTGAATCTTTCCTCCCTTTAAATCGTACTGTGGTCAGTCCTGCAGAACGATACGCCACCACCTGTGCATGTTACCTTTGTCTGATTTACTTCAACGACGATTTCCTCGAGTTTTCAAATAAATCTCTCCGAGTGACGAGGCATTTGGCTACCTTAAGGGAGTCATAGTTACTGCTGCCAGCTGCTCGACCTACTTTCTTTCTTTCCACTCTTTAATTATTACTGTGGTCAGTCCTGCAGCAGCAATATGCCACTACATGTAAACCTTAACGTTGTCTGAGCTACCTTATCGAAGATATCCTCGAGTTTTCAAAAAAAATTTTACATGGTGACGAGGCATTTGGCTACCTTAAGAGATTCATAGTACTCCTGCCTGCTGCTCCCACTTTTCTAAGCCCATTCTCTCTATCATTCTTGCTATGGCCTGTCCTACGGAACCGATGTGCCACTATATGTCCACGTTAACGTCGTCACTGTTACTCCCACTACGAGTCTCTCGAGTTAGCAAATGTACCTCGCCGGATGACGAGGCATTTGGCTACCTTAAGAGCGTCATAGTTACTGCAGCCAGCTGCTCCCCCTTCTTTGAATGTTTCCTGTCTTTAATTCGTTCTGTGGGCAGTCCTGCAGAAGCGATACGCCGCCACCTGTCCATGTTACCGTTGTCTGAGTTACCTCAACAACGATTTCCTCGAGTTTTCAAATAAATTTCGCCGAGTGACGAGGCATTTGGCTACCTTAAGAGAGTCATAGTTACTGTTGCCAACTGCTCGACCTACTTTCTTTCTTTCCACTCTTTAATTATTACTGTGGTCAGTCCTGCAGGAGCAATATGCCACTACATGTAATCCTTAACGTTGTCTGAGCTACCTTATCGAAGATATCCTCGAGTTTTCAAAAAAAAATGTCACATGGTGACGAGGAATTATCTACCTTAAGAGAGTCATAGTACTCCTGCCTGCTGCTCCCACTTTTCTAAGCCCATTCTCTCTATCATTCTTGCTATGGCCTGTCCTACGGAACCGATGTGCCACTATATGTCCACGTTAACGTCGTCACTGTTACTCCCACTACGAGTCTCTCGAGTTAGCAAATGTACCTCGCGGGATGACGAGCCATTTGACTACCTTAAGAGAGTCATAGTTACTGCAGCCAGCTGCTCCCCCTTCTTTGAATCTTTCCTCTCTTTAATTCGTACTGTGGTGTCCTGCAGAAGCGATACGCCACCACCTGTCCATGTTACCGTTGTCTGAGTTACTTCAACGACGATTTCCTCGAGTTTTCAAATAAATTTCGCCGAGTGACGAGGCATTTGGCTACCTTAAGAGAGTCATAGTTACTGCAGCCAGCTGCTCACCCTTCTTTGAATCTTTCCTCCCTTTAAATCGTACTGTGGTCAGTCCTGCAGAGCGATACGCCACCACCTGTGCATGTTACCGTTGTCTGATTTACTTCAACGACGATTTCCTCGAGTTTTCAAATAAATTTCGCCGAGTGACGAGGCATTTGGCTACCTTAAGTGAGTCATAGTTACTGCAGCCAGCTGCTCCCCCTTCTTTGAATCTTTCCTCCCTTTAAATCGTACTGTGGTCAGTCCTGCAGAACGATACGCCACCACCTGTGCATGTTACCGTTGTCTGATTTACTTCAACGACGATTTCCTCGTGTTTTCAAATAAATCTCTCCGAGTGACGAGGCATTTGGCTACCTTAAGGGAGTCATAGTTACTGCTGCCAGCTGCTCGACCTACTTTCTTTCTTTCCACTCTTTAATTATCACTGTGGTCAGTCCTGCATCAGCAATATGCCACTACATGTAAACCTTAACGTTGTCTGAGCTACCTTATCGAAGATATCCTCGAGTTTTCAAAAAAAATTTTACATGGTGACGAGGCATTTGGCTACCTTAAGAGATTCATAGTACTCCTGCCTGCTGCTCCCACTTTTCTAAGCCCATTCTCTCTATCATTCTTGCTATGGCCTGCCCTACGGAACCGATGTGCCACTATATGTCCACGTTAACGTCGTCTCTGTTACTCCCACTACGAGTCTCTCGAGTTAGCAAATGTACCTCGCCGGATGACGAGGCATTTGGCTACCTTATAAGCGTCATAGTTACTGCAGCCAGCTGCTACCCCTTCTTTGAATCTTTCCTGTCTTTAATTCGTACTGTGGTCAGTCCTGCAGAAGCGATACGCCACCACCTGTCCATGTTACCGTTGTCTGAGTTACTTCAACAACGATTTCCTCGAGTTTTCAAATAAATTTCGCCGAGTGACGAGGCATTTGGCTACCTTAAGAGAGTCATAGTTACTGTTGCCAACTGCTCGACCTACTTTCTTTCTTTCCACTCTTTAATTATTACTGTGGTCAGTCCTGCAGGAGCAATATGCCACTACATGTAATCCTTAACGTTGTCTGAGCTACCTTATCGAAGATATCCTCGAGTTTTCAAAAAAAAATGTCACATGGTGACGAGGCATTATCTACCTTAAGAGAGTCATAGTACTCCTGCCTGCTGCTCCCACTTTTCTAAGCCCATTCTCTCTATCATTCTTGCTATGGCCTGTCCTACGGAACCGATGTGCCACTATATGTCCACGTTAACGTCGTCACTGTTACTCCCACTACGAGTCTCTCGAGTTAGCAAATGTACCTCGCGGGATGACGAGCCATTTGACTACCTTAAGAGAGTCATAGTTACTGCAGCCAGCTGCTCCCCCTTCTTTGAATGTTTCCTGTCTTTAATTCGTTCTGTGGGCAGTCCTGCAGAAGCGATACGCCGCCACCTGTCCATGTTACCGTTTTCTGAGTTACCTCAACAACGATTTCCTCGAGTTTTCAAATAAATTTCGCCGAGTGACGAGGCATTTGGCTACCTTAAGAGAGTCATAGTTACTGTTGCCAACTGCTCGACCTACTTTCTTTCTTTCCACTCTTTAATTATTACTGTGGTCAGTCCTGCAGGAGCAATATGCCACTACATGTAATCCTTAACGTTGTCTGAGCTACCTTATCGAAGATATCCTCGAGTTTTCAAAAAAAAATGTCACATGGTGACGAGGCATTATCTACCTTAAGAGAGTCATAGTACTCCTGCCTGCTGCTCCCACTTTTCTAAGCCCATTCTCTCTATCATTCTTGCTATGGCCTGTCCTACGGAACCGATGTGCCACTATATGTCCACGTTAACGTCGTCACTGTTACTCCCACTACGAGTCTCTCGAGTTAGCAAATGTACCTCGCGGGATGACGAGCCATTTGACTACCTTAAGAGAGTCATAGTTACTGCAGCCAGCTGCTCCCCCTTCTTTGAATCTTTCCTCTCTTTAATTCGTACTGTGGTGTCCTGCAGAAGCGATACGCCACCACCTGTCCATGTTACCGTTGTCTGAGTTACTTCAACGACGATTTCCTCGAGTTTTCAAATAAATTTCGCCGAGTGACGAGGCATTTGGCTACCTTAAGAGAGTCATAGTTACTGCAGCCAGCTGCTCCCCCTTCTTTGAATCTTTCCTCCCTTTAAATCGTACTGTGGTCAGTCCTGCAGAACGATACGCCACCACCTGTGCATGTTACCGTTGTCTGATTTACTTCAACGACGATTTCCTCGAGTTTTCAAATAAATCTCTCCGAGTGACGAGGCATTTGGCTACCTTAAGGGAGTCATAGTTACTGCTGCCAGCTGCTCGACCTACTTTCTTTCTTTCCACTCTTTAATTATTACTGTGGTCAGTCCTGCAGCAGCAATATGCCACTACATGTAAACCTTAACGTTGTCTGAGCTACCTTATCGAAGATATCCTCGAGTTTTCAAAAAAAATTTTACATGGTGACGAGGCATTTGGCTACCTTAAGAGATTCATAGTACTCCTGCCTGCTGCTCCCACTTTTCTAAGCCCATTCTCTCTATCATTCTTGCTATGGCCTGTCCTACGGAACCGATGTGCCACTATATGTCCACGTTAACGTCGTCACTGTTACTCCCACTACGAGTCTCTCGAGTTAGCAAGAGTACCTCGCCGGATGACGAGGCATTTGGCTACCTTAAGAGCGTCATAGTTACTGCAGCCAGCTGCTCCCCCTTCTTTGAATGTTTCCTGTCTTTAATTCATTCTGTGGGCAGTCCTGCAGAAGCGATACGCCGCCACCTGTCCATGTTACCGTTGTCTGAGTTACCTCAACAACGATTTCCTCGAGTTTTCAAATAAATTTCGCCGAGTGACGAGGCATTTGGCTACCTTAAGAGAGTCATAGTTACTGTTGCCAACTGCTCGACCTACTTTCTTTCTTTCCACTCTTTAATTATTACTGTGGTCAGTCCTGCAGGAGCAATATGCCACTACATGTAATCCTTAACGTTGTCTGAGCTACCTTATCGAAGATATCCTCGAGTTTTCAAAAAAAAATGTCACATGGTGACGAGGCATTATCTACCTTAAGAGAGTCATAGTACTCCTGCCTGCTGCTCCCACTTTTCTAAGCCCATTCTCTCTATCATTCTTGCTATGGCCTGTCCTACGGAACCGATGTGCCACTATATGTCCACGTTAACGTCGTCACTGTTACTCCCACTACGAGTCTCTCGAGTTAGCAAATGTACCTCGCGGGATGACGAGCCATTTGACTACCTTAAGAGAGTCATAGTTACTACAGCCAGCTGCTCCCCCTTCTTTGAATCTTTCCTCTCTTTAATTCGTACTGTGGTGTCCTGCAGAAGCGATACGCCACCACCTGTCCATGTTACCGTTGTCTGAGTTACTTCAACGACGATTTCCTCGAGTTTTCAAATAAATTTCGCCGAGTGACGAGGCATTTGGGTACCTTAAGAGAGTCATAGTTACTGCAGCCAGTTGCTCCCCCTTCTTTGAATCTTTCCTCCCTTTAAATCGTACTGTGGTCAGTCCTGCAGAGCGATACGCCACCACCTGTGCATGTTACCGTTGTCTGATTTACTTCAACGACGATTTCCTCGAGTTTTCAAATAAATTTCGCCGAGTGACGAGGCATTTGGCTACCTTAAGTGAGTCATAGTTACTGCAGCCAGCTGCTCCCCCTTCTTTGAATCTTTCCTCCCTTTAAATCGTACTGTGGTCAGTCCTGCAGAACGATACGCCACCACCTGTGCATGTTACCTTTGTCTGATTTACTTCAACGACGATTTCCTCGAGTTTTCAAATAAATCTCTCCGAGTGACGAGGCATTTGGCTACCTTAAGGGAGTCATAGTTACTGCTGCCAGCTGCTCGACCTACTTTCTTTCTTTCCACTCTTTAATTATTACTGTGGTCAGTCCTGCAGCAGCAATATGCCACTACATGTAAACCTTAACGTTGTCTGAGCTACCTTATCGAAGATATCCTCGAGTTTTCAAAAAAAATTTTACATGGTGACGAGGCATTTGGCTACCTTAAGAGATTCATAGTACTCCTGCCTGCTGCTCCCACTTTTCTAAGCCCATTCTCTCTATCATTCTTGCTATGGCCTGTCCTACGGAACCGATGTGCCACTATATGTCCACGTTAACGTCGTCACTGTTACTCCCACTACGAGTCTCTCGAGTTAGCAAATGTACCTCGCCGGATGACGAGGCATTTGGCTACCTTAAGAGCGTCATAGTTACTGCAGCCAGCTGCTCCCCCTTCTTTGAATGTTTCCTGTCTTTAATTCGTTCTGTGGGCAGTCCTGCAGAAGCGATACGCCGCCACCTGTCCATGTTACCGTTGTCTGAGTTACCTCAACAACGATTTCCTCGAGTTTTCAAATAAATTTCGCCGAGTGACGAGGCATTTGGCTACCTTAAGAGAGTCATAGTTACTGTTGCCAACTGCTCGACCTACTTTCTTTCTTTCCACTCTTTAATTATTACTGTGGTCAGTCCTGCAGGAGCAATATGCCACTACATGTAATCCTTAACGTTGTCTGAGCTACCTTATCGAAGATATCCTCGAGTTTTCAAAAAAAAATGTCACATGGTGACGAGGAATTATCTACCTTAAGAGAGTCATAGTACTCCTGCCTGCTGCTCCCACTTTTCTAAGCCCATTCTCTCTATCATTCTTGCTATGGCCTGTCCTACGGAACCGATGTGCCACTATATGTCCACGTTAACGTCGTCACTGTTACTCCCACTACGAGTCTCTCGAGTTAGCAAATGTACCTCGCGGGATGACGAGCCATTTGACTACCTTAAGAGAGTCATAGTTACTGCAGCCAGCTGCTCCCCCTTCTTTGAATCTTTCCTCTCTTTAATTCGTACTGTGGTGTCCTGCAGAAGCGATACGCCACCACCTGTCCATGTTACCGTTGTCTGAGTTACTTCAACGACGATTTCCTCGAGTTTTCAAATAAATTTCGCCGAGTGACGAGGCATTTGGCTACCTTAAGAGAGTCATAGTTACTGCAGCCAGCTGCTCACCCTTCTTTGAATCTTTCCTCCCTTTAAATCGTACTGTGGTCAGTCCTGCAGAGCGATACGCCACCACCTGTGCATGTTACCGTTGTCTGATTTACTTCAACGACGATTTCCTCGAGTTTTCAAATAAATTTCGCCGAGTGACGAGGCATTTGGCTACCTTAAGTGAGTCATAGTTACTGCAGCCAGCTGCTCCCCCTTCTTTGAATCTTTCCTCCCTTTAAATCGTACTGTGGTCAGTCCTGCAGAACGATACGCCACCACCTGTGCATGTTACCGTTGTCTGATTTACTTCAACGACGATTTCCTCGTGTTTTCAAATAAATCTCTCCGAGTGACGAGGCATTTGGCTACCTTAAGGGAGTCATAGTTACTGCTGCCAGCTGCTCGACCTACTTTCTTTCTTTCCACTCTTTAATTATCACTGTGGTCAGTCCTGCATCAGCAATATGCCACTACATGTAAACCTTAACGTTGTCTGAGCTACCTTATCGAAGATATCCTCGAGTTTTCAAAAAAAATTTTACATGGTGACGAGGCATTTGGCTACCTTAAGAGATTCATAGTACTCCTGCCTGCTGCTCCCACTTTTCTAAGCCCATTCTCTCTATCATTCTTGCTATGGCCTGCCCTACGGAACCGATGTGCCACTATATGTCCACGTTAACGTCGTCTCTGTTACTCCCACTACGAGTCTCTCGAGTTAGCAAATGTACCTCGCCGGATGACGAGGCATTTGGCTACCTTAAGAGCGTCATAGTTACTGCAGCCAGCTGCTCCCCCTTCTTTGAATGTTTCCTGTCTTTAATTCATTCTGTGGGCAGTCCTGCAGAAGCGATACGCCGCCACCTGTCCATGTTACCGTTGTCTGAGTTACCTCAACAACGATTTCCTCGAGTTTTCAAATAAATTTCGCCGAGTGACGAGGCATTTGGCTACCTTAAGAGAGTCATAGTTACTGTTGCCAACTGCTCGACCTACTTTCTTTCTTTCCACTCTTTAATTATTACTGTGGTCAGTCCTGCAGGAGCAATATGCCACTACATGTAATCCTTAACGTTGTCTGAGCTACCTTATCGAAGATATCCTCGAGTTTTCAAAAAAAAATGTCACATGGTGACGAGGCATTATCTACCTTAAGAGAGTCATAGTACTCCTGCCTGCTGCTCCCACTTTTCTAAGCCCATTCTCTCTATCATTCTTGCTATGGCCTGTCCTACGGAACCGATGTGCCACTATATGTCCACGTTAACGTCGTCACTGTTACTCCCACTACGAGTCTCTCGAGTTAGCAAATGTACCTCGCGGGATGACGAGCCATTTGACTACCTTAAGAGAGTCATAGTTACTACAGCCAGCTGCTCCCCCTTCTTTGAATCTTTCCTCTCTTTAATTCGTACTGTGGTGTCCTGCAGAAGCGATACGCCACCACCTGTCCATGTTACCGTTGTCTGAGTTACTTCAACGACGATTTCCTCGAGTTTTCAAATAAATTTCGCCGAGTGACGAGGCATTTGGGTACCTTAAGAGAGTCATAGTTACTGCAGCCAGCTGCTCCCCCTTCTTTGAATCTTTCCTCCCTTTAAATCGTACTGTGGTCAGTCCTGCAGAGCGATACGCCACCACCTGTGCATGTTACCGTTGTCTGATTTACTTCAACGACGATTTCCTCGAGTTTTCAAATAAATTTCGCCGAGTGACGAGGCATTTGGCTACCTTAAGTGAGTCATAGTTACTGCAGCCAGCTGCTCCCCCTTCTTTGAATCTTTCCTCCCTTTAAATCGTACTGTGGTCAGTCCTGCAGAACGATACGCCACCACCTGTGCATGTTACCTTTGTCTGATTTACTTCAACGACGATTTCCTCGAGTTTTCAAATAAATCTCTCCGAGTGACGAGGCATTTGGCTACCTTAAGGGAGTCATAGTTACTGCTGCCAGCTGCTCGACCTACTTTCTTTCTTTCCACTCTTTAATTATTACTGTGGTCAGTCCTGCAGCAGCAATATGCCACTACATGTAAACCTTAACGTTGTCTGAGCTACCTTATCGAAGATATCCTCGAGTTTTCAAAAAAAATTTTACATGGTGACGAGGCATTTGGCTACCTTAAGAGATTCATAGTACTCCTGCCTGCTGCTCCCACTTTTCTAAGCCCATTCTCTCTATCATTCTTGCTATGGCCTGTCCTACGGAACCGATGTGCCACTATATGTCCACGTTAACGTCGTCACTGTTACTCCCACTACGAGTCTCTCGAGTTAGCAAATGTACCTCGCCGGATGACGAGGCATTTGGCTACCTTAAGAGCGTCATAGTTACTGCAGCCAGCTGCTCCCCCTTCTTTGAATGTTTCCTGTCTTTAATTCGTTCTGTGGGCAGTCCTGCAGAAGCGATACGCCGCCACCTGTCCATGTTACCGTTGTCTGAGTTACCACAACAACGATTTCCTCGAGTTTTCAAATAAATTTCGCCTAGTGACGAGGCATTTGGCTACCTTAAGAGAGTCATAGTTACTGTTGCCAACTGCTCGACCTACTTTCTTTCTTTCCACTCTTTAATTATTACTGTGGTCAGTCCTGCAGGAGCAATATGCCACTACATGTAATCCTTAACGTTGTCTGAGCTACCTTATCGAAGATATCCTCGAGTTTTCAAAAAAAAATGTCACATGGTGACGAGGAATTATCTACCTTAAGAGAGTCATAGTACTCCTGCCTGCTGCTCCCACTTTTCTAAGCCCATTCTCTCTATCATTCTTGCTATGGCCTGTCCTACGGAACCGATGTGCCACTATATGTCCACGTTAACGTCGTCACTGTTACTCCCACTACGAGTCTCTCGAGTTAGCAAATGTACCTCGCGGGATGACGAGCCATTTGACTACCTTAAGAGAGTCATAGTTACTGCAGCCAGCTGCTCCCCCTTCTTTGAATCTTTCCTCTCTTTAATTCGTACTGTGGTGTCCTGCAGAAGCGATACGCCACCACCTGTCCATGTTACCGTTGTCTGAGTTACTTCAACGACGATTTCCTCGAGTTTTCAAATAAATTTCGCCGAGTGACGAGGCATTTGGCTACCTTAAGAGAGTCATAGTTACTGCAGCCAGCAGCTCACCCTTCTTTGAATCTTTCCTCCCTTTAAATCGTACTGTGGTCAGTCCTGCAGAGCGATACGCCACCACCTGTGCATGTTACCGATGTCTGATTTACTTCAACGACGATTTCCTCGAGTTTTCAAATAAATTTCGCCGAGTGACGAGGCATTTGGCTACCTTAAGTGAGTCATAGTTACTGCAGCCAGCTGCTCCCCCTTCTTTGAATCTTTCCTCCCTTTAAATCGTACTGTGGTCAGTCCTGCAGAACGATACGCCACCACCTGTGCATGTTACCGTTGTCTGATTTACTTCAACGACGATTTCCTCGTGTTTTCAAATAAATCTCTCCGAGTGACGAGGCATTTGGCTACCTTAAGGGAGTCATAGTTACTGCTGCCAGCTGCTCGACCTACTTTCTTTCTTTCCACTCTTTAATTATCACTGTGGTCAGTCCTGCATCAGCAATATGCCACTACATGTAAACCTTAACGTTGTCTGAGCTACCTTATCGAAGATATCCTCGAGTTTTCAAAAAAAATTTTACATGGTGACGAGGCATTTGGCTACCTTAAGAGATTCATAGTACTCCTGCCTGCTGCTCCCACTTTTCTAAGCCCATTCTCTCTATCATTCTTGCTATGGCCTGCCCTACGGAACCGATGTGCCACTATATGTCCACGTTAACGTCGTCTCTGTTACTCCCACTACGAGTCTCTCGAGTTAGCAAATGTACCTCGCCGGATGACGAGGCATTTGGCTACCTTATAAGCGTCATAGTTACTGCAGCCAGCTGCTACCCCTTCTTTGAATCTTTCCTGTCTTTAATTCGTACTGTGGTCAGTCCTGCAGAAGCGATACGCCACCACCTGTCCATGTTACCGTTGTCTGAGTTACTTCAACAACGATTTCCTTGAGTTTTCAAATAAATTTCGACGAGTGACGAGGCATTTAGCTACCTTAAGAGAGTCATAGTTACTGCAGCCAGCTGCTCCCCCTTCTTTGAATCTTTCCTCCCTTTAAATCGTACTGTGGTCAGTCCTGCAGAACGATACGCCACCACCTGTGCATGTTACCGTTGTCTGATTTACTTCAACGACGATTTCCTCGAGTTTTCAAATAAATCTCTCCGAGTGACGAGGCATTTGGCTACCTTAAGGGAGTCATAGTTACTGCTGCCAGCTGCTCGACCTACTTTCTTTCTTTCCACTCTTTAATTATTACTGTGGTCAGTCCTGCAGCAGGAATATGCCACTACATGTAAACCTTAACGTTGTCTGAGCTACTTTATCGAAGATATCCTCGAGTTTTCAAAAAAAATTTTACATGGTGACGAGGCATTTGGCTACCTTAAGAGATTCATAGTACTCCTGCCTGCTGCTCCCACTTTTGTAAGCCCATTCTCTCTATCATTCTTGCTATGGCCTGTCCTACGGAACCGATGTGCCACTATATGTCCACGTTAACGTCGTCACTGTTACTCCCACTACGAGTCTCTCGAGTTAGCAAATGTACCTCGCGGGATGACGAGGCATTTGGCTACCTTAAGAGCGTCATAGTTACTGCAGCCAGCTGCTCCCCCTTCTTTGAATGTTTCCTGTCTTTAATTCGTTCTGTGGGCAGTCCTGCAGAAGCGATACGCCGCCACCTGTCCATGTTACCGTTGTCTGAGTTACCACAACAACGATTTCCTCGAGTTTTCAAATAAATTTCGCCTAGTGACGAGGCATTTGGCTACCTTAAGAGAGTCATAGTTACTGTTGCCAACTGCTCGACCTACTTTCTTTCTTTCCACTCTTTAATTATTACTGTGGTCAGTCCTGCAGGAGCAATATGCCACTACATGTAATCCTTAACGTTGTCTGAGCTACCTTATCGAAGATATCCTCGAGTTTTCAAAAAAAAATGTCACATGGTGACGAGGAATTATCTACCTTAAGAGAGTCATAGTACTCCTGCCTGCTGCTCCCACTTTTCTAAGCCCATTCTCTCTATCATTCTTGCTATGGCCTGTCCTACGGAACCGATGTGCCACTATATGTCCACGTTAACGTCGTCACTGTTACTCCCACTACGAGTCTCTCGAGTTAGCAAATGTACCTCGCGGGATGACGAGCCATTTGACTACCTTAAGAGAGTCATAGTTACTGCAGCCAGCTGCTCCCCCTTCTTTGAATCTTTCCTCTCTTTAATTCGTACTGTGGTGTCCTGCAGAAGCGATACGCCACCACCTGTCCATGTTACCGTTGTCTGAGTTACTTCAACGACGATTTCCTCGAGTTTTCAAATAAATTTCGCCGAGTGACGAGGCATTTGGCTACCTTAAGAGAGTCATAGTTACTGCAGCCAGCAGCTCACCCTTCTTTGAATCTTTCCTCCCTTTAAATCGTACTGTGGTCAGTCCTGCAGAGCGATACGCCACCACCTGTGCATGTTACCGATGTCTGATTTACTTCAACGACGATTTCCTCGAGTTTTCAAATAAATTTCGCCGAGTGACGAGGCATTTGGCTACCTTAAGTGAGTCATAGTTACTGCAGCCAGCTGCTCCCCCTTCTTTGAATCTTTCCTCCCTTTAAATCGTACTGTGGTCAGTCCTGCAGAACGATACGCCACCACCTGTGCATGTTACCGTTGTCTGATTTACTTCAACGACGATTTCCTCGTGTTTTCAAATAAATCTCTCCGAGTGACGAGGCATTTGGCTACCTTAAGGGAGTCATAGTTACTGCTGCCAGCTGCTCGACCTACTTTCTTTCTTTCCACTCTTTAATTATCACTGTGGTCAGTCCTGCATCAGCAATATGCCACTACATGTAAACCTTAACGTTGTCTGAGCTACCTTATCGAAGATATCCTCGAGTTTTCAAAAAAAATTTTACATGGTGACGAGGCATTTGGCTACCTTAAGAGATTCATAGTACTCCTGCCTGCTGCTCCCACTTTTCTAAGCCCATTCTCTCTATCATTCTTGCTATGGCCTGCCCTACGGAACCGATGTGCCACTATATGTCCACGTTAACGTCGTCTCTGTTACTCCCACTACGAGTCTCTCGAGTTAGCAAATGTACCTCGCCGGATGACGAGGCATTTGGCTACCTTATAAGCGTCATAGTTACTGCAGCCAGCTGCTACCCCTTCTTTGAATCTTTCCTGTCTTTAATTCGTACTGTGGTCAGTCCTGCAGAAGCGATACGCCACCACCTGTCCATGTTACCGTTGTCTGAGTTACTTCAACAACGATTTCCTTGAGTTTTCAAATAAATTTCGACGAGTGACGAGGCATTTAGCTACCTTAAGAGAGTCATAGTTACTGCAGCCAGCTGCTCCCCCTTCTTTGAATCTTTCCTCCCTTTAAATCGTACTGTGGTCAGTCCTGCAGAACGATACGCCACCACCTGTGCATGTTACCGTTGTCTGATTTACTTCAACGACGATTTCCTCGAGTTTTCAAATAAATCTCTCCGAGTGACGAGGCATTTGGCTACCTTAAGGGAGTCATAGTTACTGCTGCCAGCTGCTCGACCTACTTTCTTTCTTTCCACTCTTTAATTATTACTGTGGTCAGTCCTGCAGCAGGAATATGCCACTACATGTAAACCTTAACGTTGTCTGAGCTACTTTATCGAAGATATCCTCGAGTTTTCAAAAAAAATTTTACATGGTGACGAGGCATTTGGCTACCTTAAGAGATTCATAGTACTCCTGCCTGCTGCTCCCACTTTTGTAAGCCCATTCTCTCTATCATTCTTGCTATGGCCTGTCCTACGGAACCGATGTGCCACTATATGTCCACGTTAACGTCGTCACTGTTACTCCCACTACGAGTCTCTCGAGTTAGCAAATGTACCTCGCGGGATGACGAGGCATTTGGCTACCTTAAGAGCGTCATAGTTACTGCAGCCAGCTGCTCCCCCTTCTTTGAATGTTTCCTGTCTTTAATTCGTTCTGTGGGCAGTCCTGCAGAAGCGATACGCCGCCACCTGTCCATGTTACCGTTGTCTGAGTTACCTCAACAACGATTTCCTCGAGTTTTCAAATAAATTTCGCCGAGTGACGAGGCATTTGGCTACCTTAAGAGAGTCATAGTTACTGTTGCCAACTGCTCGACCTACTTTCTTTCTTTCCACTCTTTAATTATTACTGTGGTCAGTCCTGCAGGAGCAATATGCCACTACATGTAATCCTTAACGTTGTCTGAGCTACCTTATCGAAGATATCCTCGAGTTTTCAAAAAAAAATGTCACATGGTGACGAGGCATTATCTACCTTAAGAGAGTCATAGTACTCCTGCCTGCTGCTCCCACTTTTCTAAGCCCATTCTCTCTATCATTCTTGCTATGGCCTGTCCTACGGAACCGATGTGCCACTATATGTCCACGTTAACGTCGTCACTGTTACTCCCACTACGAGTCTCTCGAGTTAGCAAATGTACCTCGCGGGATGACGAGCCATTTGACTACCTTAAGAGAGTCATAGTTACTGCAGCCAGCTGCTCCCCCTTCTTTGAATCTTTCCTCTCTTTAATTCGTACTGTGGTGTCCTGCAGAGGCGATACGCCACCACCTGTCCATGTTACCGTTGTCTGAGTTACTTCAACGACGATTTCCTCGAGTTTTCAAATAAATTTCGCCGAGTGACGAGGCATTTGGCTACCTTAAGAGAGTCATAGTTACTGCAGCCAGCTGCTCCCCCTTCTTTGAATCTTTCCTCCCTTTAAATCGTCCTGTGGTCAGTCCTGCAGAACGATACGCCACCACCTGTGCATGTTACCGTTGTCTGATTTACTTCAACGACGATTTCCTCGAGTTTTCAAATAAATCTCTCCGAGTGACGAGGCATTTGGCTACCTTAAGGGAGTCATAGTTACTGCTGCCAGCTGCTCGACCTACTTTCTTTCTTTCCACTCTTTAATTATTACTGTGGTCAGTCCTGCAGCAGCAATATGCCACTACATGTAAACCTTAACGTTGTCTGAGCTACCTTATCGAAGATATCCTCGAGTTTTCAAAAAAAATTTTACATGGTGACGAGGCATTTGGCTACCTTAAGAGATTCATAGTACTCCTGCCTGCTGCTCCCACTTTTCTAAGCCCATTCTCTCTATCATTCTTGCTATGGCCTGTCCTACGGAACCGATGTGCCACTATATGTCCACGTTAACGTCGTCACTGTTACTCCCACTACGAGTCTCTCGAGTTAGCAAATGTACCTCGCCGGATGACGAGGCATTTGGCTACCTTAAGAGCGTCATAGTTACTGCAGCCAGCTGCTCCCCCTTCTTTGAATGTTTCCTGTCTTTAATTCGTTCTGTGGGCAGTCCTGCAGAAGCGATACGCCGCCACCTGTCCATGTTACCGTTGTGTGAGTTACCTCAACAACGATTTCCTCGAGTTTTCAAATAAATTTCGCCGAGTGACGAGGCATTTGGCTACCTTAAGAGAGTCATAGTTACTGTTGCCAACTGCTCGACCTACTTTCTTTCTTTCCACTCTTTAATTATTACTGTGGTCAGTCCTGCAGGAGCAATATGCCACTACATGTAATCCTTAACGTTGTCTGAGCTACCTTATCGAAGATATCCTCGAGTTTTCAAAAAAAAATGTCACATGGTGACGAGGCATTATCTACCTTAAGAGAGTCATAGTACTCCTGCCTGCTGCTCCCACTTTTCTAAGCCCATTCTCTCTATCATTCTTGCTATGGCCTGTCCTACGGAAACGATGTGCCACTATATGTCCACGTTAACGTCGTCACTGTTACTCCCACTACGAGTCTCTCGAGTTAGCAAATGTACCTCGCGGGATGACGAGCCATTTGACTACCTTAAGAGAGTCATAGTTACTGCAGCCAGCTGCTCCCCCTTCTTTGAATCTTTCCTCTCTTTAATTCGTACTGTGGTGTCCTGCAGAAGCGATACGCCACCACCTGTCCATGTTACCGTTGTCTGAGTTACTTCAACGACGATTTCCTCGAGTTTTCAAATAAATTTCGCCGAGTGACGAGGCATTTGGCTACCTTAAGAGAGTCATAGTTACTGCAGCCAGCTGCTCACCCTTCTTTGAATCTTTCCTCCCTTTAAATCGTACTGTGGTCAGTCCTGCAGAGCGATACGCCACCACCTGTGCATGTTACCGTTGTCTGATTTACTTCAACGACGATTTCCTCGAGTTTTCAAATAAATTTCGCCGAGTGACGAGGCATTTGGCTACCTTAAGTGAGTCATAGTTACTGCAGCCAGCTGCTCCCCCTTCTTTGAATCTTTCCTCCCTTTAAATCGTACTGTGGTCAGTCCTGCAGAGCGATACGCCACCACCTGTGCATGTTACCGTTGTCTGATTTACTTCAACGACGATTTCCTCGAGTTTTCAAATAAATCTCGCCGAGTGACGAGGCATTTGGCTACCTTAAGGGAGTCATAGTTACTGCTGCCAGCTGCTCGACCTACTTTCTTTCTTTCCACTCTTTAATTATTACTGTGGTCAGTCCTGCAGCAGGAATATGCCACTACACGTAAACCTTAACGTTGTCTGAGCTACCTTATCGAAGATATCCTCGAGTTTTCAAAAAAAATTTTACATGGTGACGAGGCATTTGGCTACCTTAAGAGATTCATAGTACTCCTGCCTGCTGCTCCCACTTTTGTAAGCCCATTCTCTCTATCATTCTTGCTATGGCCTGTCCTACGGAACCGATGTGCCACTGTATGTCCACGTTAACGTCGTCACTGTTACTCCCACTACGAGTCTCTCGAGTTAGCAAATGTACCTCGCCAGATGACGAGGCATTTGGCTACCTTAAGAGCGTCATAGTTACTGCAGCCAGCTGCTCCCCCTTCTTTGAATGTTTCCTGTCTTTAATTCGTTCTGTGGGCAGTCCTGCAGAAGCGATACGCCGCCACCTGTCCATGTTACCGTTGTCTGAGTTACCTCAACAACGATTTCCTCGAGTTTTCAAATAAATTTCGCCGAGTGACGAGGCATTTGGCTACCTTAAGAGAGTCATAGTTACTGTTGCCAACTGCTCGACCTACTTTCTTTCTTTCCACTCTTTAATTATTACTGTGGTCAGTCCTGCAGGAGCAATATGCCACTACATGTAATCCTTAACGTTGTCTGAGCTACCTTATCGAAGATATCCTCGAGTTTTCAAAAAAAAATGTCACATGGTGACGAGGCATTATCTACCTTAAGAGAGTCATAGTACTCCTGCCTGCTGCTCCCACTTTTCTAAGCCCATTCTCTCTATCATTCTTGCTATGGCCTGTCCTACGGAACCGATGTGCCACTATATGTCCACGTTAACGTCGTCACTGTTACTCCCACTACGAGTCTCTCGAGTTAGCAAATGTACCTCGCGGGATGACGAGCCATTTGACTACCTTAAGAGAGTCATAGTTACTGCAGCCAGCTGCTCCCCCTTCTTTGAATCTTTCCTCTCTTTAATTCGTACTGTGGTGTCCTGCAGAAGCGATACGCCACCACCTGTCCATGTTACCGTTGTCTGAGTTACTTCAACGACGATTTCCTCGAGTTTTCAAATAAATTTCGCCGAGTGACGAGGCATTTGGCTACCTTAAGAGAGTCATAGTTACTGCAGCCAGCTGCTCCCCCTTCTTTGAATCTTTCCTCCCTTTAAATCGTCCTGTGGTCAGTCCTGCAGAACGATACGCCACCACCTGTGCATGTTACCGTTGTCTGATTTACTTCAACGACGATTTCCTCGAGTTTTCAAATAAATCTCTCCGAGTGACGAGGCATTTGGCTACCTTAAGGGAGTCATAGTTACTGCTGCCAGCTGCTCGACCTACTTTCTTTCTTTCCACTCTTTAATTATTACTGTGGTCAGTCCTGCAGCAGCAATATGCCACTACATGTAAACCTTAACGTTGTCTGAGCTACCTTATCGAAGATATCCTCGAGTTTTCAAAAAAAATTTTACATGGTGACGAGGCATTTGGCTACCTTAAGAGATTCATAGTACTCCTGCCTGCTGCTCCCACTTTTCTAAGCCCATTCTCTCTATCATTCTTGCTATGGCCTGTCCTACGGAACCGATGTGCCACTATATGTCCACGTTAACGTCGTCACTGTTACTCCCACTACGAGTCTCTCGAGTTAGCAAATGTACCTCGCCGGATGACGAGGCATTTGGCTACCTTAAGAGCGTCATAGTTACTGCAGCCAGCTGCTCCCCCTTCTTTGAATGTTTCCTGTCTTTAATTCGTTCTGTGGGCAGTCCTGCAGAAGCGATACGCCGCCACCTGTCCATGTTACCGTTGTCTGAGTTACCTCAACAACGATTTCCTCGAGTTTTCAAATAAATTTCGCCGAGTGACGAGGCATTTGGCTACCTTAAGAGAGTCATAGTTACTGTTGCCAACTGCTCGACCTACTTTCTTTCTTTCCACTCTTTAATTATTACTGTGGTCAGTCCTGCAGGAGCAATATGCCACTACATGTAATCCTTAACGTTGTCTGAGCTACCTTATCGAAGATATCCTCGAGTTTTCAAAAAAAAATGTCACATGGTGACGAGGCATTATCTACCTTAAGAGAGTCATAGTACTCCTGCCTGCTGCTCCCACTTTTCTAAGCCCATTCTCTCTATCATTCTTGCTATGGCCTGTCCTACGGAAACGATGTGCCACTATATGTCCACGTTAACGTCGTCACTGTTACTCCCACTACGAGTCTCTCGAGTTAGCAAATGTACCTCGCGGGATGACGAGCCATTTGACTACCTTAAGAGAGTCATAGTTACTGCAGCCAGCTGCTCCCCCTTCTTTGAATCTTTCCTCTCTTTAATTCGTACTGTGGTGTCCTGCAGAAGCGATACGCCACCACCTGTCCATGTTACCGTTGTCTGCGTTACTTCAACGACGATTTCCTCGAGTTTTCAAATAAATTTCGCCGAGTGACGAGGCATTTGGCTACCTTAAGAGAGTCATAGTTACTGCAGCCAGCTGCTCACCCTTCTTTGAATCTTTCCTCCCTTTAAATCGTACTGTGGTCAGTCCTGCAGAGCGATACGCCACCACCTGTGCATGTTACCGTTGTCTGATTTACTTCAACGACGATTTCCTCGAGTTTTCAAATAAATTTCGCCGAGTGACGAGGCATTTGGCTACCTTAAGTGAGTCGTAGTTACTGCAGCCAGCTGCTCCCCCTTCTTTGAATCTTTCCTCCCTTTAAATCGTACTGTGGTCAGTCCTGCAGAGCGATACGCCACCACCTGTGCATGTTACCGTTGTCTGATTTACTTCAACGACGATTTCCTCGAGTTTTCAAATAAATCTCGCCGAGTGACGAGGCATTTGGCTACCTTAAGGGAGTCATAGTTACTGCTGCCAGCTGCTCGACCTACTTTCTTTCTTTCCACTCTTTAATTATTACTGTGGTCAGTCCTGCAGCAGGAATATGCCACTACATGTAAACCTTAACGTTGTCTGAGCTACCTTATCGAAGACATCCTCGAGTTTTCAAAAAAAATTTTACATGGTGACGAGGCATTTGGCTACCTTAAGAGATTCATAGTACTCCTGCCTGCTGCTCCCACTTTTGTAAGCCCATTCTCTCTATCATTCTTGCTATGGCCTGTCCTACGGAACCGATGTGCCACTGTATGTCCACGTTAACGTCGTCACTGTTACTCCCACTACGAGTCTCTCGAGTTAGCAAATGTACCTCGCCAGATGACGAGGCATTTGGCTACCTTAAGAGCGTCATAGTTACTGCAGCCAGCTGCTCCCCCTTCTTTGAATGTTTCCTGTCTTTAATTCGTTCTGTGGGCAGTCCTGCAGAAGCGATACGCCGCCACCTGTCCATGTTACCGTTGTCTGAGTTACCTCAACAACGATTTCCTCGAGTTTTCAAATAAATTTCGCCGAGTGACGAGGCATTTGGCTACCTTAAGAGAGTCATAGTTACTGTTGCCAACTGCTCGACCTACTTTCTTTCTTTCCACTCTTTAATTATTACTGTGGTCAGTCCTGCAGGAGCAATATGCCACTACATGTAATCCTTAACGTTGTCTGAGCTACCTTATCGAAGATATCCTCGAGTTTTCAAATAAAAATGTCACATGGTGACGAGGCATTATCTACCTTAAGAGAGTCATAGTACTCCTGCCTGCTGCTCCCACTTTTCTAAGCCCATTCTCTCTATCATTCTTGCTATGGCCTGTCCTACGGAACCGATGTGCCACTATATGTCCACGTTAACGTCGTCACTGTTACTCCCACTACGAGTCTCTCGAGTTAGCAAATGTACCTCGCGGGATGACGAGCCATTTGACTACCTTAAGAGAGTCATAGTTACTGCAGCCAGCTGCTCCCCCTTCTTTGAATCTTTCCTCTCTTTAATTCGTACTGTGGTGTCCTGCAGAAGCGATACGCCACCACCTGTCCATGTTACCGTTGTCTGAGTTACTTCAACGACGATTTCCTCGAGTTTTCAAATAAATTTCGCCGAGTGACGAGGCATTTGGCTACCTTAAGAGAGTCATAGTTACTGCAGCCAGCTGCTCCCCCTTCTTTGAATCTTTCCTCCCTTTAAATCGTTCTGTGGTCAGTCCTGCAGAACGATACGCCACCACCTGTGCATGTTACCGTTGTCTGATTTACTTCAACGACGATTTCCTCGAGTTTTCAAATAAATCTCTCCGAGTGACGAGGCATTTGGCTACCTTAAGGGAGTCATAGTTACTGCTGCCAGCTGCTCGACCTACTTTCTTTCTTTCCACTCTTTAATTATTACTGTGGTCAGTCCTGCAGCAGCAATATGCCACTACATGTAAACCTTAACGTTGTCTGAGCTACCTTATCGAAGATATCCTCGAGTTTTCAAAAAAAATTTTACATGGTGACGAGGCATTTGGCTACCTTAAGAGATTCATAGTACTCCTGCCTGCTGCTCCCACTTTTCTAAGCCCATTCTCTCTATCATTCTTGCTATGGCCTGTCCTACGGAACCGATGTGCCACTATATGTCCACGTTAACGTCGTCACTGTTACTCCCACTACGAGTCTCTCGAGTTAGCAAATGTACCTCGCCGGATGACGAGGCATTTGGCTACCTTAAGAGCGTCATAGTTACTGCAGCCAGCTGCTCCCCCTTCTTTGAATGTTTCCTGTCTTTAATTCGTTCTGTGGGCAGTCCTGCAGAAGCGATACGCCGCCACCTGTCCATGTTACCGTTGTCTGAGTTACCTCAACAACGATTTCCTCGAGTTTTCAAATAAATTTCGCCGAGTGACGAGGCATTTGGCTACCTTAAGATAGTCATAGTTACTGTTGCCAACTGCTCGACCTACTTTTTTTCTTTCCACTCTTTAATTATTACTGTGGTCAGTCCTGCAGGAGAAATATGCCACTACATGTAATCCTTAACGTTGTCTGAGCTACCTTATCGAAGATATCCTCGAGTTTTCAAAAAAAAATGTCACATGGTGACGAGGCATTATCTACCTTAAGAGAGTCATAGTACTCCTGCCTGCTGCTCCCACTTTTCTAAGCCCATTCTCTCTATCATTCTTGCTATGGCCTGTCCTACGGAACCGATGTGCCACTATATGTCCACGTTAACGTCGTCACTGTTACTCCCACTACGAGTCTCTCGAGTTAGCAAATGTACCTCGCGGGATGACGAGCCATTTGACTACCTTAAGAGAGTCATAGTTACTGCAGCCAGCTGCTCCCCCTTCTTTGAATCTTTCCTCTCTTTAATTCGTACTGTGGTGTCCTGCAGAAGCGATACGCCACCACCTGTCCATGTTACCGTTGTCTGAGTTACTTCAACGACGATTTCCTCGAGTTTTCAAATAAATTTCGCCGAGTGACGAGGCATTTGGCTACCTTAAGAGAGTCATAGTTACTGCAGCCAGCTGCTCCCCCTTCTTTGAATCTTTCCTCCCTTTAAATCGTACTGTGGTCAGTCCTGCAGAGCGATACGCCACCACCTGTGCATGTTACCGTTGTCTGATTTACTTCAACGACGATTTCCTCGAGTTTTCAAATAAATTTCGCCGAGTGACGAGGCATTTGGCTACCTTAAGTGAGTCATAGTTACTGCAGCCAGCTGCTCCCCCTTCTTTGAATCTTTCCTCCCTTTAAATCGTACTGTGGTCAGTCCTGCAGAGCGATACGCCACCACCTGTGCATGTTACCGTTGTCTGATTTACTTCAACGACGATTTCCTCGAGTTTTCAAATAAATCTCGCCGAGTGACGAGGCATTTGGCTACCTTAAGGGAGTCATAGTTACTGCTGCCAGCTGCTCGACCTACTTTCTTTCTTTCCACTCTTTAATTATTACTGTGGTCAGTCCTGCAGCAGCAATATGCCACTACATGTAAACCTTAACGTTGTCTGAGCTACCTTATCGAAGATATCCTCGAGTTTTCAAAAAAAATTTTACATGGTGACGAGGCATTTGGCTACCTTAAGAGATTCATAGTACTCCTGCCTGCTGCTCCCACTTTTCTAAGCCCATTCTCTCTATCATTCTTGCTATGGCCTGCCCTACGGAACCGATGTGCCACTATATGTCCACGTTAACGTCGTCTCTGTTACTCCCACTACGAGTCTCTCGAGTTAGCAAATGTACCTCGCCGGATGACGAGGCATTTGGCTACCTTATAAGCGTCATAGTTACTGCAGCCAGCTGCTACCCCTTCTTTGAATCTTTCCTGTCTTTAATTCGTACTGTGGTCAGTCCTGCAGAAGCGATACGCCACCACCTGTCCATGTTACCGTTGTCTGAGTTACTTCAACAACGATTTCCTTGAGTTTTCAAATAAATTTCGCCGAGTGTCGAGGCATTTGGCTACCTTAAGAGAGTCATAGTTACTGCAGCCAGCTGCTCCCCCTTCTTTGAATCTTTCCTCCCTTTAAATCGTACTGTGGTCAGTCCTGCAGAACGATACGCCACCACCTGTGCATGTTACCGTTGTCTGATTTACTTCAACGACGATTTCCTCGAGTTTTCAAATAAATCTCTCCGAGTGACGAGGCATTTGGCTACCTTAAGGGAGTCATAGTTACTGCTGCCAGCTGCTCGACCTACTTTCTTTCTTTCCACTCTTTAATTATTACTGTGGTCAGTCCTGCAGGAGCAATATGCCACTACATGTAATCCTTAACGTTGTCTGAGCTACCTTATCGAAGATATCCTCGAGTTTTCAAAAAAAAATGTCACATGGTGACGAGGCATTATCTACCTTAAGAGAGTCATAGTACTCCTGCCTGCTGCTCCCACTTTTCTAAGCCCATTCTCTCTATCATTCTTGCTATGGCCTGTCCTACGGAACCGATGTGCCACTATATGTCCACGTTAACGTCGTCACTGTTACTCCCACTACGAGTCTCTCGAGTTAGCAAATGTACCTCGCGGGATGACGAGCCATTTGACTACCTTAAGAGAGTCATAGTTACTGCAGCCAGCTGCTCCCCCTTCTTTGAATCTTTCCTCTCTTTAATTCGTACTGTGGTGTCCTGCAGAAGCGATACGCCACCACCTGTCCATGTTACCGTTGTCTGAATTACTTCAACGATGATTTCCTCGAGTTTTCAAATAAATTTCGCCGAGTGACGAGGCATTTGGCTACCTTAAGAGAGTCATAGTTACTGCAGCCAGCTGCTCCCCCTTCTTTGAATCTTTCCTCCCTTTAAATCGTACTGTGGTCAGTCCTGCAGAACGATACGCCACCACCTGTGCATGTTACCGTTGTCTGATTTACTTCAACGACGATTTCCTCGAGTTTTCAAATAAATCTCTCCGAGTGACGAGGCATTTGGCTACCTTAAGGGAGTCATAGTTACTGCTGCCAGCTGCTCGACCTACTTTCTTTCTTTCCACTCTTTAATTATTACTGTGGTCAGTCCTGCAGCAGCAATATGCCACTACATGTAAACCTTAACGTTGTCTGAGCTACCTTATCGAAGATATCCTCGAGTTTTCAAAAAAAATTTTACATGGTGACGAGGCATTTGGCTACCTTAAGAGATTCATAGTACTCCTGCCTGCTGCTCCCACTTTTCTAAGCCCATTCTCTCTATCATTCTTGCTATGGAATGTCCTACGGAACCGATGTGCCACTATATGTCCACGTTAACGTCGTCACTGTTACTCCCACTACGAGTCTCTCGAGTTAGCAAATGTACCTCGCCGGATGACGAGGCATTTGGCTACCTTAAGAGCGTCATAGTTACTGCAGCCAGCTGCTCCCCCTTCTTTGAATGTTTCCTGTCTTTAATTCGTTCTGTGGGCAGTCCTGCAGAAGCGATACGCCGCCACCTGTCCATGTTACCGTTGTCTGAGTTACCTCAACAACGATTTCCTCGAGTTTTCAAATAAATTTCGCCGAGTGACGAGGCATTTGGCTACCTTAAGAGAGTCATAGTTACTGTTGCCAACTGCTCGACCTACTTTCTTTCTTTCCACTCTTTAATTATTACTGTGGTCAGTCCTGCAGGAGCAATATGCCACTACATGTAATCCTTAACGTTGTCTGAGCTACCTTATCGAAGATATCCTCGAGTTTTCAAAAAAAAATGTCACATGGTGACGAGGCATTATCTACCTTAAGAGAGTCATAGTACTCCTGCCTGCTGCTCCCACTTTTCTAAGCCCATTCTCTCTATCATTCTTGCTATGGCCTGTCCTACGGAACCGATGTGCCACTATATGTCCACGTTAACGTCGTCACTGTTAGTCCCACTACGAGTCTCTCGAGTTAGCAAATGTACCTCGCGGGATGACGAGCCATTTGACTACCTTAAGAGAGTCATAGTTACTGCAGCCAGCTGCTCCCCCTTCTTTGAATCTTTCCTCTCTTTAATTCGTACTGTGGTGTCCTGCAGAAGCGATACGCCACCACCTGTCCATGTTACCGTTGTCTGAGTTACTTCAACGACGATTTCCTCGAGTTTTCAAATAAATTTCGCCGAGTGACGAGGCATTTGGCTACCTTAAGAGAGTCATAGTTACTGCAGCCAGCTGCTCACCCTTCTTTGAATCTTTCCTCCCTTTAAATCGTACTGTGGTCAGTCCTGCAGAGCGATACGCCACCACCTGTGCATGTTACCGTTGTCTGATTTACTTCAACGACGATTTCCTCGAGTTTTCAAATAAATTTCGCCGAGTGACGAGGCATTTGGCTACCTTAAGTGAGTCATAGTTACTGCAGCCAGCTGCTCCCCCTTCTTTGAATCTTTCCTCCCTTTAAATCGTACTGTGGTCAGTCCTGCAGAGCGATACGCCACCACCTGTGCATGTTACCGTTGTCTGATTTACTTCAACGACGATTTCCTCGAGTTTTCAAATAAATCTCGCCGAGTGACGAGGCATTTGGCTACCTTAAGGGAGTCATAGTTACTGCTGCCAGCTGCTCGACCTACTTTCTTTCTTTCCACTCTTTAATTATTACTGTGGTCAGTCCTGCAGCAGCAATATGCCACTACATGTAAACCTTAAC
Source organism: Schistocerca americana (assembly GCF_021461395.2). NCBI lineage: Eukaryota > Metazoa > Arthropoda > Insecta > Orthoptera > Acrididae > Schistocerca > Schistocerca americana. Next base: position 42,762,335 of record NC_060122.1, read on the forward strand.
GTTGTCTGAGCTACCTTATCGAAGATATCCTCGAGTTTTCAAAAAAAATTTTACATGGTGACGAGGCATTTGGCTACCTTAAGAGATTCATAGTACTCCTGCCTGCTGCTCCCACTTTTCTATGCCCATTCTCTCTATCATTCTTGCTATGGCCTGCCCTACGGAACCGATGTGCCACTATATGTCCACGTTAACGTCGTCTCTGTTACTCCCACTACGAGTCTCTCGAGTTAGCAAATGTACCTCGCCGGATGACGAGGCATTTGGCTACCTTATAAGCGTCATAGTTACTGCAGCCAGCTGCTACCCCTTCTTTGAATCTTTCCTGTCTTTAATTCGAACTGTGGTCAGTCCTGCAGAAGCGATACGCCACCACCTGTCCATGTTACCGTTGTCTGAGTTACTTCAACAACGATTTCCTCGAGTTTTCAAATAAATTTCGCCGAGTGACGAGGCATTTGGCTACCTTAAGAGAGTCATAGTTACTGCAGCCAGCTGCTCCCCCTTCTTTGAATCTTTCCTCCCTTTAAATCGTACTGTGGTCAGTCCTGCAGAACGATACGCCACCACCTGTGCATGTTACCGTTGTCTGATTTACTTCAACGACGATTTCCTCGAGTTTTCAAATAAATCTCTCCGAGTGACGAGCATTTGGCTACCTTAAGGGAGTCATAGTTACTGCTGCCAGCTGCTCGACCTACTTTCTTTCTTTCCACTCTTTAATTATTACTGTGGTCAGTCCTGCAGCAGCAATATGCCACTACATGTAAACCTTAACGTTGTCTGAGCTACCTTATCGAAGATATCCTCGAGTTTTCAAAAAAAATTTTACATGGTGACGAGGCATTTGGCTACCTTAAGAGATTCATAGTACTCCTGCCTGCTGCTCCCACTTTTCTAAGCCCATTCTCTCTATCATTCTTGCTATGGCCTGTCCTACGGAACCGATGTGCCACTATATGTCCACGTTAACGTCGTCACTGTTACTCCCACTACGAGTCTCTCGAGTTAGCAAATGTACCTCGCCGGATGACGAGGCATTTGGCTACCTTAAGAGCGTCATAGTTACTGCAGCCAGCTGCTCCCCCTTCTTTGAATGTTTCCTGTCTTTAATTCGTTCTGTGGGCAGTCCTGCAGAAGCGATACGCCGCCACCTGTCCATGTTACCGTTGTCTGAGTTACTTCAACGACGATTTCCTCGAGTTTTCAAATAAATTTCGCCGAGTGACGAGGCATTTGGCTACCTTAAGAGAGTCATAGTTACTGCTGCCAGCTGCTCGACCTACTTTCTTTCTTTCCACTCTTTAATTCTTACTGTGGTCAGTCCTGCAGGAGCAATATGCCACTACATGTAAACCTTAACGTTGTCTGAGCTACCTTATCGAAGATATCCTCGAGTTTTCAAAGAAAATTTTACATGGTGACGAGGCATTTGGCTACCTTAAGGGAGTCATAGTACCCCTGCCTGCTGCTCCCACTTTTCTAAGCCCTTTCTCTCTATCATTCTTGCTATGGCCGTCCTACAGAACCAATGTGCCACTATATGTCCAAGTTAACGTCGTCTCTGTTACTCCCACTACGAGTCTCTCGAGTTAGCAAATGTACCTCGCGGGATGACGAGCCATTTGACTACCTTAAGAGAGTCATAGTTACTGCAGCCAGCTGCTCCCCCTTCTTTGAATGTTTCCTGTCTTTAATTCGTTCTGTGGGCAGTCCTGCAGAAGCGATACGCCGCCACCTGTCCATGTTACCGTTGTCTGAGTTACCTCAACAACGATTTCCTCGAGTTTTCAAATAAATTTCGCCGAGTGACGAGGCATTTGGCTACCTTAAGAGAGTCATAGTTACTGTTGCCAACTGCTCGACCTACTTTCTTTCTTTCCACTCTTTAATTATTACTGTGGTCAGTCCTGCAGGAGCAATATGCCACTACATGTAATCCTTAACGTTGTCTGAGCTACCTTATCGAAGATATCCTCGAGTTTTCAAAAAAAAATGTCACATGGTGACGAGGCATTATCTACCTTAAGAGAGTCATAGTACTCCTGCCTGCTGCTCCCACTTTTCTAAGCCCATTCTCTCTATCATTCTTGCTATGGCCTGTCCTACGGAACCGATGTGCCACTATATGTCCACGTTAACGTCGTCACTGTTACTCCCACTACGAGTCTCTCGAGTTAGCAAATGTACCTCGCGGGATGACGAGCCATTTGACTACCTTAAGAGAGTCATAGTTACTGCAGCCAGCTGCTCCCCCTTCTTTGAATCTTTCCTCTCTTTAATTCGTACTGTGGTGTCCTGCAGAAGCGATACGCCACCACCTGTCCATGTTACCGTTGTCTGAATTACTTCAACGACGATTTCCTCGAGTTTTCAAATAAATTTCGCCGAGTGACGAGGCATTTGGCTACCTTAAGAGAGTCATAGTTACTGCAGCCAGCTGCTCCCCCTTCTTTGAATCTTTCCTCCCTTTAAATCGTACTGTGGTCAGTCCTGCAGAACGATACGCCACCACCTGTGCATGTTACCGTTGTCTGATTTACTTCAACGACGATTTCCTCGAGTTTTCAAATAAATCTCTCCGAGTGACGAGGCATTTGGCTACCTTAAGGGAGTCACAGTTACTGCTGCCAGCTGCTCGACCTACTTTCTTTCTTTCCACTCTTTAATTATTACTGTGGTCAGTCCTGCAGCAGCAATATGCCACTACATGTAAACCTTAACGTTGTCTGAGCTACCTTATCGAAGATATCCTCGAGTTTTCAAAAAAAATTTTACATGGTGACGAGGCATTTGGCTACCTTAAGAGATTCATAGTACTCCTGCCTGCTGCTCCCACTTTTCTATGCCCATTCTCTCTATCATTCTTGCTATGGCCTGCCCTACGGAACCGATGTGCCACTATATGTCCACGTTAACGTCGTCTCTGTTACTCCCACTACGAGTCTCTCGAGTTAGCAAATGTACCTCGCCGGATGACGAGGCATTTGGCTACCTTATAAGCGTCATAGTTACTGCAGCCAGCTGCTACCCCTTCTTTGAATCTTTCCTGTCTTTAATTCGAACTGTGGTCAGTCCTGCAGAAGCGATACGCCACCACCTGTCCATGTTACCGTTGTCTGAGTTACTTCAACAACGATTTCCTCGAGTTTTCAAATAAATTTCGCCGAGTGACGAGGCATTTGGCTACCTTAAGAGAGTCATAGTTACTGCAGCCAGCTGCTCCCCCTTCTTTGAATCTTTCCTCCCTTTAAATCGTACTGTGGTCAGTCCTGCAGAACGATACGCCACCACCTGTGCATGTTACCGTTGTCTGATTTACTTCAACGACGATTTCCTCGAGTTTTCAAATAAATCTCTCCGAGTGACGAGGCATTTGGCTATCTTAAGGGAGTCATAGTTACTGCTGCCAGCTGCTCGACCTTCTTTCTTTCTTTCCACTCTTTAATTATTACTGTGGTCAGTCCTGCAGCAGCAATATGCCACTACATGTAAACCTTAACGTTGTCTGAGCTACCTTATCGAAGATATCCTCGAGTTTTCAAAAAAAATTTTACATGGTGACGAGGCATTTGGCTACCTTAAGAGATTCATAGTACTCCTGCCTGCTGCTCCCACTTTTCTAAGCCCATTCTCTCTATCATTCTTGCTATGGCCTGTCCTACGGAACCGATGTGCCACTATATGTCCACGTTAACGTCGTCACTGTTACTCCCACTACGAGTCTCTCGAGTTAGCAAATGTACCTCGCCGGATGACGAGGCATTTGGCTACCTTAAGAGCGTCATAGTTACTGCAGCCAGCTGCTCCCCCTTCTTTGAATGTTTCCTGTCTTTAATTCGTTCTGTGGGCAGTCCTGCAGAAGCGATACGCCGCCACCTGTCCATGTTACCGTTGTCTGAGTTACTTCAACGACGATTTCCTCGAGTTTTCAAATAAATTTCGCCGAGTGACGAGGCATTTGGCTACCTTAAGAGAGTCATAGTTACTGCTGCCAGCTGCTCGACCTACTTTCTTTCTTTCCACTCTTTAATTCTTACTGTGGTCAGTCCTGCAGGAGCAATATGCCACTACATGTAAACCTTAACGTTGTCTGAGCTACCTTATCGAAGATATCCTCGAGTTTTCAAAGAAAATTTTACATGGTGACGAGGCATTTGGCTACCTTAAGGGAGTCATAGTACCCCTGCCTGCTGCTCCCACTTTTCTAAGCCCTTTCTCTCTATCATTCTTGCTATGGCCGTCCTACAGAACCGATGTGCCACTATATGTCCAAGTTAACGTCGTCTCTGTTACTCCCACTACGAGTCTCTCGAGTTAGCAAATGTACCTCGCGGGATGACGAGCCATTTGACTACCTTAAGAGAGTCATAGTTACTGCAGCCAGCTGCTCCCCCTTCTTTGAATCTTTCCTCTCTTTAATTCGTACTGTGGTGTCCTGCAGAAGCGATAAGCCACCACCTGTCCATGTTACCGTTGTCTGAGTTGCTTCAACGACGATTTCCTCGAGTTTTCAAATAAATTTCGTCGAGTGACGAGGCATTTGGCTACCTTAAGAGAGTCGTAGTTGCTGCTGCCGGCTGCTCGACCTACTTTCTTTCTTTCCACTCTTTAATTATTACTGTGGTCAGTCCTGCAGCAGCAATATGCCACTACATGTAAACCTTAACGTTGTCTGAGCTACCTTATCGAAGATATCCTCGAGTTTTCAAAAAAAATTTTACATGGTGACGAGGCATTTGGCTACCTTAAGAGATTCATAGTACTCCTGCCTGCTGCTCCCACTTTTCTAAGCCCATTCTCTCTATCATTCTTGCTATGGCCTGTCCTACGGAACCGATGTGCCACTATATGTCCACGTTAACGTCGTCACTGTTACTCCCACTACGAGTCTCTCGAGTTAGCAAATGTACCTCGCCGGATGACGAGGCATTTGGCTACCTTAAGAGCGTCATAGTTACTGCAGCCAGCTGCTCCCCCTTCTTTGAATGTTTCCTGTCTTTAATTCGTTCTGTGGGCAGTCCTGCAGAAGCGATACGCCGCCACCTGTCCATGTTACCGTTGTCTGAGTTACCTCAACAACGATTTCCTCGAGTTTTCAAATAAATTTCGCCGAGTGACGAGGCATTTGGCTACCTTAAGAGAGTCATAGTTACTGTTGCCAACTGCTCGACCTACTTTCTTTCTTTCCACTCTTTAATTATTACTGTGGTCAGTCCTGCAGGAGCAATAT